>NC_041733.1:17514621-17817651 GCF_004115215.2 Ornithorhynchus anatinus | reverse complement strand
CCAGCCTATACTACTTGCACACTTACAAAAATAATCTTTTATTTCCTCATCAAGAACTGGGGGTCTGGAAGGGGAGGAGGAAATTATAGGAGTAAATACGTGTTGTGCTGCCCTATGAGGAAGTTGTACTCGGTAATCCTCAGTAAATCAGTGGTGGTTCCTCCAGATCGCAGGTCATGGGCATGGGCGACTGGCTGAAAAGAAATTTCCAATATGTTGATCGTTTGGAATCCTGGGACTTGATGTTCTATTTGTTCCCACAGCAGTTTTAAGAAGATCTCGGGCTAGCTGGCATGAATAGACAGATTATCAGAGTAAATCCGTGTGGTTTAATAAGGGAGTTCCTCACACGGCAAATTGTTTAATTGCCTGTTATGTGGAAAAGTGGTGCATTTTGCCAGAGAACTTACTAATTGCGTGAATTTCTGCAAGTTTCAGCTGTCATGGAAAGTGGGTTAATTATCTGAATATGTACTAAGAAAAAAAGCCAGAATTCAAAGTTCCAGATGTCCAGGTTATAAGGTATTCGTGCGTCTCTTCGCACTTATGCAACCTTTTCGCCTTGACTAAGGCAGCAGAGACCCAAGTGGCCTGAGTTTCTGCTCATTAGCATTAGCTCAAACCAGTTGTTTAGATGAGCACAAATATCTTTCTCTTTTTTTGAACCAATTTATCTTCCACCCCTCCAATGGGTGCACTGTACCGAGTGAGATAAATAGGTGAAGTTTATATTCCACTGGCCTATTGTAAACCATTAGTAGTACCTAGCCATGTTGTTAACTGCAATCCTAGTTTAAACAAAAGAAAACATAACTAACTGTAGGATTGGAATGGAGAACCATTGATTCTTCATTCGCTGTGCATTTCAGAGAGGGATTATTGTTCTCGTTTTTGCCGAACTAGAGTACTACAAATTAAGAAGGGAGTCCTTATTCCGTAAACAAAATCTTTAGCTTGCTTTCCATTAAGGAGAAAAATGTTCATCATCACTTTGGGTAGGCGAGAATGTAGGTCTGGTTCTTAATGGGAGCCGTGGGAATTTCTAAGGTTTCTTTAATATACTGTGAAATCTGTCACTGAAGATGCTATGGGCACGCGAATACTACAAGTCTGGATGCTTATTTCTAGAGCCCTCATTCTCAATTGCCACATCAGCAGAAGGCCTTCAAAGACCATCATCCATTGTTATATTCATTGCCGGGATATTCTTAGGCGAAAACACCAGATGAAAGGAAATATTTGACAGAGGGCCTTTTATATATGTGTTGTGGATTTTAAAAAATTTTTTGTGTGTGTGTCTATGTGTATGCTTGCATACATCTCACAATATGGTTATTGCTCCCTTTTTGCCAGGCAGTGGATAAACCCAGAACATGTTTAAAATATTAATGCTGGCCAAGTCTAGAGACCCACAGGTGAGCTTTAGTCCTGAGACTTCAGGACCAAGAATTGTGTGAGGCATTTGATAGTAGTAATAATAATTGTGGTATTTGTTAAGCACTTACTATGTGCCAAGCGCTGTACTAAGCACTGGGATGGATACAAGCAAATTGGCTGGACCCAGTGCCTGTCCCACACGGAGCTCACTGTCTCAATCCCCATTTTACAGATGAGGTAACAGAGGCACAGAGAAATGATGTGACTTGCCCAAGGTCACAGAGTAGACAAGTGAAAGAGCTGGGATTAGAACCCATGACCTTCATTCATTCAGTAGTATTTATTGAGCGCTTACTATGTGCAGAACACTGTACTCAGCGCTTGGAGTGTACAATACGGCAACATAGAGACAATCCCTGCCCAATAACGGGCTCACAGTCTTAAAGGGGAGAATAATAATGGTATTTAAGTGCTTACTATGTGCCAAGCACTCTTCTAAGCGCTGGGGTAGATATAAGGTACTGAGGTTGCCCCATGTGGCTCAAAGTCTTGATCCCCATTCTACAGATGAGGCAACTGAGGCACAGAGAAGTGAGGTGACTTGCCCAAAATCACACAGCTAAAAAGTAGCGGAGCTGGGATTAGAACCCATGACCTCTGACTCCCAAGCCGTGCTCTTTCCACTAAGCCACGCTGCTTCTCAATTAGAACCCAGGCCTTCTGACTCCCAGGTCTGTGCTCTTTCCACCAGTTCATGTTGCTCCTGTAGTGGGTATTGACCATCTTCTGTTTAAGCTGGATTTACAATCAAATGCAACTATAATCAATGAGAAAAAAATCAGCAAATAAAAAAATAAGGTCTTGATGACTTTTGATTTAGGCATATGAACCTTCTGACCAGGCCCGCGCTCTACCCACCACACCAGTAGGCCTAGTGGTTTGTGCAGGGCCACTTGAGGCCCTATCTTGGCCATGGAGGGCAGTTCACGAGTTGCCGGGCAAGGGCAGGGGTAGCACAGTGAAGGATTTGACCTGCAGATTGCCTTGATGACTGAAGCAGCCTCAGCTCTGGGGCCCGAGAGCCATAACCCGGCAGGCAGTTGCCTTGGTAACTGCTGCAATCTCTGCCCCTCACATGAGCTTTCCTGCCCCTACCCTGCCCCGTTGATCCTGTCCATTTCCTCCCCGGGCTAAGGTTTCTCTTTGAACTTTGCTCATTGCATCAGCTAATGATGCGGCTTGGCCTCTCCTTTCCTTTCCCCTTCTTGGCTTGTCACTCCACCTCCCTGTCTCTAGAGCTAGCTGTTGATTAGCCGAGGAAGGGCAGAGTAAAGGGGCATCATCCCCACTGCAGGTGGAGTTTGCCCAGGGAGGGGAGGTCTTCTGCTTGGCTCGCTAAAGACGTTAATTTCAAAAAGAAGGCAGGAGAGGAGGGGATCTGAGTTGGTGGTTTAGGGAAGGGGGCAGAAAATTGCTGAGGACAAGGGACATTGGGAAGGAAGTATTGCAAGGGGACACAGTCCAGTATGCTCATCTTGTAGTGTGCAGTGCTTGGCACATAATCAATACTTAACAAATACCCCCGTTGCTGTTAATAAGAGGGGCAGGGAGGGAGCAGCATGACCTAGTGGATAGAGCACGGGTCTGGGAGTCAGAAGTCATGGATTCTAATCCTGGCTGTGCCACTTGTTGACTGCTTGAACTTGGATAAGACACTTCTCTGTGCCTCAGTTACCTCATCTGTAAAATGAGGATTGAGACTGTGAGCCTGCTGTGGGACAGGGACTGTGTCCAACCTGATTTGCTTGTATCCACCCCAGTGCTTAGTACCATGACTGCCACATAGCAGGCACTTAACAAATACCATGATTATCATTACCATCATTAATTGGTCTACCTGCAGTGATTAGATGTAATGTCAGGGCAGGGTTTTCATTTGGGGGTGGGCACAAATAGCAGAGCTCGATGTGGGCAGGGAACGTGTCTGCCGACTGTTATACTGTACTCTCCTAAACGCTTAGTTTGGTCCGCTGCCCACAGTAAGCGCTCGGTAAATATGATTGATGTCAGGTAGCACAAGTTAGGAATGGCCATAACCTTGGGAATGACTAGTTCTTTGGATTCCTTTGGGAACGTTTCCGATGTTCACAGTTTCGCAAACTCCAAAATATACGGTACACTGGGAAACTGAAGAACCGAGAGCCATAAAGTGAGTTACTGAAACACAGGGCTTATCCTACAGCTGTCAACCAAGAAAAACCCCCTTGCACCAAGAAGCAGCTGAAAGGTCATAAATATACAACAACAAAAACAACCCACTGGCACAAATTAAGCTCTTGCTAATTAAAGCATGCAACCAGGTGTAAATTAAAGTGAGTTACTTAGAAACAGCATGGCTAGTGGAAAGAGCAAGGGCCTGGGAGTCAGAGGACCTGGGTTCTAATGCCAGCTCTGCCACTTGTCTGCTGGGTGAGCTTGGGTGACTTCTGTGCCTCAGTTTCCTCATCTGTAAAATGGTGTTTCAATACCTATTCTACCTCCTACTTAGACTGTGCACCTCATGTGGGACTCTGTCCAGTCTGATTGACATGTATGTACCTCAGTACTTAGAACAAGGTTTAACACATATTTAAGTGCATAACAAATACTAAAATTAATGTTTTTATTAGGCAAATACATGGTTTAAAGCTACCATTATTTTTGGCTCATTGTTCTTGCCTCTGATTACTGTGAGGATTTTTCATCTCCGTTTTGACTCCCATTTTGGTCGAATACCTTGTTAGGTTGTTGTGGTTTTTTTTAATGGTATTTGTTGAGCACTTACTATGTGTCAGGCATACTAATACTAATAGCTGGGGTAGAGACAAGCTAATCAGGTTGGACCCAGTCCATGTCCTACATGGGCCTCACAGTCTTAATCCCCAGTTTTCAGATGAAGCAGCTGAGTCTCAGAGGAAGTGAAGTACTTGCCCAAGGTCACACAGCGGACAAGTGGCGGGGCTGGGATTAGAGCCCAGGTCCTCATTTTAGAACCAGTTATTTCCAGTGGCCCGCTTTAAATTCTCTCACCCTGTTGTTGGCTCTGAAAGGAACGCAACGCCTTGCGCTCTGCGTGGGACTGCATTTCTGAAGGCAGACTCACCGTCCCGTTGGATAGCATCAATGGGCCTAGCTATTCAGTTGATTTTTCTGCAGTTCTGCTTGAGCGGGGATGAGACAGGGAGAGCCAGAAGCTGGACGGGGCTGACTTCTGATCCTCTGGGAATCCCTGTCAACCAAACAGGGTGTCAAACACCGTCACAAGTCCTCAAGACCGTTATCCGGATGACTGATGAAAAAGCCCATGGGCACCAACTCAAACGAGAGGCGATGGGGTTGTTGTTCAGAGCAGCCGGGACCGATGAAGGTGACGGTCGCGTCCCGATTTGCAGGAGGGACCCCCTGAATAATATGGTTAACCCCGTTAGAGCTACCTGGGAGATTGGCCTTGGTTTGGGCCAACTCAGGCCAACCTTCTCCTGAAACAGCGCCTGGAACCCCCTGGTGGTCCTGAACCTCTTGGGAAAATTCCTAGGGAGCCTGGAGGACCCTACAGCCTGTCCACCCACACCCAGGTGAAGCACTTAGTACAGTGCTCTGCACTGTAGAGAAGCATCATGACTTAGTGAATAGAGCACAGGCCTTGGAGTCAGGAGGTCATGGTATCTAATTCCCCCTGTGCCACGTGTCTGCTCTGTGACCTTGGGAAAGTCATTTCACTTCTCTAGGCCTCAGTAACCTTGTCTGTAAAATGGGAATTGAGACTGTGAGCCTCATGTGGGATGGGGACTGTGTCCAACCCGATTTGCTTGTATCCACTGCAGTGCTTTGTATAGTGCCTGGCATATAGTAAGCATTTAAAAAATTCCACAATTATTATTACAGTAATTGACCAGTAAATACCATTGATGGATTGATTGATTATACTCCAAAAGGAAGGCTAGGAATTGACTTCCATTCCTGAGGATTCCCTGGGCTCACAGATTTAGACTTTAAGCTTGTTGTGGGCAAGGAATGTGTCTACCAACTCTATTTTATTATACTCTCTCAAGTCCCTAGTAGTGCTCTGCCCACAATGAGTGCTCAATAAACATGGTTGATTAAGTAGGAAGCATTACAACCAATGAATGGGTGCTCAATAAATAAGCAGCGTGGTCTAGTAGAAAGAGCATAAACCTGGGAATCAGAGGACCTGGCTTCTAATCCCGGCTCGGCCAATTGCTTGCTGTGTGACCTCGGGCAAGTCATTTCACTTCTCTGTGCCTCATCTGTAAAATGAGGATTAATGCCATGAGCCCCATAAGGGAAATGAACTGTGTCCAACCTGATTAGTTTGTGTCTACCTCAGTGCTTAGCATAGTGCCTGGCACATAGTAAGCACTTAACACATATCACAAAAAAATAGAGATCCAAATGTGTAGACAATGCAGAAGGGAGGGCTTATTCATTCATTCATTCAATCGTATTCATTGAGTGCTCACTGTGTGCAGAACACTGTGTCAAGTGCTTGGAAAGTACACTTCGGCAACAGATAGAGACAATCCCTACCCAACAACGGGCTCACAGCCTAGAAGCGGGGAGACAGACAACAGAACAAAACAAGTAGACGGGTATCAACAGCATCAGAATAAATAGAATTACAGATATATGCGCATCGTTAATAAAATAAAAAAAGTACAAATATACACAAGTGCTGTGGGGAGGGCAAGGTGGTAGAGCAGATGGAGGGAGAAGGGGCAATGGGGAGGGGAGGAGGAGCAGAGGGAAGGGGTGGACTCAGCTTGGGAAGGCCTCCTGGAGGGGGTGAGATCTCAGGGCTTTGAAGAGGGGAAGAGAATTTGGTGGATATAAGGAGGGAGGGCACTCACGTCAGGTAGGACGTGGGCCGGGGTCAACAGCGGGACAGGCGGGAACGAGGCCCAGTGAGGAGGTTAGTGGCAGAGGTGCAGAATGTACGGGGTGGGTTGTAGAAGGAGTGAAGGGAGGTGAGGTAGGACTGGGCAAGGTGATGGAGGGCTTTGAAGCCAATACTTAGGGAAATGAGGGTTCCTACTGGGGAAGACCTCTTGGAGGAGGCCAAATGGGTGATGTGTTTTTCTTCCTTTAATGCAGCACCTGCAGTTTCTAGTGCTTTTCCCCTCTTCCCCTCCAGGTTTGAGAGTGTGTGTGGGAGCTGCCGCTTTGCAGAGATTCCCGCCAGAGTTCTCTGAATCGTCATTTTCACAAGCAGAAGTGGCTCTGCTGAAACTCTTTGAACCTGAATAGCTTGACTTACATGAAGAATGCAAAGTCTGGCACTCTTTCATTGTAGGCAGCTGGAATATCTCTGTTCCCTCTCCCCACCTGTCCTTTCTTTTCTGTTGCTTAAAGTCTTGTGTTCGGAAAACCTTCATAAAAATGAGTAAGTTGCTGGGTTTCTTTGCTTATTTTTATGGTACTTGTTAAGAGCTTACTATGTGCTGGGCACTGTACTAAGTTCTGGGGTAGATACAAGCTAATCAGGTTGGACACTGTCCAACATGGGGGCTCAGTCTGTCAAAGGGAATGTTGCAGAATGATTCTGGTCAGAGGGCAGTGTGCTGCTTTGGGATAACCACAGAAGCAACTCAGTTTACACTTACTTTGTCAATGTCCTAAAGAAGCAGCATGAGAAGTGAAGCAGCTCGGCCTAGCGAATAGAGCATGGGCCTGTGAGTCAGAAGTACTTGGGTTCTGATCCTGGCTCTGCCACTTGTCTGCTGTGTGACCTTGGCCAAGTCACCTCACTTCCCTATGCCTCAGTTCCCTAATCTGTAAAATGTGGATTAAGACTGTGAACTTCATGTGGGACATGGACTGTGTCCAACCTGATTATCTTGTATCTACCCCAGTGCTTAGAACAGTTCTTGGCACATACTAAGTGCTTAACGGATACCATAAAAAAAAGGTCCTGGGACCTCAGGACAGGATGGGACTCTGTCTAGTGGTCATCTTCTGTTCGTAATGGTCACTTGGTCCAGAGCTCTGAGGAGGGAATGACTTCATGGGCATGACTAGGTCCTGGATGCCAGAAGGAAATGAAAGGAAGCTAAACTCTTGCTTACTTGCCATCCTCAAATTCTCTGTTTCATCCATTTACTGGCTGTATAGACTGGTTGTCCCTAAAGACCTGTGACTTGTTTTCAGAAGTCCTAACGAGGTCGTGGGTGATTGAGTAGGAAGAGGGACTGTGTTTGACTCTAAGTTTGAGAATTGTTACCACAATAATGATTTTTTTAGGGTTTTTTTTTCCCAGTCAAGTGGTGATTTTGTGTTTGAATGAAAAGCACATGCACACAGGCAGCCTTGCTGTGAAAGAGAATCAGCCATGATTGCACAATTATGCAGTGTTAATAAAATCAGGAGAGGTTTAAACCATAGCTGAAGCTCTCTATTGGAATGGTTTATTTGAGAGGAAAATCATTCCGGCATGTTTCTCACGTCTGCCTTATAAGCCCCGTACTAAGTGCTTAGTATAGTGCTCTGCTTATGATAAACCCTCCACTGCTTGAATGATTGATCAACTCATTACCACTCTGGTGCAAGGACTTGGCTTAGTTAGTCCCACCAGTTCTGGCATCACCAACCCTCAGAATTGGCACCAGGGGGTAACTGACCAGCCTCTGGCCATAGCTGGGCCCCCGATGGCCTTGCCAGGGACTGTGCTGTTTCTGTATCAGCTTTTTTTTTATGATATGTGTTCAGTGCTTACTATGTGCCAGACACTGTACTAAGCATTGGGGTGGATACAAGGTAATTAGTTTGGATGCAGTCCCTGTCCCACATGGAGCTGATAGTCTTAATCCCTATTTTACAACTGAGGGACCTGAAGCCCAGAGAAGTGAAGTGACTTGTCCAAATTCACACAGCAGACAAGTGGCAGAGTCGGGTTTAGAACCCAGGTCCTTCTCACGCCACTAGGCCACACTGCATCAATTCACTGGCTTTAGTTCTGAAAGTGGGGCCTCATTTGCAGGTCTCAGTCTTGCTCAGGGCACCCCACTGGCCAAGAAGGTCTAGGAGGAGGGGGGCAGGGGCCATCCAGGGCCATTCAGGACTGTTACTGACACCTGAATTTAGAAGTGTGATTGGCCTCAAGGCCACAGTTCTCTGGGAGTACCTGACGTACCCTCTCCCTTGTCCCAGACCCAGGGCTGCCATCTTGAAGAGGCTGGCATTTCCACGCTCTCCCCTTCCTATGTAAGGGGGAAGCCCCTGAGGACAGAGACCATGAGGAGTCTTCTCCACCTGTCTCCCCTTTCTCCAGTGGCTCAAGTAGGGTGCAAATCATCCTTTTTTAAAAAGGCAGCCTATTTTTGCAGCTGGGCTGGTCTTAACCTGGTTCCATTAGGGTGCTTGGGTGCCTTTTGGCCTGTTTTTTTTATTTTTAGTGGCAGCCTATGACTCATTCAATCATATTTATCGAGTGCTTACTTTGTGCAGAGCAGTGTGACAGAGTGCTTGGGAGAGTAAAATATATGCCCACAACAAGCTTACAGTCTGTCATGGTTCCTGCCATTGAAATCGGCGGCTCGGATACTGCATCGGACTTAACACAGACCGGGGTGGGGAATGCAAATGTTCGGGAGCACATGGGCCCCCCTCAGCCACAGGAGGAATATTCTAGATCCTTGGAAAGCCGTTGGAGTTATGCAAAATGACGTCAATGATGTCTTTACGTTATGCGACGCACCCGGCATAACACATGTGATGTCACATGCACTTCCTTGCTTGGTATTCGACAGGGCCATCAGTGGCCATCTGTGGTCCTGAGCTAGCAACCTCTCTTGCCGCAGGCAGGAGTAGGGGAAGGCAGGAGCATTAGAAGTTCCAACTTTCTGTGCTTCAGTAGCTCTACTCCTTAAACAGGCCCTTCCTGGGTTCTAGCCAGCAGGAACCAAAGCCTGTCTATTTCTGTCTGGGGACGGAGTTCTCTAAGACAGAGAACTACTGGAGGGGCAGCTGACTCTGTCTTTATACCAAGCAGCATGGCCTAGTGGAATCAGAAGGACTTGGGTTCTAATCCTGGCTCCGCTACTTGTGTGCTGGTGATTTTGGGCAAGTCACTTCATTTTTCTGTGCCTCGGTTACCTCATCTGTAAAATGGGGATTAAGACTGTGAGCTCTATGTGGGTCAGGGACCGTATCCAACTAGATTAGCCCGGTGCTTAGAACAGTGCCTGGCACTTAATAAATGCCAGTATTATTATGATTGCTATTATTCCAATTCCAGATTCCTGAGCTACTAGACTGCCATTATGAGCCCAGCCCAGGCCCCTGTGCAAATCAACAAAGCGATCATTTTGAGTGGCTGGTGCCTCTAAACCAGGATTAAGAATGAGTTTCAGGGGGACAGATCGCACAAATTTCCAAAGGTCACTTAAGCAACCGAGCTCAATTCTCCCCCTGATGCAGATCCTCCCAAACTGCAGAGGTACAAAGAGCTGTTCTCCTCTTGCTTCCCCGATGATTGGATTCCCTTACTGTGAACACTTACTGTGTGCAGAGCATTGTACTAAGCGCTTGGGAGAGTACAATAGAACAGTATAACAGACACATTCTCTCCCCATAACGAGCTTCTGGTCTAGAGGGCATCCCTCCAGCCAGGAGTCGTTGAAGTTTGGGGCCACTCAGGAAACGCTGAGGGGAGGAAGCGAGGAAGGCCTCCATGTTTTCTGGGTTGGTGAGAGAGAAAACATGGACTTAGGTTTGCATAGAGTGGATGACTGTTTGGGGTGTAGGGGGTGGGGCTCCTGTATAAAAGCTCCTAGAAAGAACAGCAGCCATAAAAACACTTTTAGCCTGCTTCCCTCTCTGCCCTCGTTACCACAAAAGTTCACCGAAGACCTGTTTCCCCGATTTTTCCTCTCCCACTGAGTTTGACGAATGTCTCACTAAGCGAGCCTCAGTGGGTCTTTACCCCTCCCCGTCAACTTGTGCAACCTCCTCTCCCCCACCCCCTCTGCTGTCAGATTCAGGATTCCCCACCGTGGTCTCAGCCGGCATGGGTCTTTTCCATTTTCATAAGTTAAGTGAAAATAAACAATGTGACTTTGCTTATTTATCCATCTCAGTCCCATGTGGCTGGTTGAATGGCAGGTTTGGAGGCCAGAAATCTCATGGCTTTTGTAAGTCTCTTTGAGATGAAATTGGTCCTCAGTACAATGCAATATGCTTTTCCCTCATTTTGTTTCTAACAAGTAAAAGGCCTTGTAAACCAGCAAGCATTTAATTTGTGGTGTACACATACAAAAGAACATCTAACAGCCTTTGAGCAGATAAAGAATGCTGATCTCTTGCCAGTTTTAATAGCAAATGAGTCACCTCACACATAGCCTAGCCCTATATTGTGCCCTCCCCATCAAAGGGACTTTGATTGCCTCTGAACTCAATGGGAGCCCCTTACCAGTGATTTCTGCAAAGCGCAGGGCAGTGACCCTCTCAAGGACCACTTTCCTCAGCGAGGGCACCAACGGGGTGACCGGAAAAGATGAGACCCGTTTTGACCGCTAATGCAGAGCTGCCAAACCGTAGCCTCGATGTCCTTTGTGTTCTTGTGGAGGGGCAGTCTTGATGAGCTACAGCTGGGTGGCAAGATGGTTTCTGCTGGGAAATAATGAGCTGGAGGCTCAGAAAATGGAGTGTCCACCTTGCCACTAGTATGTGTATTTTTTCTTTTTGTCCAGGCAATATAGTCCTGGAGTGAATTTAAACATATTTGAGAGAACCAGGACAGTCTTGGAGCTGAAGTAAGAAGCAGCATGGTTTAGTGGATAGAGGACCTAAATTCTAATCCCAGATCTGCCACTTTTCTGTGCTGTGACCTTGGGGAAGCTACTTAACCCCTCCACGGTTCAGTTTCCTCCTCTGTAAAATGGGAATTAAGATACTTCTATTTTCCCATCCCCCTTAGGCTGTGAGCCCATATAGGAGAGAGACTGTATCTGAACTCTATCTGACTCCTTTCACATGACCTGCTGGCCCTGGACCCTTTCAACAGTGCTCTGCGCACAGTAAGCACAAAATAAATATCAGTGATTGATTACTGGGCTTCAGATGCATCAGAGGAAACAGGAAACATGGCAGTAGCTTTCCAAACTGCTTTCTGAAGAAACTGAAGCTTAAGATTCAAGTCTGAAGGGCCTGGGTTGTAATCCCAGTTCTGTTACTTGTCTGCTGTGTCACCTTGGGCAAGTCACTTCACTTCTTTGTGTCTCAATTCCCTCATCTGTAAAATGCGGATGAGACTTGTGAGCACCATGTGGTACAGGGACTGTGTTCATCCTGGTTAGCTTGTGTGTATCCCAATGCTTAGAACAGTGCCTGGCACATAGTATGTGGTTAACAAATGCCATTAAAAAAAAAGTTATTCGGCCAAAATGGTATTTTCCGATACTTCCAGCACCGTTCTGGTATCCTGATAGTGATCCTGTGCAGAAAGATGACATGGGGCTTAGCCAGGGCAGGGGGTGGGAGAAGGCAGAGCCCTCACAGACTCAGCCAGTGAGCGGCAGGCTACCACATGCCACTGCAGGGCAAGGCCCACAGTGACCACCGGGCCAGGGCAGCCATTCCTAGACACACCGTGTGGGGTGAGAAGCAGCATAGCCTAAAGGAAAGAACATGGGCCCGGGGGTCAGAAGGACTTGGGTTCTAATCCCAGGTCTACTACTTGTCTACTCTGTGACCTTCGACAAGTCACTTCACTTCTCTGGACCACAGTTACTTTATCTGTAAAATGGGAATTAAGACTGGGTGCCCCTTGTGGGACAGGGATTGTGTCCAACCCAATTTGCTTGTTTCCACCCAAGAGCTTAGTACAGACCCTCCCTGGCATACAATAAGCACTTAAAAATACCATTACTATTATTATTATTATCATTATTACCGTAGGCCCACAGCCTGTCCCCAGCGATAATTACCATAATAATTATGGTATTTATTAAGTGTTTACTATGTGCCAGGCACTATACTAAGTGCTGGAATAGAAGCCAATCAGGTTGGACACAGTCCCTTGTCCTACACAGGGCTCACAGCCTTAATATCCGTTTTACAGATGAGGGAACTGAGGCCCAGAGAAGTAAAGTGACTTTCCCAAGGTCACACAACAGACAAGGAGTGAAGCTGGTATTAGAACCCAAGTCTTTCTGACTTCCCAGACCCTGGCTCTATCCACTAGGCCACACTGCTTCCCTGGGGGGTGGACAGGGCGGTTCATCTCCTCTCCAGATCACATAGGCTCTCTTGGATCAAAGGGAGAGAGAGCCGAGAATGAAGCTAAGGGCGTTGAGAAACTTGGCCTGGAGTTTGTTTTTTCAAGGGGGTGACTGAGCCCTATCACGGTGCCGGCCAAAGAATCTGTGGATTGTTATTGCCGAGCATGTGTTGGCTTCTCAGATGGTTTTCCTCCTCCCCAAAGCATTAAAACAAATGAATCCCAAGTAGTCTGGGCTGTGCACGGAGCCGAAATGTAAGGTCAGACTTTTCAAATGTAAACAGCCCTCGGATTTGGAGGCGTGAGCGGGGAGACGTTCCGTGCCACGCGATGCCTGGTCCGTTGCATTGCAGGGATTTTTAGACGCTTCCAAGTGGCGGTGCTGTAGAAAGCTCATCGGAGGTTTCGTTTGATGAACTGTTTGCCTATGGATGATGGAGAGATTGCATAAGAGGAGCTATGTGGGAATGTACAAGCAACTGGATTTACTTTGCTGGGAAATAAGGCAACCTTCAATAGTATGAAGAGTTTGGTCAAATAAAGAGGATGGGAACAGAACAAGAGAAAATGAGCTCGCCAAAAATTGCAGCAGGAGATTGAGGTTAAACACTTATTCATCTACATATCCATTTTTCCTTTTTCCTCTTCTCTTTGTAAATTATTTTGCATCTGCCGCCCCCACTTAACTGTAAGCTCCTTGAGGGCAGGGAATATGGTGAACTCTTGCACCCTCCCAAGGGTTTAGAATAGTGCTTTGCACATAAGTGCTCAAAATATGCTAGTGGTGGAGGGACTAATTGACATAGAAGGGTTTTCTTGGCCAAAAGGAACCAGAACAAGCTACCAGGGAAGCAATGTGGTGGCGTAGTGGATAGAAAATGGGCCGGGGAGTCCTAGGGCTTGGGTGATTCCGGCTCTGGTACTTGTCTGCTGTGTGACCTTGGGCAAGTCACTTCACTTCTCTGTGCCTTAGTGCCCTCTTCTGTAAAATGAGGATTTAATCCTCCTCCCAACGAGTTTCTCTGTGAGCCCCATATGAGACAGGGCTGTGTCCAACCTGATTATCTCTGTGCCTCAGTTGCCTTATCTGGAAAATGGGGATTAAGACTGTGAGCCTAGTGTGGGACAGGGGCTGTGTCCAACCTGATTAGCTTGTATCTACCCCAGTGCTCAGTACAGTGCCTGAGGCGTAGTAAATAAAAAAAAAATGGGGAGGAGCAAGGGATGGGAGGGAATGTGTTTATCTCTGGGTATATTTGGGCAGACCTGCAGAGGATCTCCAGGGCCTGGGTCAAGAGCACCTCTGCCCCTCCTCTTTTTCCCTTTTGCTGCAGCTTCTTAGACAATCCCATCCAATTCCCTCCTAGCAGCCTCTCAGTTTCTTAGAAAGTGGAAGGGGAACAGTGTCCTCTGGAGTCAGGCTGCCCATTCTGTCCACAGAGAGATGAAGTGTTTTCCGTGCCTGTGCCAATATCCAGTTCTGAAAGTTCATGTTTAGGAGTGGCCCCAAATCAAATAAGAAGCATGTAATGGGCCGCTTTCTCCATCTCGCTAAGCTCAAACCCATCTTCCTTTCCCCTTGGTGGATTGTACACTTTAGAATCCTTCCTTCACGACAGGCCCAGACTTCTATAAAGGCCTGGATCACTTCAGGGATTGTGGCATTCTGCGAGGAAAAGGTTTTTGACCCAGTCAGACCCCTGGATTTCAGCCAACCTGGATTCTAGAAGGGTCTCATAAAATATTTTTTGGAAACCCAAGAAGAGGCTTCTTCTGTTTCCTGCTAGCCGATGGTGAGAAGCTACAAAAGCATAAATGGCTCCAAGGGGCGTGGGGATTTGCATTCATTTAAATCTTAAGTAAAATAAATAGTTTAGGTGTGTATCTTCCCAGAGGAAGGGTCAGGACAGGTCCCTGGGCTTATTTACATAAGTGCCTCCATACCTTTATGCCCTGTTTTTTGTGTGTGTGTGTTATTTTCTTTTTTGCATTGGAGAGATATTTTCTTGTGCTGGCAAGCATTGCTGTACAGGTTTCTCCAGGTCTTAGGTTTATGGGATTTAGCAAATTTGTTTTCATAAAAATGATCTTCATTCAGGTGGGCCAGGTGGATTTTAAAACTTGTATTTCAGTGGTGCGCTTTGATTCCCAGTACAAGTTGCATTGTGGATTATGTTGGCCATTTTCTGGTTACCAAAAAGTTCATACATGTTCTGGGCCTTAGGGGAGTTCCTTGACCCCAGAATCTGGCCATGTGGAACTCTCCTTCAGAGCCAGGAAGAGGGCCCCTTCAAGGTGCTCTTCCAGTTTTCTTTAATCCTTAGCAGCGCTGGAGCAGCATTTTGATTTTAAGCTGCAGGCTAGGTGACTTCACTGCTGCCCTATCTTGAGTCACCATCAGTTCACAGATTTTAAAAAGGAGTGCCCATCGAGAAACAGAAATGTTTATTCCTCATTGAAATCCTTTAAAGAACAGTGAAGCAGCATGGCCTAGAAAAGCAGTGTGGCCTACTGGCTAGAGCACAGGCCTGGGAGC
This sequence comes from Ornithorhynchus anatinus, assembly GCF_004115215.2. Taxonomy (NCBI): domain Eukaryota; kingdom Metazoa; phylum Chordata; class Mammalia; order Monotremata; family Ornithorhynchidae; genus Ornithorhynchus; species Ornithorhynchus anatinus. The sequence goes on along the minus strand of NC_041733.1, from coordinate 17,802,466 downwards.
CAGAGAACCTGGCTTCTGATCCCAGCTTTGACACTTATCTGCTCTGTGACTTGGGCAAGTCACTTAACTTCCCTGTGCCTCAGTTTCCTCATCTGTAAAATGGGGATGAAGACTGTGGACTCCATGTGGGACATGGACTGTGCCACACCTGATTATCTTGTACCTACCCCAAGGCTTAATACAGTGCGTGGCACATGGTAAGTGTTTAACAAATAGCATAAAAAACAAAACAGTGGGGGCCTCAAGCCCAAATAGCAATAAAGCTGTGACCCAAAGTCTAAATGCTTCTCTGACTCTTTGGGGATAGACTCAGAGTTCTGGAAGACTAGCTGGAAGTTCCTTGCTCAGCTATTCATTTCTGATTAGTATTTGTAACTAGCCAGTATAAGAAAAACAAAGCAAAATGGGGCTTTCCATCAGCAGCAAAGAGTCCAATGCCATCACTGAATTAATTCTGCTACCTAGGCAGGGGTTTGTCCAGTGATGTCAGTCAGAAAACTGGAACAAGATTGATAGGGAGTGTGATTGCCAAAATGGCATCTAGCTTCAGACCAAAGCAAAGGTCTATAGAGCGATTGTAGTTTACTATATTGTATAATATCTATAATCTATATGATTGAGAGACTTCCTTTGGCTTCACATTTGATTTCTAGAGTGGGTCTGTCAAAGTCACCTTGCCATTAGTTGGCAAGAAGGAATCACAAAAATGAGGATCTCGAGCAGAACCAATTTCCCAGCTCCTCATAGCATCACATCTTGGCTAGGCAGACCATGGGAGGAGAAAAGACAACAGCAGAATGCCCAAACAGGTACTGTGTGGTAGAGTCCGGTGCCTGAAAAACAAAGAAGGTGGAAAAGACAATTTAAAGAGCCAGTGAAGCGGTGACTCACATGGTGTAATCTGTGCTCTGCATAAAATAAAAGCTCAATAAATACCATTGATCGACCGATCACAGTCATTTTGGGGGATCCAATTGAGTACGAAGCACTGTGTGAAATGCTTGGGAGACTACAACACAATCGGTGGAATTTATTGAGCACGTACTGTGTGCAGAACACTGTACTAAACACTTAGAGTACAATACAAGAGAGTTGTTAGACACATTTCCCTGTCCAAATGCAAGATGTATGTTTGTTACCCTCCAGATCTTGTCTTGTCTTATGCCGTCGAGTCTTCGACCCATAATGACGCCATGGACACATCTCTCCCAGAATTCCCCACCTCCATCTGTAGTCATTCTGGTAGTGGACCCATAGAGTTTTCTTGGTAAAAATTTAGAGGTGATTTACCATTGCCTCCTTCTGCTCAGTAAACTTGAGTCTTCGCTGTTGATTGTCTCCCCTGTCACTGCTGCCCAGCACAGGTGAGTTTTGACTTGTAGCAGATTGCCTTCTACTCGCTAGCCACTGCCCGAGCTAAGAGTGGAATGGGCATGCCTCAGCCTGACTCTCCCTCCTGTAATGGAAGCTGGTAGACTCCTGGGAACTCTCCAGGTGGGACCCCGAGAGGGCCCCCCAGATCAGCTAGACCTAAATTGCTTACAAATAGAGTGGGAGGAAGACGGAGGATGCAGCAGGAAGTATACAAATGATCAGAAGGAAATACCTACATAAATAATTGACTTTACAAATGAAAGTATACCTAGGTCCACACTTGCTGAGGTTTAGTTGTGACAATGGGCACGGCAGAAGACAGGCCAGCCTATCATAGAGCAATCAGATATGGGATCACTGTCAGAGCGGGGGCCTCCAGAAGCTCATGAAGACAAAGAGGCAGAATTAAACACGATGTTAGATGCCGCACACGGCAATTGCAGCAGTGCAGCGAGGGACAGCTTTAACGCACACGTGATGGGGAAAGGTTTGTCGATCATTCGTTGGTCTCACCTCACCTCGTTCGCACGCACTGATCTCCGAAATATCATCCTAGAATCCCTAAGAACAGCTCCATATGGAAATTTAATTGTTCTTTATGATCTGGTGCGAGTGTCTGTATTTAAATGAAAGCCATTCATTCACACACAAAGTCCTATTGGTGGAGGGGGGAAGAATGTATTCATACTCAGTGAGCAATTGGACATTTTTCTAAGCCACAAAATTAAAATTGTGTGTGTGTGGCGGTTCGGTCAGCCCTCTAGCTCTGCTTTTCAGCAGTGGTGGTTGGGGGTGGGGGAGGTAATGAGCTTGGCATAAAACGGGGAGTTCAGCATAGGGGGGCTCAGACCTGCTACAGCCCCAGCTCCACTTCCGAGTAACCGATTTGCTCTTCAAAAGAGTCCTGGGAGAAAATGGAGTGTATAGAGGGAGAAAGCTTTCTTTGTCTTCCTTTTTAAGATTTATCTCTCCATTGACAGATCAGGAAGCCCATTTCAATGTAAGTGAAATTGGAAAGGATCATTTTAATTTAATTTAAAGCATTTTTCTTTACCTCCTGGACAGTTTTGAGTTTAGCCTCGGCACATAGGAGCAGAGATGACTGAGGTCACTTGTGTGCTCTCAAGCAGGACCTTTGAGCATTTAGAAAAATGGGGTAACATGAAGATGGCAGTGATGCTCCCTTTTAGGTGTGTTGTAAGGTAATGCTCCCCAAATTGGAGTTCTCTAAGCAGTTTAGTAGCTTAGCATCATCATTTTATAATGACTGAAGACTCTTGAAATTCTTTGCACAATTCTATGTATGCAGAAAACAATGGACAGAGAAATGCAACACCCTTTCTCTTTCTTTTTTTCCTTTATTCTCTTATCTGCTCTGTGCCCCCTCCTATCTCACCTCGCTACTCTCCTACTACAACCCAGCTCCTCTAATGCTAACCTTCTCATTGTACCTCAATCTTGTCTATCTCCCCGCGTACCCCTCACCCCCATCCCGCCTCTGGCCTGGAATGCTATCCCTCCTCATATCTGACAGACAATTCTTCTCCTTCAAAGCTTTATTGAAGGCACATCTCCTCCCAGAAGCCTTCCCCAACTAAGCCCTCTTTTCCTTTTCTTCCACTCCCTACTGCCTCTTCCTGCATTTCTCCTTTTATTCATCTCTGACTCCCAGCCCCTTAGCACTTAAGTACATATCTGATGCTATTGATGCCTGTCTACTATTTTTTTTTGTTTTGTTTAGTTGTGTGTTTCCCCCTTCTAGGCGGTGAGCCCATTTTTGGATAGGGATTGTCTCTGTTGCTGAATTGTACCTTCCAAGCACTTAGTACAGTACTTTGCACATAGTAAGTGCCCAATAAATACATTTGAATGAATGAATAATTTATATTAATGCCTGTCTCCTTGTCTAGTCTTTAAGCTCTTTGTGGACAGGGATTGTGTCTGTTGTATTGTTACATTGTACTCTCCCAAGAGCTTAGTACAGTGCTCTGCACACAGTAAGCACTCAATAAATATGATTGACTGACTAGAAGTACTATACTGTATTTCCTACTCCATTTTTGCTAAACCTACCCCAAAGAGACCGGTCCATCCCAATAACATTAGCCCTTTTTATTCAAACCTTTATTTTTCAGATGACTGAGGTCTGCCCCTTTTTCCCCTATTCTGAGTGGCTTTTTTCCAGTTTTATGTTGGGCATTCTGATTTTCATTTGGCTGGTCTGCCATCCAATTTAGCAACCTCTGCCTTTTTATCCAATTTTTTTTTTTAAATTTTAACCTACTTGCTGTGGCTCTTTCCACCACCTTCCTTAATTCGGAAGCAGCACCTGTGTTGACAGTGATGGGGCTGGAGAGGGTGGGGGAACCTCAGAACCTCGAGCAACAGATGGGATCGGCGCTGTCCCCCACCCCCCATTCTCGTTTCTGGGGTTTTCCCTGAAGACCTTTTCATTTGTCCTTTTGACATCATTAAACCCCATTCCTTAAGCAGGAGTAGTTGTAACATGTATCGAGCACTCAGTATCAATCAGTCGGTGATATTTATTGAGCACTTACTATGTGCTCAGCACTGAACTAAACACTTGGCAGAGTACAATATAAAAGAATTAGGGCACATTCCCTGCCCATAACAAGCTTGTGGTCTAGAGGGGGAAACAGATGGTAATATGAATAAAGAAGTTATGAAATTGCAAGGTGGGTACATAAGTGCTGTGGGGGTGGGGTGGTGGGATAAGTACATTTCAGGAGGTAAAATGAACTGTATTAAGTGCTTGGGAAGTACAAACAAGCAAGTGAAATATTCCCTGCCCACAAGGAGTTTATGTGAATGGGAAAGGTGTACATAAAAATACTTTCAGAGTAATCTAAATAATTGAATGTACAATTGGAAAAAGTGCATATGCCCATCTGCCGAGGGTGGAGATGGCTGATTTCGTAATTCCCCTATTAAGCTCTCTTCTCCCTGATCTCCCTCTCCATTCTCCATCATTTATGCACTTGGATCTCTGATCTTTGGGCATTTGGTATTCGTCCCACCCTCAGCACTTATTTACATATCTGGAAATTATATATGCATTATCAAGTATTAATAGGAATGTCTGTCTCCCCCTCTAGACTATAAGCTCACTAAGGGCAGGGAACATACCTACCAACTCTGTTATACTCTACTCTTCCAAGCGCTTAGTACAGTCCCGGCCACACAATGAGTCCTCAATAAGTGCCATCGATTGATTGAGGTACTCAAGTGCCAGAGATGGCTGATGGGTTTGTGTGTGTAATGCGGGATGCTGGGAATTAATCTGAGAAGGCATGTTGGGAGTGGTGGGCTTTTAGGAGGGCTTTGAATCTGGGGAGGGTAACCCACTTAACATCTATTGCTTCTGGATCGGCAAAGCAATATCTGATATTCTCTAGTGTTGCCGGTAGCAACCCTTGCCTTTCTTCATCTATCCAGCTACAGAGATGAGGTTAGAGAGGATTAACTTTGTCTTTTCCCCCTTGAGTTGATAGCAGTAGAGGAAGGAGCGAAGTTTGGCTTTAATAGCATTCTGTTCCTAAAGAGTTGCCATATTAAATGGGTCTGTAGAAATTCATTCATTCGGTAGTATTTACTGAGCACTTACTATGTGCAGAGCACTGTACTAAGCGCTCGGAATGTACAATTCGGCAACAGATAGAGACGATCCCTGCCGAATGATGGGCTTACAGTCTAATCGGGGGAGAGAGAAGGACAAAAACAAGACAACATAATCACGATAAATAGAATCAAGGGGATGTACACCTCATTAACAGAATAAATAGGGTAATAAAAAATATGCAAATGAGCATAGTGCTGAAGGGAGGGGGAGGAGCAGAGGGAAAAGGAGCTTAGCTTAGGGGAGGTGAAAGGGGGAAGGGGGAGGAAGCAGAGAGGAAGCAGAGGGAAAAGGGGAAGCTCAGTCTGGGAAGGCCTCTTGGAGGAGGTGAGCTCCTCATCCCACTGTGGGCAAGAAGAAATGAAAATAATAATAATGGTATTTAAGTGCTTACTATGTGCCAGGCACTCTATTAAGCCCTGTGGTAGATACAAGCAAATTGAGCTGGACACAGCCCCTGTCCAATGTGGGGCTCACAGCCTCAACCCCCATTTTACAGGTGAGAAAACTGAGGCACAGAGAAGTGAAGTGACTTGCCCAAGGTCACATAGGCGAGTGGTGGAGTCGGAATTATAACCCATGACCTTCTGACTCCCAGACCCATGCTCTACCCACTAGGCAGAGCTGCTTCTCAAACAGAAAACAGCATCTCAAACAGAACAAGTGCTGTACTTGAAAGCTGAAAATCTACACGCTAAATGTTTGGAGAGATGCACCATCATGGATGGAGGTTCTCTCAATCAATGGTATTTTTGGTTGTCTAAGCACTATACTAAGAATTTATTAAGTGCTTATTATATACCAAGTGCCATCTAGGTACTCTGGTAGATACAAGATACTCAGCTCAGACACAGTCATTCTTTCATTCAATCAATCGTATTTACTGAACGCTTACTATGTGCAGAGCACTGTACTAAGCGCTTGGAATGTACAATTGGGCAACAAATAGAGACAATCCCTGCCCAACAACGGGCTCACACGGTTCTTGTCCTCCAGTCTAAGAAGAAGTGAGAACAGGGATTTTTTTTTCTTCCATTTTACAGAAATTGAGGCCCATAGATGAGATTCTAATCCCAACTCCCCTGATTCCAAGACCTGTGCTCTTACCAGTAGGTCCTGTGGCTTCTCTGAATAGGAGTACAGCAGTAGTAGTGCTAATTATATTAAGCTGCAGAGAAGCAGCGTGGCTCACTGGAAAGAGCACGGGCTTGGGAGCCAGGGGTCATGGGTTCAAATCCCGGTTCTGCCACCTGTCAGCTGTGTGACTGTGGGCAAGTTACTTTACTTCTCTGTGCCTCAGTTCCCTCATCTGTAAAATGGGGATGAAGACTGTGAGCCTCATGTGGGACAACCTGATTACCCTGTATCTACCCCAGAGCTTAGAACAGTGCTCTGCACATAGTAAGCGCTTAACAAATACCAACATTATTATTAGTAGTAGTAGTAAGCACCTTCTCTGTACGAAGCACTGTACTAAGCATTGGGAAAAAGTACATAGGAAAGAATTAGATGTAGTTCCTGGCCTTTTGGGAGTTCACAATGTAAAAATAAGGTTGTAGGGGTTTGAGTCAAACACATAAGGAAGGTTGAAAAAAATAGAGATACAAAAACGTAAATAACCTGAAAGACAAAGCTCAGAGTCCATCAGGTCTGGTAGTGAAGGGGGTCAGTTGGGGACTGCTTGATGGAGCTGCCCATTGGGCCCCCACTAAAGCCCTCCCAACATCCTAAAATTTGTGGAGCCTCTCACAACCCCACAGGCATGGAACAGAAGCAAGAGAAGTGTGGCCTAATGAATAGAGCATGGGCCTGGGAGTCTGAAGGACCTGGGTTCTAATCCCAGTCCCGCTGCTTGTCTGTTGTGTGACCTTGGGCAAGTCACTTCACTTCTCGGTGCCTCAGATACCTCATCTGTGAAATGGAGATGAAGACTGTGAGGCCCAGGTGGGACATGGACTGTGTCCAACCTGATTATTTTGTATCTATCTCAGTGCTTAGAACAATACCTAGTACACAGTAAGTGCTTAACAAATACCATTAAAAAAACATTGTTCTCTTCCCTAGAGGAACTTGCAGTCTAAATAGTAAGTAGCGAAGGTTGTGTTCTGTTTCTAAGATTTGTTAGTATTTGAGTGGTGTTACTATGTTAATATTGCAAGCATAGTAGGCAGCTTTCAGTTGATTATGTTAAGTATGCAGAGAATGTGGGTTTGCCAATTTGCCGTGACTTTATTCAAAAAGTCCTGCATCTAATATGCCTGCTCAGGGAATTTATCTTTGGATGTTTACTATTGACGTACTTAGAAAACGATAAACTTACATCTTAGTGAATGTATCCCACTTTGAAGCTGAGCATTAGTATACCATTAACCGCGTTCAATAGCATTCTGGGTTTTGTTAAGTGATGTTACTTTGACAGGCAGTGCTCCTTTTGAATGTCATGTTAGGGTATGTTTTGTATGTCTTTATTTCTGAGGAAGTAGTCCTGTGACAGAAAGCCTGAATAGCAAATATAAAATTCACAGAAAAGGGGCAGAAAGGAGATGTAAATGGAATAAATAATTGGGGTTTCAAATGAGGGCTACAATTTTCTCGTTTGAACTTTTTTTTTCCTCCAACATTATATAAGGCAATCAGAAGCTCGGTATCCCAAAGCATTAAAATTTCTGGCCTTCTGCCACCGAATTCCCAGCTGGGGATCTCAAACTCATGGCAGTGGCTGTGACAGAACTCGTTTCCTCTTCTCCTCTTGTTATGTCAAGAGGAGTGGGGTTTGAACCAGTTATGCCGAATCTCGACGGCTTTTCTAAAATCTCTTTCTTCATAAGAGAAATGAGCCTTCTGCCCCCCATTGCCCCCGCTGTGATCATCCCTGGGGCAGGCTGCAGGTTAGGGCTCTGTCACCTGCCACTCACTTTGAGGAAGAGAGCTCTGTTTTATCGGCCGCAAGTTGGTGGGGAAGACCTCCTCATTGTGGTTATTATCATGTATTGGGAAGCAGCGTGATGTAGTGGGTAGAGCACAAGCCTGGGAGTCAGAAGGTCATGATTTCTAATCCCGACTCTGCCACTTGTCTGCTCTGTGACCTTGGGCAAGTCACTTTATTTCTCTTTGCCTCAGTTACCTCATCTGTAAAATGGAAATTGAGACTGTAAGCCCCATGTGGGACAGGGACTGTGTCCACCTTGATTTCCTTGTGTCACCTCAGTGCTTATATTAGTACAGTGCTTGGCATATAGTAAGCGCTTAACAGATACCAACATTATTGTTATTATTATCATTGTAAAGTGCTGAGCAAACAGCTGGGGTGTGGTTTAAGGATAAATGAGTAGCAGCATGGCCTAGTGGAAAGAGCACAGGCTTGGGAGACAGAGGACTTGGGTTCTAATCCTGACTCAACCATATGTCATTCATTCATTTCATTCAGTCGTATTTATTGAGCGCTTACTGTGTGCTGAGCACTGTATTGTTTGGAAAGGATTCATTCAATAGTATTTACTAAGCGCTTACTATGTGCAGAGCACTGTACTAAGCGCTTGGAATGAACAAGTCGGCAACTGATAGAGACAATCCCTGCCGTTTGACAGGCTTACAGTCTAATCGGGGGAGACGGACAGACAAGAACAATGGCAATAAATAGAGTCAAGGGGAAGAACATCTCGTAAAAACAATGGCAACTAAATAGAATCAAGTACAGTTTGGCAACAAATAGAGCATGACTTTGGGCAAGTCACTTCACATCTCTGTGCCTCAGCTACCTCATCTGGAAAATGGGGATTAAGACAGTGAGTCCCATGTGGGACGGGATCTATCCCAGTGCTTCGTACAATGCTAGACTTAACAAATACCATAAAAAAGTTGTGTCAAGTCGGTGTTAGGCCTTTCCCTGACCCATGGGGCTGGGCTTCCCTCTTGTGATGAAAGGCCAGAGGCAGCATCTCTTGGTGCATCCTGGGACCCACATAAGAATGCCACAGCCTCCCATCGGCAGTCTCTCAAAACAGTCAGGAAGTTCTTCTTAATGTCTAACCCAAGTCCCCTGGTCATAGTTTAAATCTGTTCCCCCTTTATCCTGCCTTCAGCTATTGGTGCTAAAGCTCTTTATGTAGTTTGGATGAAAAGCCTCGTTTTATTCCCAATAGACTCCAAGCTTGTTGTGGGCAGGGACTGTGTCTTCCAACTCTATTTAATGTAGTCTCCCAAGCACTCAATACATTAGAACAGTACTCTGCGCACAGTTGGAACTCAATAAATACGATTGATTCTTCCAGAGTTAGTTGTGGGTTTCCCAAGAGGATGTGGCTCTCGTGTGTCGAGGGGGGTATGGGGAGGGGTTTGTATGTCGGGGGTGGCGCCATGGGGTGGAGAGGCCATGGATGCCCCCTTTAAGCAGGACTGTCTCCGCACCATTCCGAATGGTGCAAGAAAATCTCCGTTTCTCAAGGAGCAAGGGCACTGGAATAGAAAAACGGTAGCAGCAAAATGTAGGCAGCCAGTGCTCTGTTGGAAGGCTTTGGGGGCTAATTTTAGAGGTGTGTAGAGAGACATTTTATTATATTATTATTATTATAGTCATCTCTCAATTATTGCCGAGGAAAGGCTGCAGAGGGTTCTGAAGGCTTTATGACAGACTGTGCTAGATACCCAGAGCAGAGGCAAAGGGCTCAGCCCGGCCTACCTTAAAAACACTTCTGAGATGTTGGCCCTACTGTTTCCTTGCACTGGAGGCACTTCAAAGCCCTCTCAGCTCCTTGAAAGGAGGCCCTCACCAACTGGAGTCCATAAAGATGGGCCGGGAAATGGGAAATTTGAGATGAGCACCTGGTTACATTTTGAAGCCCGATTCTGAGTTTCTGGTGAGTTTAGGATTTAATAGAAGGAAGGGAAAGTAAATATGAGAAGTGGTGTGGTCTCGTGGTTAGAGCACCGGTCTGGAGTCAGAAAGACCTGGGTTCTAATCCCGGCCCTGCCACTTGTCTGCTGTGTGACCTTGGGCAAATCACTTCACTTCTCTGTGCCCCAGTTACATCATTTGTAAAATGGAAATTAAGACCGTGAGTCCCATGTGGGACATGGACTATGTCTAACCCGATTAGCTTCTATCTACCTGGGCACAGAGAAGTGAAGTAACTTGCCTAAGGTCACACAGCAGACAAGTGGCGGCAACCACTGAGGTAACCCTTTAGACTGTAAGTTCATTGTAGGTAGGGAGCATGGCTACCAACTCTTATACTTTCCCAAGTGCTTTTACGGTACTCTGCACACAATAAGTGCTCATAAATACAACTGATGGATCAATCAATTGATTGATTGAAACACTCTGAAAATGGAACTGGTTGAGTGATCCTGAAGTGGAAAGTGCCCACCTTGGCTGGCTGGGATTGCTCTAGAGAACAGTGGTTCAATTAGAGAGCTGGAAACCCAGTTTAGCTCCCTCAAATTATGTCAACTTGAGAGCCTTGAAACTTGGTTTTATTTTTAGCTGTCTCACCACAAAAAGGATACAGCAGAATTGAAAACACACACACAAGACGGAGTCAAGATCCCGTGTCCACCCTCTCCCTTCAGAAACCAAGCTCCGCCTCTGCCTGCCATGTGGGTGCCGAGGGAACACAGGCTAAAGCCTGATCCAGATCGACAGCGCTTTCCAACTGAGGCCTTCTTACCTGCCCTTCTCCCCACCTCGACCCCAGCCCAGCTTCAGTCAGCTAGAAGTTTTCCCTGTCCCTTCCTCTCCTTTTCAAAGGCTCAAGTTGGAAATTCTGGCCTTCCCAATAGCCAGAGCAGAGTTAAGCGCCAGGTTTTTTTATTGGTATTTGTGGTCAAGTGCTTACTTTGTGCCAGGCACTGTACTATACTCTAGATACAAGCCCATCGGATTGGGCACAGTCCCTGTCCCACATGGGGCTTCCAGTCTTAATCCCTATTTTACAGTTGAGGTAACTGAGACACAGAGAGAAGTGACTTCATTTTGTCCGAGGTCACATGGCAGAGCTGGGATTAGAAGCCAGGTCCTTTGACTCCCAGGCCCGGGCTCTCTCCATTAGGTCACTTTACTTCTCTTTGTACTGCAAGCCCACTCCCTGCCCCATAAGGGAAAAATTCCATCTTTCCCCTCCCTTATTTCAGTTTATTTCTACACCTTTCCAAGCTTCTAGGTGACCTGCACTGTACCGACCCCCAATTTGCCTAGCACATTTTCCTCTATTCCTTCTAGAACCATGGTGTCCTGGTCTCTTTTTTTTTAATGGTATTTATTAAGTGGTTACTATGTGGTAGTCTCTGGACTAAACACTGGGGTAGATACAGCCTAATCAGGTTGAACACAGTGTCTGTCCCATATAGTGCTCACAAGCTGAAACCAATTTTTGCAGGTGAGATAACTGAGGCACAGAGCAGTGAAATGATTTGACCAAGGTCACACAGCAGACAAATGGCAGAGTTGGGATTAATAATAATAATAATAATTATGGTATTTGTTAAACACTTACTATCTGCCAAGCACTGTTCTAAGCACTGGGGTAGATACAAGGTAATCACATTATCCCACATGGGGCTCACAATCTTAATCCCCATTTTACAGATGAGGTAACTGAGGCACGGAGAAGTTAAGTGACTTTCTCAAGGTCACACAGCAGACAAGTGGCGGAGCTGGGATTAGAACCCATTCTTCTGAATCCCAAGCCTAAATTCTTTCCACTAAGTCACACTGTTTCAAGCCATGTTGCTTCAACCTAGGTCCAGAATAGAACCCAGGTCCTCTGATTAACAGGCCCGGTCTCTTTCCACAAGGCAACACAGCTTCCCATTCCCTCATCCTCCCTGTTTGAACCCACCTGCTTCCTAGAACTTGTTTTTTTCTCCATCCCCTGTCCTCCCACCCTAATGAGCTGTCTTCCCCCTAGCCTCAGGAGATCCATGTGGCAGCCAATAGGGGCTAAGTGAGCTCTCCACTTCTCTGCATCCCAAAATAGTGCATTGAGGAGCTCTGACCCATTTCCATAATCCTTCCACCCAAAGGCAACGAAGCATTGGGACATTTTGCATGTTTGTTCTTCCAGAGTAATGTAATTAGCCTTGCAACGGGCCTGCTCTAACTGTTAGTGGCTCAGCTCTGTCTTATTCCATCTTCTTTATTGGCCTGCAATCCCAGAGAATGCTTTGGATGGGAGCTTCTTGAACCATTATTCCAGTCACATTACTAGGGTTCAAGGGAAAGGATGGCTCAGATTGATGAATCGTTGTTCTCTGTGGTTTATTGCTTTTTTTTTTGGGCTAGTTTCTGTTAAGCGCTTGCTTATATGCCAGGCGCTGTACTAAGCTCTGGGGTAGATACAAGATGATTGGGTTGGAGTCTGTCCAGTCCTGTCCCACCCAGGGTTTACAGTTTTAGTCTCCATTTTTCAGATAAGGTAACTAAGGCACAGAGAAGGTCACACAGCAGGTAAGTGGCAGAGCCGGGTTAAGAACCCAGGTCCTTTTGACTCCCAGGCCCGTGTTCTTTCCAGTAACCCACACTGCTTCCTGCATCTCTTGAGAAGGAGAATGGCATAGTGGATAGTCTGTACAATACCTGTTCATCATCCTTAACTGTGGGACAGGGACTGGGTCCAACCTGATTAGCTTGTATTTCCCCCTGTGCTTAGAACAGTGCTTGCACATACTAAGTGCTTAACAAATGTCATTAAAAAAAACTTGGAAGCGCTTATGGAGGATATGACTTTGGCAATAAGCATGTCCTGCACAATGGAAATTTCATAAAATGTATTCTTTCTTCTCCATTTTTGCCACTTAAGCAAAAGTCATTAAGTGTGCATGCATTGTTACCATCATTTTCTCTAAGTAACTCAAACATTTTTTCCAGCTGTTATGATTATACCGAAAACAAATCATTAATTTGTTTTATTTGTGAGTTAATATATTTAATTGCACATTCCCTGGTAGTGTGGAACACCAGCCCTGAGAACATGAAAGTATGAATTTTTAAACATTTGGTTTTTTTGTTTTTGTTTTTTTTAAAACCCCCAAAAACCCCAAACCTTTCTCATTCCCAGGAAACAAGATTCTAGTTAAAGATTACTCAAATTAGCTGGAGGTATTCAAATCAGCATTCCCTAATGACTCATATGCCCAGTTATTTAATGAATTAGCTGATGTCATTACAAAGCAACTTCCTATTATTTTTGAGAATGCAAGAGTGATGGCTGAGATTCGAAGACTAGGAAAGAAACAGCGTAATGCCTACTTCTTAAGAAAGTGAAAAAGAATGATTGCAAAAGTTCTAGAATAGTCAACTTTACTTCCATTCCTGGCATTAAGCATCAAGCAATCAATTTGGGGACATCTAGAAAAAGACCAGGATTTCTGAAAATTATGGGCATGGATTCATCTTGCTAGACCAATCTAATTTCCTTTTATGGCAAAAGTGACAGAGGGAAACAGAATTAAAAGCCTTTCTAAAATAGAGCTGTGCTCAGGCCATCTCTCAAAACACTCACCAGCAAGCTAGGAATTATTTCATTCAGGCATTTTTTCAACTGTTGGTCTCTAGACTTTTTAAATGGTAACTATAATAGGGCTTACTTACCTTCTGGCATTATGAATGAAAGCCATAAGAGGACTTTTGGAGAAGGAACTAGAGTGCTCAACTAGTCGATAGAAGAGTCTACAAAACAAGATGTATGCGTCCTATTGAGAGAGTCCTGGGGCTTTGTGGCGGAGCAGAATATGAAATAGAAGAGAAGCGAAATCATCAAGACTTAATTGTGGTTCTATTCGGTGGACTGGTTAAATTTGCAATCATGTAAAATCATTTCAGTTTAAGATAATTTTGATTGCTTTAAAGAATGTCTTAACTTTTCATTCCTTTCTTTGCATGTATTTATTTTTCTCTCATCTCTTCTCTCTGGGCATCTCCTACTTCAATCCTTCTGGTCTCTCTAGTCAATCGTATTTGTTGGTCAATCATATTTATTGAACGTTTACTGTGGACAGAACACTGTACTAAGCACTTTAGGAAGGTACACTATGAAAGATACATTCCCTGCCCACAGCAAGCTTGCGGTCTTGAGGAGAAGCTTACAGTCTAAACTCTAGACAGTAAGCTCGTTGTGGGCAGGGAATGTGTCTGCTTATTGTTATATTTTTCTCTCCCAACTGCTTAGTACAGTGCTCTGCAATCAGTAAGCACTTAATAAATACGAATGATTGAATGAGTACAGTCTTGAAGTCAGGTTACTGGCTACTGGGGAAGACCAACACTTTTCTGAATTTGCTGAACATTAGAATGAGATTGATTTTTGCCTACATCACTGCTAAAAGGGTTACAGTAGCCATGAATGGGACATCAAAGGATCTAGGGGTTATAACTGACCACAAACTGATGTGTAAAAGGTTGGGAAAGTCACCCTAATATTAGGACCCCTAAATAGAAACTATAGGATAATTTTTCCATTATTCTCCTCACTAGTCATTCTCCTCTTATTCCTCAACATCCTCAGCCATTTTTTAAAAAGCATACCAGACAAAAGAAACTGGAATTGGTTAGCACTTTATAGAAGGCTGTGCCTATCAGGACTCTTAGGTGTTTATCAGAGAGGAAGGAACACTGCTGAGAGAGATCAGAACACAGCAATGAAGGTGATCAAAGGGGTGAAAAATCTGCCCTAGAGAAAGTCTAAAAGCACTGAGATTCTTCAGGCTGGAGAGGAGAGAACCAAAGAATGATTAAAAGTACATAAAGAGTTGTTATAGCTCCAGTGGCCAATGGCTATTCCCATCTCCGCTGACCTCAGAACAGGAGAGATGAACTCAAACCTGAGCAAACAGGGATTTGGTTAGAGCAAAGGGAAAATGTCCAGCTGAGAGAATTGCTAGATTTTGGAATAATAATAATAATTGTGGGATTTGATAGTGCTTATTATGTTCCAGGCATGGTACCAAGTGCCAGGGTGAATGCAAGCAAATTTGGTCACACAGTCCCTGTTCTACATGGGGCTCACAGTCTTAACCCCCATTTTACAAACGAGGTAACTGAGGCACAGAGAAGTGAAGTGACTGGCCCAAGGACACACAGCAGAGCCAGGATTTAGAACCCTGGTCCTTCTCACTCCTAGGCCCGTACTCTATCCACTAAACCCCGCTACTCCCAGACAGGCCCCTCCTTGGGTTCTCATCAGTGACTCAATCAATCAGTGGTGTCTACTGAGCACTTATTGTGTGCCAAACACTGTACCAAGCTCTTGGGAGAATACACAGCAATGGAGTTGGTAGACATGATCCCTGCCCACAAGGAGCTCACAGTCCACAGTGGGAGACAGACATCAGAATGGATTAGGGATAGAGAAAGCTACAAATAAGTACAAGAATATCTACCCAAGTACTGGGGGTGAGCACCGAAGTACCCAGGGGGAACATGGCCAAGTTTAGAATTGACACGGGGAGGGGGATAGGAGGAATGAGGGGCCGGGCTCAAATTGGACTAGAAAGTCAAGGGAGATGTGGCCAAGGTGGTCAAGGTAGAAATCAACAAAGTGAAATGAACAGACAAGCATAAGGTGGTTTGACTAAGTACAATAAGATACATTAAAGTGATAAATGATAAGGAATGACTGCTTCTATTGGAAGCAGCGTGGCTCAGTGGCAAGAGCACGGGCTTGGGAGTGAGAGGTCATGGGTTCTAATCCCGGCCCCGCCGCTTGTCAGCTCTGTGACTTTGGGCAAGCCACTTAACTTCTCTGTGCCTCAGTTACCTCATCTGTAAAATGGGGATTAAGACTGTGAGCCCCACGTGGGACAACCCGATCAGCTTGTATCCCCACCGCAGCACTTAGAACAGTGCTTGGCGCATAGTAAGTGCTTAACAAATGCCATCATCATTATTTAAGCCGAGGTCTACCCATTCCATTCCTATCTTGGGCAATGGCTAATGAGTGGAAGGCAATCTGCTACAAGTCAGAACTCACCCGTGCTGGGCAACAGCGGCATGGGAGAGAGTCAAGGGCCGAGACTCAAGTTTACTGCGCGGAATAAGGCAGTGGTAAATTACTTCCAGATTTTTACCAAGAAAACTCTGTGGAACCACTACTAGAATGATTGCATAAGGAGGTGGGGCATTCTGGGAAAGATGTGTCCATGGAGTTGCTATGGGTCGGAGATGACTCGACAGCATAAAACAAGACAAGACAAGTTAAGCACAATATGGCAGGTAGGGACCCAGGCGATCAGAAACTGAATAGAAGGTGAAAGGTAATCCTGTTATTAAAAATGAGCACCGGCATGTAATCTCTATAAAATATGAGAACCTCAGTGATATTAAGAGGCACATTTGATCAGTAGCGTTTTTAAGCATCAACTGTGTGTCGAACCCGGAACTGAGCACTTAGAGTACAAGAGAAATAAAAGACGTGATCCGGGCCCTCAAGGAGGTGACAGGAAGAGAAAAGCAGTCACAGATTATTTGTAAACAGTGGGAGCAGGAGGAGGAAAAAGAGATGACTGGTAACTGCAGGAGTATGGAAAGATGAATTAGATAAATAAGTAGCATGCATGGATTCATTCAATAGTATTTATTGAGCGCTTACTATGTGCAGAGCACTGTACTAAGTGCTTGGAATGTACAAATCGCTAACAGAGACAGTCCCTGCCCTTTGACGGGTTTACAGTCTAATCGGGGGAGACAGGCAGACAAGAACAGTAGCAATAAACATGGATTGAAATGTTCAGTGGTAAGTGCACACAGGAAACGCTCAGTAAATACGATTGATTGACTGTTAGTGGTTATTGGATTGACAGAACTTGAGGTGGTGAAATCAATCAGTCAATTGTATTTTTAGAGCGCTTACTGTGTACAGAGCATTGTATTGAGCACTTGGGAGAGTACAGTATAACAGAGTTGGTAGTCATGTTCCCTGCCTACAAAGTGATTACAGTCTAGAGGAGGAGTCAGACATTAATATACAAAAATAAATTATGATGTAAGTACTGTGGGGCAAAGAGTAAGGTGAATAAAGTGTACTAATCCAAATGCAAAGGTGACACAGAAGGGAGTGAGAGGAGAGGAAATGAGAGCTTAGTTGGGGAAGCCCTCTTGGACTATTAATTAGGGGAAGCTTCCTGGAGGACCAAGATTTCAAGTGGGTAGGAAGACCTGTGCTGTGGCAGATTTTCAGGTGGAAGGTGGCATGGAGAAGGGCATGAGCAGGGAGTCTAGAGGCAGGAGATTCGAGAATAAGGTAAAGTCAGGAGGTGGACTTTGAAGGAGAGGAGAGCAAATTGGGGAGATTCGGATGAAGTGAGAAGATATGCAAGAAGGAGAGTTGTGGAGAGCTTCAAAACCAGGGGTCAGGAATCTCTACTTGATGCAGAGAGAAAAGGTTAACTATGGTCCATGGGAGGCTTTAAAAGAGTATCAATCAATGAATGGTGTTTTTTGAACTCTTACTGTATGCAGAGCTGTACTAAGCACTGGGGAGAGTACAAGAGAGTCAGTAGACACATTCCCTGCCTACAGTCTAGAGATGGAGACAGACATTAATGTTTAAGCGTGGCTCAGTGGAAAGAGCACTGTTTTGGGAGTCAGAAGTTGTGGGTTCTAATCTTGGCTCTGCCACTTATCAGCTGTGTGACCTTGGGTAAGTCACTTAACTTCTCTGTGCCTCAGATACCGCATCTGTAAAATGGGGATTAAAACTGTGAACCACACGTGGGACAACCTGTTTATCTTCTATCTACCCGGTGCTTAGAACAGTATTTGGCACATAGTAAGTTCTTAACAAATACCAAAATTATCATTATTATATATAAAGAAATTACAGATATGTCCGTAAGTGCTTTGGGGGAGAATGAAAGCTGCATAGTCTTAGCACTCTACAGACTGAGCCCCATATGGGATGGGGACCCGTGTCCAGCCTGATTATCTTGTATCTACCCCAGCGCTTAGTACAGTGCTGGGTACTTGATAAGCTGTTACCAAATACCACATTTATTATTATTATGTGCCGAGTGACATTTTAGAAAGATAACCCATGCAGCAGAGTTCAGTGTAGACTAAGGCAAGGAGGCCAGTAAAGTAATGAGTTTTGGCAGCAGCAACTACTGTTGGATGTTTTGCTTTCACCTGTTTTGTTAGGGTGGATAGGCAGGGCGATGCTATTTAGAAATAGAAAGATAATCTCCCATCGTGCTCCAGACTGCTCAAGCCCTTAGCCACTGTGCCTCGATTTGGGCACCGTGACATAAACCAGACTTAGAGAATTTAAATGGATCGAAGAATAATGGTCTAAATAGGTGCATTCTAGGGCTTCTTTGTTCTCCTTTTTGAGAAGCAACCAGCAGGCCCCGGAGGAGGCAGGATACTGGCCATTGTTCTTCTTGAAATTGCCTCAGAGAAATGATTCAGCCCCTTCTGTGCAGGATGCACCGCAGGGAAATGCTGAGCTCCGGGTTCCCTGATGAAGGGAGGGAAGCTATCTGGAAGTTACCCAGGGAGTCATGGGGAAGTCCACGATTGGCTGTAATCATAATAATAATTAATCATCGTTATGGTACTTGTTAAACACTTACCTTGTGCCGAGCACTGTTCTAAGCACTGGGGCAGCTACAAGCTAATCAGGTTGGACACAGTCCCTGTCCCAAGTGGGGCTCACACGCTTAATCCCCGGTTTACAAATGAGGGTAAATGAGGCCCAGTGAAATGACTTGTCCAGGGTCACACAGTAGACATATGGTAGAGCCAGGATTAGAACTCAGGTCCTTCTAACTCCCAGGCCTGTGCACTATCTACTATAGCACACTGCTTCTCCAGAGGGGAAAAACTGATAGTGGTTCAGCTGGGTGTTCAAGTGGATGCCTGAACCCAAAGAGGGGCATGGTCAAGGTTGGGGCATAATCAATCATATTAGGGTTGATCAGGGGCAATAACATCAAGATCTGGAGCTTATTTCATTGTAAAACTTAGGGCAGGCCCAGTGGGCAGCAAGAGCCTTGGGCTAAATCATTAGTGAATTTTGGCATCACTTACACCAAACAGGTTGTGTGGTTCTATTCTGCATGAGGAATGCCTTTTATTTGATTATTTATTTTTATTTTACTGATCTAAGAAAAGTCCTTTTTATGGAATTTGATAAATGCTTGCTATTCATTCATTGAATTGTATTTATTGAGCGCTTACTGCATCAGAGCACTGTACTAAGTGCCCAGGAGAGTACAATGCAAAAATGAACAGGCACATTCATTGCTCACAGTGAGTTTACAGTCTGGACGACTGTGCCAGATACTGTTCTAAGCGCTGGGGTAAATACAAGCCAAGTAGATTGGAAACAGTCTCTGTCCCACATGGGACTCACAGTCTTAATCCCCATTTTCCAGATGAGGTAACTAAGGCCCAGAGAAGTGAAGTGACTTGCTCAAAGTCACACAGCCGACAAGTGGTGGAGCTGGGATTAGAACCCAGATCTTAGGTCTGTGCTCTATCCCTTACGCCATGCTGCTCAATTTCTGAAGGAATCCCCCCCTTCTAGGCTGTAAGGCTGCTGTGAACAGGGATTATCTCTCTCTATTGCTGAATTGTACTTTCCAAGCGCTTAGTACAGTGCTCTGCACAGAGTAACCGCTCAATAAATATGATTGAATGAAGACTCCAGTAACCCTGTGTGAGCTCTGCTGGGGACTGGGCTGGGGCATTTGGCTGGGTTCCTCCTAGGGGCCCCGAGGCTATCTTTGACCCTCTGGGTCATTTTTCTGAACTGCTTTTCACCTGCTCAGGGAAGCCACTGCCTCCTGGGTCGACCTGAGGGTGGAGGGAAGAAAACTGAACTCACCAAGTAGGCCAGCTTCTTCACAGAAAGCTTTGTCAAGGAGGATTTGTCAAGGAAGGAAAACTTCTTAACTGGAAAGTTGGGGAGATGACAGTTACAATCAATCACTCAATCATTTATTGAGTACTTCCTGTGTGCAGAGCATTTTACTAAGCCTTTGGGAAAGTACAGTACAACAGAGTTGGTGAACATGTGCCCATAGTGAAAAGCAGTGTGACTTATTGGATATTGGGAGTCAGAAGGACCTGGGTTCTAATTCCACCTCTGCCATTTGTCAGCTATGTGACCTCAGGCAAGTCACTTAATTTCTCTGTGCCTTAGCTCATATGTAAAATGGGGATTAAGACTGTGAACCCCATGTGGGACATGGACTATGTCGACCCTGACTAATATTTATCTACTCCAGCACTTAGTACAGTGCCTGGCACATAGTGCTTAAAAAATGCCATTAAAAAGAAAACAAAAGCAGAAAAATGAAAACAGAAATCAGAATCTTTAACCAATAAATTAATCAATGGTGTTTATTTAACACTATGTGCAGAGCACTGCACTAAGCGCTTGGAAGAGTACAATACAACAGAATTAGCAGACCCGTTCCCTGCCTAAAATGAGTTTACCTGATTAGGTTCCAGTCTGATCTGGATGGGTAGGTTTTTCTAGGCACAGTGACTTAAGTAATGCAGAAAATTATCTCCCTTTGTTCCCCTGCTACTTTTCTCAGATTAACCAGGATTCTGAGATTGTTGGGAGAAGAAGGGGTCAGAGAAGACGAGATCTTTCCTTCTCTCCCTTCCTCTCAACCCGTTTCCCATGTTTTTTCACAGTCTTTAAATTATGTGTCTTGAGGAAATTTAACTTAATGCAGTAGTATTGGAAGGAGGGGAAGTAAGACCATTATCTGGAAAATCACCTTATATTCTACCTACCCTCGCTGCCACTGGTCACCCCCCAAAGAAAACCCACTCTCCTTTTCCTGAATTGCCCATGAATAATTTTACTGAAATCAACAACCTGTAGCCCGGTTTAACTGAGGTCTGTGCAGTCAGATAAAAATGCCATTTTGGGTTTGGATGAGAAATGGAAAACAATACTTTCTTTTGAATTATCCTCTATGGCTTTTGTTGGGAAGCAGTCTGGCCTAATGGAAAAACCACAGGCCTGGGAGTCAGAGGACCTGAGTTCTAATCCCAGTTCTGTCACTTCTCTGCTGTGTAAAATTGGGCAAGTCACATCACTCCTCTGTGCCTCAGTTACGTCATCTGTAAAATGGAGGTTCAATACCCGTTCTTCCTCCTTCTTAGACTGTGAGCCCCATGTTGGACAGAGACTGTGGCTGACCTAATTAGCTTGTAATCTACCCCAGTGATTGACGCGCAGTAGGGCTTAACAAATACAATAGTTATTAAAAGAAATAATTGAACAAATAAATCTCCACCCAGAATTGGAGAATAAAAGTAGAGTAGCTCAGTTGGGGAACGTTAGACAAGAGCAGTAATTTTAGACTTTGCCAGATCCCAGTTCCCTGACCTTTTTTTTCTTCCTTCCTGGTGCAGTTCATTCCACCCCCTCCCCTCGCCCCCTCTCCCTTTTTTATTTTGTTGTTGAAAAATAAAACCTTTTTTTGGAATTGGGTGGTCCTTAGCACTGACACAGAGTACAGTTGCAGTGGAAAACTGGATGTACAACTTGTTTTCCTTTTATCTTTAATGGGAATTTGAAGTTTAATTGCCTTTGCTGAAAATGTGTCCGCTTCCTGTGCTGAAATCATGATCCAGTTGGACATCTCAAAATGCAGTGATTTGGAGTAGTTGGAGGGAGATCTGATTTGGGATAGGGGTGCTCTGATTGCTAATTCTGCCTTCTTCACTGCCTGTTCCATGACTTTAGAGAAACAATGGGGCCTAAATGAAAGCACATGTGCCCGAGAGTCAGAGGAGCTGGGTTCCAATTCCAGCTTTGCCACTTACTTGCTATGGGACCGTGGGCAAGTCACTGAACTTCTCTGGGCTTCAGTTTCCTTTCAACTGTAACATTGGGATTCAGTACCTGTTCTTCTTCCTTCTTAGCCTCTGAGCTCCATGTGGTACAGAGACCCTGCCTGACCTGATTATCTTGTATCTTCCTTAGGGCATGGCACAAAGTAAGCATTTAACAAATACCACAATTATTACCGGAGCCAATTTCCCAGACCTCCTAGGACTGCAGGTCCCCCCCGCAACTTTCCTTCCCTTCATGACTCCAAGACATTAATCACCATTTCATCACAGGAAAAAGGTGTTGTAAAGTTTAATGAGATAAACATTTCTAATTGATTTGAGCTCCAGAGTGTGAATGGCACACATTAATAAGTGTTTTAGAATGTTTTCCTGACAAGAGTTTCTATCACATGACCAGACTCCTATACGCTTTCCCCAGTTACTTTTCCATACGATACCTACCCTTCCCCCTCTTTCACCCCCTCCCTGCCTATTCTCATTTTTTCTTGCCTGGTCTCTCACACCTGTTGTCCCCCTCTGACATCTCAGCCCCCCCGAAGCTCTTTATTTCTGGGACCCCTCATCACCCCTTCAATGATAAGTACTGGAGCAGATATGTTATAATCAGATCATGCACCATCCCTGTCCCACGTGGGGTACTCAGTCTAAGGGAAAGGTACTCAATCTAGAGGAAAGGGGAGAATTGGTATCATCCCCATTTTGACCAGTGAGGAAACTGAGGCACAGAAAAGTTGAGGGGTTCACAGCCTGCCATGCTTTTATTAGTGGTATTTATTGAGCGCTTACTGTGTGTAGAGCACTGTCCTAAGTGCATGGGAGAGTTCAACAGATTAGAATCAGTAGACACATTCCCTTTCCCTCCTCTCTAGCTTCCTTTCTTCCCTTCAGAAGAACAATGTCTAACACCCCTGTAATGAAAATCCCTCAAGAGACAGGATCCTTGTCTATATCCCACCCTAGTACTCTTTCCTAATGCTTAGTCCAATGTTCTGACCATAGTAACACTGTAAGCTCAATGTGGGCAGGGAATGTGTTTGTTACACAGTTGTACTGTACTCTCCCTAGCACTTACCACAGTGTTCTGCACACAGTAAGTGCTTAATAAATAAGATTGAATAAATGAATTACTCTCCTAATTATCCATGGTTTTATATCCATCCATGACCAAGCTACCTCCCATTGTGATTCTGAATAATCGAGAACAAGGTATGTTCCTCTTTCAGTCCCCTTTACAGTAATTAAGTAGCCCCAAATGTAATCAAATTCTACCTTAAAACCCCCCCATAAACCAACTAAAGAGAGAAAATGTTTTATTTCTTTTTGTGCTCATTTCCACCTAGGTCTGTTTTTTGTTCAAGTGATTCAAACCAAGAGAGAGCTGGGAATCTTTTACATCTAGGCAGACCAGTGATTTTGAGGAAGGCAATAAAACAACTAAATGTCCAGCCAACGTAGTCAGCTGAGGGTGAATATCATTTTTTCAGGAGAGAGTAAATGCAGCTTCTTCAGTAGTCTGCACCGTTCCAAAAAACAGCCTACTTAGTCCCGCCTGGGAGTCAAGTGATTTTACAGAAAGGAGAAGAGCTCAGGGAAAGGAGAACCATTTCATTCTTATTTATAAGATTTTTTATCCAACTCTCTCTCTCCCCATCTCTCTCCATCTCTCTCTCCATCTTTCTCCCCATCTCTATCTCTCTCTCCTCCTCCCCCCATCTGTGTAGGATGGGTTGGAGAGAATGTGTAGGGATTAAGGGGAGAATGGATGAAAAAGGGAGAATTAAGCCAGAGTTAATGCTCTTTTTGCTAAAGTTCAAGCTAATGCGTTGGCATGAATGTTGTCTTTTCTCATAAGGGAAGGGATTGTGTCTACCAACTCTTGTATTGTACTCTTCCAAGTGTGCTTCACACAGTGCTCCGCACACAGAAAGCTCTCAATAAACCCCAGTGATTGGATGGATTCACAGCAGCAATTATATGCAAATGACCGTGCGTATGTGTATATTTACATCTATATATATATATTGAGGTGTGGTTTTCAAACACATTTTGAAAAGAGGGATCAGATGCTGAGCAAATAGCAAGAGTTTCCCAACTGCCACTAAACCCAGTTGAGAAATTTTTGAACTGGGATTAGTGGCAGCCAAGAAACTCTTGGTGTTCGCTGGTTGTGTATATTCAATTCATTCAATAGTATTTATTGAGCGCTTACTGTGTGCAGAGCACTGTACTAAGTGCTTGAGAGAGTACAATATAACAATAAATGGACACATTCCCTGTCCATATCGAGCTTACAGTCTAGAGGGGGAGTGTGTGTGTTTGTAGTTATACTCTTGGTGAGCATATATTTGTCCTTTGTATTCGAATAAGACACAATTGCCAGTGAAGTTCGCCTAGGGGCACTTGTGTGGTTGAAATAGTCAATGTGGATCCACGATCCCGGCCACCTCATGCACACAAAATGGCGGCCCCTCATTGTGGTGGTGATTAATTGTTGTCATTAATGTTTGCACTACATGGCTGTGTCTACTCTTTTTCCCTCGTTTTCCATTATTCTATTTCTACATATAAATAAATGCATACTAGCTTTTTCAATTGAAATTTTTAGCTTTAGAGTTTGATTAGGATTTGCTAAAATCCCCTTTAGCAGCCTGTGGGATTTTCAGTAGGCTACTAGTGTTCCAGTAATGATAAGTTGAATGACTCCCGCTGTGCCAGGGGCTAGGGAGAGAGAGGTGGAGTGCAGCAAAAACCTGATTTTCCCAAGGTTGGGTTTCCTGCCATCATGGAGACCCACAGGAAGGTGGTCTAGTGACCAAGAGTGGCAAAGAAAGGTCAGTTGAGATGAACTTGGAATGAGTTTTAGCTGGGACTAATATTGGTTGGAGATTGTTTGTTTGCATTCACTTGCCCCCACTATAATTTCAGTTGGGAAGGGTTCACAGGTAACTGGATTTAGAGTGGTCCTTATATCAAGGGGAGTATTAGCTCAGAGTTTGTCTCCATTTTACTCTCAGGAGAAGGTCTCTAAACTTCTTAGGCTGCTTGCCGAGGAGGGGTGTCCTATATTCAATCGTATTTATTGAGTGCTTACAAATGGTTTGGTCTTCCCTAGGGTCCACACACGTTTGGGGAGGCTTACGCCGGTGATGTTGCTCTGCAGTGGAGTTGGAAACTCCAGATGTGGAACCATTAGAGAAGCTGTGTGGCCTAATAGAAAGAGCATAGGTCTGGGAGGCAGGAGACCTTGGGCTCTAATCCCCGCTCCCCCAGTTGTCTACCGTGTGACCTTCATTTGGTTTCTCTGTGCCAGTTATTGCATCTGTAAAATGGGGATTAAGACTGTGAACCCTATGTGGGACAGGAACTCAGGGATTATGTTGTATCCTCCCCAGTGCTTGTCACACAGTATGCGCTGAACAGATGTCATAAAAATATATATGTATTTCAAACTCATCATTAGACCTGACCTTCTGGGATTCCAGTTGCTGTGCCCAGAAGGGATGTGAGAGATGCCAGAGTCCTACTGGTTGATGACTATTTCTCAGCATTCTCTGCCCCCATTATACTCCCTAGTGGGGTTGATGCTGAGAATGAAAGGAAGTCCACTGAGTCACCTATAGGCCTTTTCTGGCGACTTCGAGACTGGACTAAAAACTCTGGCTGAAGCACTTTTAACAGGGAGCCAGCCTTTTTGTCTTTTTTTTTTCTGTGCTTGAGCGGCTTCTAGCCTTTGGCGTAAGTTATTTGTCTTAATAGTAAATTTCCACACCACAGGCTTTAGTGAGCAAAATCTATAATGATCCTGAGTCCTTGCTCTTGCTGACTTGAATACTGAAAGCATTAATTTCCCAGTCTCCTTAAAAGCTGCTCTTCCCGCATTTTCCAAAAGGTTACCAGAATTGTTTAGTTTCCAAAAATTTCATCTGAGAATATTGAGTGTCTGAAATGCAGGTGTCTTCGTGCATCAGGCTGTTGGGGAGGGAGAGAGTTGAGTCAGTTTAAGGTTTTGCCTTAGTGTTACAACGTTTACGATGACTTCATACTGCACGATAGTATCAGCTTCTTGTACCCTTCCCTTCTCCCATACACCTTTAGGTAGCCTAAATGCAAAATTGTTAAGGAATTTAGAGTATAAGGTTAGTAGATCTCCCATCTGGTTGATCTGTGGCCATTCCAATCTGTAATCTGGTGTGGATTTCATATGAGATTCAGGAGATTCTAAATAGCAAAGGTTTTTTTTTAAAAAATGACATTTGTTAAGTGCTTACTGTGTGTCAAATTCTGGGGTAAGTGCAGATCGATTAGGTTGGACACGGTCCCTGTCGTGCATGGGGCTCACAATCTGAGTGGGAAGAAGAACAAATATTGAATTCCCATTTTACAGTTGAAGAAATTGAGGCCCAGAGAAGTCAAGTGTCTTACCCAAGGTCACACAGCAAGCAGTTTGCAGAGCCGGGATTATCAATTGATCAGTCCATCAATCACTGGTATTTACAGAGTGCTTGTTATGAGAGAGCACTGTATTAAGTGCTTGGAAGACACAGTGCAACAGAATTAGCAAAGCAGTATGTACTAGAAGAAGGAGCATGGGCCTGTAAGTCAGAGAACCTGGGTTCTAATCCTGGCTCTGCCATATGTCTACTGTGTGACCTTGGGCAAGTCACTTCAGTTCTCTGGGCCTCAGCTCCCTCATCTGTAAAACGGGAATTAAGACTGTGAACCCCACGTAGGACAGGCGCTATGTCTGACCCAATTACCTTGTATTTACCCCAGTGCTTAGAACAGTTCTTGGCAAATAGTAAGCGTTCACAAAATACCACAATTAATGGACACTCTCCTCGCCCATAACGAGCCTACAGTCTAGAGGGATAAGAACCCAGGTCTTCTGAGTCCCAGGCTTGTGTTCATTCCACGAAATCCATGCTCCTCCCAAGAGGATCTTCTCCTTGATCTCATCTCTGGGCTTTCAGAGGTGTAGCATTTTGTGGTCCCAAGGGGGAGGGTGACATCTGTCCCCCCATGGCTATGCTCCCTAGCTTCTGCTTTCCACGCCACCTCACCCTTGGAGAAGAACTGGGGAGATTTTCACACCCAACATTTGCACACAGTACATGCCGAGGGGGGAGGAGGAGGGAGTAAATTGAGCCTTGTGGCTTGTGAGACCCTCCTCCCTCCCTCACCTGACTCCAAAGTGAATGCAGGTGAACCTTGGGAGGGAATAGAGACCTTCTCTGCTGCTGCCACCCCCTGCTGAAGGGGACCTTCAAGGCATCATCATCATCAGTGGTATTTATGGAGCGCTAATTGTTCCCAGAGCACTAGACTAAGCACTTGAGAGAATAGCAGCTAGTGGATAGAGCAGACAGAAGTTCTAATCCCGGCTCCACCGCTTGTCTGCTCTGTGACCTTGGCAAATCACTTCACTTCTCTGTGCCTCTGATCCTTCATTTGTAAAATGGGGATTAATTCATTCAATCGTATTTATTGAGTGCTCTCTGTGTGCAGAGCACTGTACTAAGCACTTGGAAAGTACAATACAACAAATAGACAATCCCTGCCCTCAATGGGCTCACAGTCAACTCATCTGTAAAATGGAGATTAAGACTGTGAGCCCTGTATGGGACAGGACTGTATCCAACCCAATTTTCTTGTGCTTAGAACAGTGCCTGGCACATAGTAAGTGCTCAAAAAATACCATAATAATTATCATTACAGTACACCAGCGTTGGTAGACATATTCCCTGCCCAAAATAATCTTACAATCTAGACTACTTTCCCTACACTCTTCGCTGTACCCAGTGTAGTTTCCAAGGATTAATTACAGTTGAGGACAGAGGGGGTAAAGGGGTTAAATCCTCTGTGTCTGGTAGCCGTTTTTCTTGAATTCTAGATGCACCTGCCTTGTTCACAGACCTGATCTAGTGGCCATATTCTACTGGGTCCAGATGTTTATATCGGAAAGCCTGGCATCAGGAGCTGTCAGGGATTACAGTAACAATAATAATAATAATAATTTTGGTACTCGTTAAGCACTTACTATGTGCCAAGCATTATTCTAAGGGCTGGGGTAGATACAAGTTAAAGTTAGGTTGGACACAGTCCCTGCCCCATATGGGGCTCACAGTCCCCATCTCCATTTTACAGATGAGGTAACCGAGGCCCAGAGAAGAGAAGTAACTTGCCCAAGGTCAAACAGACATTTAGAGGAGCCAGAATTAGAACCCTTGACCTTCCAACTCTCAGGCCCGTGCTCTCTCCACTCAGCCTGGCCACTGACATAGTTTCATGCTGGAATAGTCCGGTATTATTATTGAATTAAGCACTTGTTAGGTGCCAAGCAGTACAATAAGCACCGGTAGGAAAGGGTAATCTGAGGAGACGCAGTCCATGTCTCACATGATTTAAGGGGTAGGGAGTGCAGGTATCTTATACCCACCTTACAGATGGGGAAAGTGGAGCCCAAAGAGGTTGAGTTGCTGAAAGATACACAGGCCAGTGGAAGAGCCTTCTCACTCCCAGTTCCATACTCCTTCCTCTAGGCCAAGTCACTTTGGTGGCCAGGGCAGCACTCTAGAGAGAAAGAACAAGAATTCAAGAGACTGTGGTTTTAGTTGTGAAATGGCCTCTAAATTGTTGCATGCATGAGGTTAAAGCAAATCACGTAGATTTTATGTTTTTCAGTTTCCTCATCTGAAAAATGGGGAAAATATCCATCTCTCCCCAACCTTAAAAGATCAATTGTATTTATTGAGCACTTACTATGTGTGGAGCATTATACTAAGTGCTTCAGAGAGTACAATACAACAGATTTGTTCCCTGCCCGTAATGAGCTTACAGTCTGGAGGATGTAGCCAAAACAAATGGGATAACAGGTGTGGAAGCACTTTGGAAATTAATTGTTCTTTACATTCAAGAAACAGTATCAATCAGTTAATGGTATTTAAAGAGGGTTTTAGTATGTGCAGGACCTTTAGGGCCTTCTCTGGACAATCTGACAGATGAAGGATTTAAGGAATATTGAAAGAGAAGTAAATGACCATTTCCCTGGCCTTGAGAAGCTCCAGTCTAGCAGCAGGCATTCCAATCACTGTGCTGCGAGGGGTGTTCTGGTTTCACATAGCGAGAAGGGTAATTCAAGAGCAGGCACTGCTCTCATGAACTTTGTTTCCTTCAGGGATCGCTAAGCAAAAGTGCTAAATGCAAGTCATTTAATAATGCTATTTACAAAGTACTTGTGCCTAACACTGTCAGAGAAGCAGTATGGCCTTGTGGTTAGAACCCGGGCCTGGGAGTCAGACGGACCTGAGTTCTAATCCCAGCTCCACCACGTGTCTGCTATGTGACCTTGGCAAGTTACTTCACTTCTCTGTCCCTCAGTTACCTCATCTGTAAAATGGGGATTAAGACTGTGAGCCCCAAGTGGGGCAGGGATTGGGTCCAACCCGATTAGTTTGTCCCTACCCCAGTGTTTAGAACAGTAAACTTGTTGTGGTCAGGGGAATGTGTCTATTTATTATATATTCTCCCAAGTGCTTAGTACAGTGGTTTGCACTCAGTAAGCGCTCAATAAATATGAATGAGTGAACAGTGTCTGGCACATAGTAACTGCTTAACAAATACTAGAGTTGTTATTACTGAACTCTGAGGTAGATGAGAAGCAGCGTGGCATAGTAGAAAGAGCATGAGTTTAAGAGTCAGAGGATATGTGTTCTAATCCCGGCTCCTCCACTGGTCTGCTGTGTGACCTTGGGCAAGCTACTTAATAATAATAATAATAATGATGATATTTATTAAGTGCTTACTATGTGTGGTGCACTGTACTACTCAACTTCTCTGTGCCTCAGCTACCTCATCTGTAAAATGGGGATTTAGACTGTGAGCCCACATGGGACAATCTGATTACCTTGTATCTATTACCCCAGAGCTTAGAACAGTGCTTGGCACATAGTAAGTGCTTACAAATATTCATTCATTCATTCATTCAATAGTATTTATTGAGTGCTTACTATGTGCAAAGCACTGTACTAAGCACTTGGAATGTACAATTCGGCAACAGATAGAGACAATCTCTGCCCAGTGATGGGCTCACAGTCCATTATTATTATTAGATACAGTGTATTTAGATTGGGCACAGTTCGTGACACATGGGACTCCCAGTCTTAGGGGAAGGGAGAAAGGGGTATTGAATTTCTGTTTTTCAGTGGAGGAAACTGAGGCACAGAAAAGTTAAGTCACTTGGCCAAAGTCACATAGCAGGCAAGCAGCAGAGATCAGAACTCAGGTCTCCTTCCTCCCTGGCCCATGGTTTTCTCCCTTGGCCACTCTGCTCCTCAGCAGGAGGGAATATTCTTTTAAGTGGCCCTTCTGGCCAGTGGCCTTTGAAATGCCAACCCTGAGGATGCCAGAGGCAGATCTGTCTTTATGGCCTCTCCAGAACTCAGCATGGAGGTCAGAGTCCTCTCAGTTTTAGGTGATGTTGAGCGGAGTGAGTTAGCAGAGCTGGGTTCCAAGATTCACCTCAGCTTTGCGGAGTATCATTTTGACCCTCATTTCGGTATCTTGTTTCAGAAGCTCAGCATGTTCTCTGGTGACTTCATCCGCGTGTGCAGGCTCTCACCACAATTAGTGGCTCCTAAACTTCCTCCGGATTAAGCATTGGGAAACAAATCCATTGCGCCACACCCTAAAGCCCACATTAGAGATTTGCTTTCTGACAGAAATATTTTTATTTTGTAGTCATTCTCTTTTTCCTTAGCCATCTGGAAAGCAAGGCCTAAACCACCATTTTCTGGGCTGGTATGAGAGTCACAGTTATGCCAGAATCTCCTCAGCACAAGCCCCCACTTCCTCCATCAGATCTTTTTTAGCAGATCTGCTAGAAAAGAGCAACGTGGACTAGCTTTTATTTCCCCAACCCAGTTTGGTGGGTATGGATCCCAGCAGTGAAATGCCCAAAGGGCAGATAGGAGGAACAAGTTGGGAGTGGGTGAGGTGAGGGAGCGAGGAGGACTGGAGAACGAAAGGCCTGGGTGATGGTGAAAATCTAATAATGATCTAAACTGTAAACTTGCTAAAGGCAGGGAACAGATCTACCGAGTGTGCTATACTGTTCTCTCCTAAACTCTTAAGACAGTGCTCTGAACACAGTGAGCTCTCAATAAATACGATTGATTAATGATGGCGGTAGTTAAGTACTTATTGTGCTGATTAAGTTAAGTGCTTATTGTGTGCTGAGTACTGTTCTGGGAGCTGGAGTAGATACAAGATACTCGAATTGGAAATGGCCACCAGCCCCAGTGGGGCTCCCAATCTAAGTGGGAGGGAGAGCAAGCATTTAATCCCCATTTTACAGATGAGCAAACTGAGACAGAGAGCAGTGAAATGACTCACCCTAGGGCCTGCAGTAGGCAAGTGACAGAGCCGGGATTAGAACCCAGATCTCCTGACTTCCAGGCTTCTACTCTTTCCATGAAACCACATGCTACTTGTAGCTCAGTGTTGCTAATTTTGAGATTTTCGCCCCTCTAATGCCCTAGTACAGCTTTGGCTTATGTTTTTTGTTGGTTTTAATGGTATTTGTTAAATGTATACTAAATGCTGGTGTAGATACAAGCTAATCAATTTGGACACAGGCCCTGCCCCACATGGGGTTCACAGTCTTAATCCACATTTTACAGATGAGCTAACTGAGGCCCAGAGTGACTTACCCAGGGTCACATAGCAGACAAGTGGCGGAGCTGGGATTAGAACCCAAGTCCTTCTGACTCCCACATCCCCATGTGCTCTAGCCACTAGACCACACTGCTTCATGCTGCTTCTATTTCACATCAGCGTGAAGTATAAAGTACCCAAGGAACCCTGTCTCCCCATGGACTGCCAACCTATCAGGAAAAAAAAAAAAAAACATGTCCCAGCTGATGAACATGAATTTCAATCTGATTCTCTGTCTTTTCTGAATGCAAAATTATTCTGCCAGCCTTAAAGGAGAACACACTCAGATGACTCCAACCAGATGCCAGTGAGAGAGTCAATTACCCTACGACGAGAGGCTTGAGTTGGGCATCCTTTTTTTCCTTTTTTATTTCGTCTTTAAATCTGAGTGATAAAATTGGCCTTTTTGAGCCTGGTTCTAGGGGTCGTCTCATCTTGACGAAAACAGATGAAGAGCGTGCTGGGCTGAGCCTGCCTGAAGGAGCAGTGATGAGTTGCCAGCCAGGTTTAATGCTGGTTTAATGAGAAATTGAAAACTGAAGCAAATTAAATATTCATTTTGTATGATGAATATTCAAGCTGGCAGACTGCCCCTCCCAAAACACCACACACACACACACCCTCTCTCTCTCTCTCTTTCATTCATTCAATTGTATTTGAGTGCTTACTATGTGTAGAGCAGTGTACTAAGTGCTTGGGAGAGTACAATATAATAATAAACAGACACATTCCCTTACCACAATCCTTGCGCTCTCTTTTTCTCTCTTTTTCTCTCTTTTTCTCTCTTTTTCTCTCTTTTCTCTCCCCTCTCTCCCCTCTCTCCCCTCTCTCCCCTCTCTCCCCTCTCTCCCCTCTCTCCCCTCTCTCCCCTCTCTCCCTCTCTCCCCTCTCTCTCCTTTCCTCTCTCTCCCCCCATCTCCCCAGTTCTCTGGGTTGCTTTTAACTCCCAGAGCGGGCAACTCCAGCACTTTCTAGGAATTGGTCACTCCTCCTTTGCCCTTTGGACTGTCCCTCGCAGAAGGTGTTGATTAAGGTGATTTCTCAGGGTACACAGAGGAATGGAGGCCTGAGAGAGCCCCAGGAAGAGTTCCGATAGGCAGCCCCAGAATAGACAGACCGCTAACGGCCTTTGGAGATACCAGACTTGGAGGACGGCGGTCATGATGACACATACACTGAAGCAAGAGCACAGCATAATGTGAGGATGCTATGCATGCCAATTCACCCCCAGCTGGAGTGTTTCTTCCCAGGGGAATCACTCCCCGCCTTAATTTGCCCCTGAGAGTCTTTGGTGTTCTCCACCTGGGTCCTTCTGGAAGTGGGCACTACTTCCATGAGGCTCAATGGAAGGAGTCAAGGTACAGGGACGCTGGGTGCCTTACATAAATATCCTGGACGTACCAGTCAGGGACAGACCTGCTGCAGACCTGGATGAGTGGCCATCTTACCTTCCTACTATACCTTGATCTCGTCTGTCTCGCTGCTGACCCCTCGCCCACATCCTGTCTCTGGCCTGGATCACCCTCCTTCCTCAAGTCCTATGAACAATTTCCCCTCCCTCCCCATTCAAAGCCTTATTGAAGGCACATCTCCTCCAAGAATCCTTCCCTGACTAAGCCCTCCTCTCCTCTTCTCCCACTCCCTTCTGTGTCACCCTGACTTGCTCCCTTTATTCATCCTCCCTCCCAGCCCCCAGCACTTTTGTGCATATCTGTCATTTATTGATTTATATTTATGCCCATCTCCCCCTCTAGAAGCTTTTTGTGGACAGGGAATATGTCTGTTTATTGTTATAGTGTACTCTCCCAAGCACTTAGTATAGTGTTCTGCACACAGTAAGTGCTCAATAAATATGTTTGAATGAATAGTCCCGAAGGATTGGAGCTTGGACCACAGAGGCCTTAGGAGGGTTGGTTACCGGTCCCCATGTTCACTTGTCTGGCTGATGCTGCCATGGCGAGGATCAGGTTGGCAGATCTCACTCTCCTTTCCCGATTTGAGACACTTGATTCCCCTTGCCCCTCCCTGACTCATGTGTTGAAATTTCTTCCCTTCCCATCCCTAGCCATCAAGACCCCCCAACTCCTGTGGCAAGGTACCCCTTTTTCCTTGCCTTCCCATCCTGTGCTGAGCACACCCTTCCCCACCCTAATTCCTCCTTTCCCCTCTCTGTCCCCCTACCAAAGTTCCCTCTCGACTTCATCATCATTGTTATCTCTGTCTTGAAGCAGTGAATGTCTCCCTTCTCGGCATCCTGCCCTTTCCCCACCTACAAGCTCTAGTTCTGCCGGTCATCTGGTTGTATGCCAGATAGTCTGGTCTTTAAGCCAGTTGATGTAGTGGAAAAAGCACGGGCTTGGGAGTCAGAGGTCATGTATTCTAATCCCAACTCTGTCACTTGTCTGCTGTGTGACCTGGAGCAAGCAACTTCACTTCTCTGTGCCTCAGTTACCTCATTTGTAAAATGGGTGTTAAGAATGTGACCCCTGTGTGGGATGACCTGATAACCTTATATCTACCCCAGTGCTCAGATCAATGCTCGACACAGAGTAAGTGCTTAACAAGTAGTGTAATTATTGTTATTATTATTATTATGGTACAGATTTAGTCCTGATATTTTTCCTAAGCTCTTTGTTGAGCACTTACTAGCTACCAGACACTGTTCTAAGCATGGTGGGGAAGAAAGGAAGAAGGGAGGCAGGAAAGCAAGGGAAGAAAAGACGACGAGCAAGTAACGGATCAAGAGAACCAACAAGGAGATGGGCTAAGGACTATGACGTGGATGGGCTGCGGAAGAGAGTGACGGAGAAAGAGGGAGGAGAGGGGTTGGGGAGAGCAGAACGGGGTGATGGTCAGCTCAATGACCTCAAGACCTCACTCAAGTAGCCCAGACCCAGGTTCTGAGAGAGGGGTAGAAAGAAGTGCCCTGTGTGAGCTTGCATAGGAGTGCAAGGGGCAGAATGCATCCTCCCAGTTCCCCTGGCTTCCCCAGCTGCAATGCCTGGGCCCTTGGTCTACCACCTAGTCTAGGCTTCACACATACCACAATTATTATCACAGGTGAACAGCAGCCCACAACCCCCTCCAGATTTCTGGTCCATTTAATAATAATAATAGTAATAATAAGAATGGTATTTAAGTGCTTACTATGTGCCAGCCACTTTAGTAAGCACTGGATTGGATACAAGTGAATGGGTTGTATCCCTCATAGGGCTCCCAGTCTTAATCCCCATTTTACAGATGAGGTAACTGAGGTCCAGAGAAGGGAAGTGCTTTGCCCAAGTTCACACTGCAGAACAGTGTGTAAAGCAGTGTGGCATAGTGGATAGAGGATGGGCCTGAAAGTCATGGGTTCTAATCCCTTCTCTGCCACTTGATTGCTGTGTGACCTTGGGCAAGTCACTTTACTTCTCTCTGCCTCTGTTACCTCAGGCTGTGCTGACTGGGAAGCTTGTGTTGCTCCCGCAGCCTCCCAGGCCACAGGAGAGATTGGAGGCGTGAACCTTTCGGGCCCAGTCGAACCAAGTTCGGTGGTGGAAAGGGGAGAAATCAGCTCCTCATCCTGGTCTCAGGCAAAGTCTAAGAGCAAGAGGGGCGAGGGAGAGAGAGGGGAAACCTCAACATCCATCTCGAATAAATCAAATCAAATCTTCAAGTTTGGGCAGCAAATCTTTCAGCTTTTTGAGCATTAACTGTCACCACTCACAGAGATCTGATGAAACTATGCGTTAGTTTCAAAAGAGATACAGCTCATGACAGGTACCAAGATGTACCTTCACAGGCATGTCAGAAACTTTGTACACCTTAAAAAAGGTTCCAAAATCCAACTCTTGCTAGGGTGGTATAGCATTAATAATAATTATAATAGTGGTCTTTGTTAAATGCTTACTCTGTGCCAAGCACTGGAATAGATGCAAGTTAATCAAGTTGGACACAGCCCCTATCCCACATGGGACTAAAATCTAAATATCTATTGCCGAACTGTACATTCCAAGCGCTTAGTACAGTGCTCTGCACATAGTAAGCGCTCAATAAGTACGATTGAATGACTGAATGAAGTAGGAGGGAGAACAGTTATTAAATCTGCATTTTACAGATGAGGTAACTGAGACACAGAGAAGTTAAATGACTTGCTCAAGTTCACACAGCAGGCAAGTAGCAGAGCTGGGTTTAGAACTCACATCCTCTGACTCCTAAGCCTGTGCTTTTCCCACCAGGCCCTATGTAAATACTATATTCTCCATTAGAAACACAGTAGCATTCAGAGTGGAGTTTGGTAGAGGGAGTTTTTATGTTAGAATGTGAGTAATTCAGGAGGCAGAGTTGAAGTTCAGTCTGACGTTTTCTTGTAGCTGTAGATTCTCTAGAGTGCTGACAAATGGTGGAGGCATTCTAAGGGTACAACAGAAAAGCTGATACTGATGTTTTCTCACAGTTGATCTTGCCTATTTATATTGGTATAATTAGTAATGTTATTAATATTATCAAGGAACAGCAGCGCTAATTATACGTCTGCTTAACACGGACTATCAATGCTTTTTCAAACCCAGTCCAATTCTACTAGACATTATCTCTACTATTAAGGCTATTTGTTGCATGTAAGGGGAGATAATTTGAGGCTTCTAATCACTGCAGTGCCAATTATGCAACTGAAAATCTCCATCTGGATCGCTAGAGGAAATGTGACAGATGTAGTGTAGTGGATAGAGCATGGGTCTGTAAGTCAGAAGGACCTGGGTTCTAATCCTGGCTCTGCCATTGCCTTCTTGGGACCTTGGGCAAATAGCTTACTTCTCTGGGCCTGTTACGTCATTTGTAAAAAAAAAAAAAAAAAAGGGGGGGGGGATTAAGAGTGTGAGCCTGATGTGGACAGGGACTGTGTCCAACCTGATTGGCTTGTCTCTACCTCAGTACTTAGAACAGTGCTTGACACATAGTAAGCACTTAACAAATGCCATCATCATTATTATTTTCTAGTGAGGCTTCAGCCTGGGTTCTGCATTTGGACAGAGGCTCCTAGTTTTCTGGATGAAGGGTTTGCTGGTGGCAGGATCTTGGACACCAGGGCCTCAGTGAACCCTGCTAATATAATGCAAGAAGGCCGGAGCATGTGATGGCTTGTAGGTAAAAATCTTCAATCCACTCCAAAGCAGAATCTCACATGATAATAATAATAATAATAATAATGGTGGTATTTGTTAGGTGCTTACTATGTGCCAGGCACTGTACTAAGCACTGGAGTGGATACAAGCAAATAGGGTTGGACAAAGTTTCTCTCCCACATGGGGCTCACAGTCTCAATTCCCATTTTACAGATGAGGTAACTGAGGCACAGAGAAATGAAGTATTTTGCCCAACGTCACACAGCACGACAAGTGGCGGACCTGGGATTAAAACCCATGACCACTCTTATGCCCGTGCTCTTTCCACTATGCCATGCACAGCATGTGAAATTAGTTTTGGAAGAAAATGTTGGTAATTTCAAGAATGATTTGGCTCAAGTCCTGGGTGAAGAGGCCATTATAAATTATTAGGGAGGTTAGTTAGGAATGTCTGTTGGAAAATTTTCAGAAGAGTTTATATATCCATAGTAATAATAATTATGTTATTTAAGTGCTTACTATGTGGTAAGCACTGTATCAGTCAATCATTTATATTTGAGTGCTTACTGGAACTGTAGTAAGCGCTTGGGAAAGGACAGTGCCCTGAGACAGATGAATAATAATCAGGTTGGACACAGTCCCTGTCCCAGATGGGGCTCACAGTGTAAGTAGGAAGGAGTAGGATTTAATCTCCATTTTACAAAGGAGGAAATGGAGGCACTGAGAAGTCGTGACTTTCCCAAGGTCACAGCAGACAGGCGACAGTCAAGATTAGAACCCAGATCCTGTGATTCCCAGGCCCATGCTCTTTCCACTAGGCAACACTGCTTTCATGAATTCTGTGAAGAGTTATTAGGGACAAATATGGAGATCCATAATCATCAGAACAGATGTCAAGGAG
Source organism: Ornithorhynchus anatinus (assembly GCF_004115215.2). NCBI lineage: Eukaryota > Metazoa > Chordata > Mammalia > Monotremata > Ornithorhynchidae > Ornithorhynchus > Ornithorhynchus anatinus. The sequence goes on along the minus strand of NC_041733.1, from coordinate 17,764,928 downwards.
AGTAACTGTCACAATGTTAATTCAGGCATCCCTTGGTGCCATCATCAGAAACGGAGAAGCAATGTGGCTTAATGAAAAGAGCACAGGAGTGGGAATCAGACATGAAGTCTAATTCTGACCTGCCATTTACCTACTGTGTGTGATCTTGAACAAGTCCCTTAAATTATCCAGGCCTCAGTTTCCTCCTCTTTAAAATGGAGCTAAGATACCTTTTCTCATTCCCCCGGGGACAGGGATTGGGTCCAATCTGTAGATATCTGTATCTACCCCAGTGCTTATGACAGTCCTGACACATAGAGTGAGAGCTTAAAAAATACAATTATTATGATTATTAAACCAAATTTTGGGCTGGCTAGAGTATTTTTGTGATATTTCCCACAGAGCTCACTGATTTTCTAGAAAAATATAGTAATTCGGAGTTTTCATATACGTTTTCCATGTAACCCCCCCAAGTATATTAGGGATCATATCTCTGATCTGGAGGCAGTCAATCGTTCATATTTACTGAGCTCGTACTGTGTGCAGAGCTTTGTACTAAGATTTTGGGAATGTACAGTATAAAAATAGACATATTCCCTGCCCACAGTGAGCTGGTCTGGGTAGTCATGAGAGAAGAGAGCCAGCTTGGATCTGATGTAGTGGAGTAGTAGATAGAGCACGGGCCTGGGACTCACAAGGTCATGGGTTCCGATCCAAGTTCTGCTACTTGTCTGCTGTGTGACCTTGGGCAAGTCACTTCACTTCTGGGCCTCAGTTACTTCATCTGTAAAATGGGGGTTGAGACTGTGAGTCCCATGTGGGACAGGGACTCTCCAAGCCGATTTGCTTGTATCCACCCCAGTGCTTAGTACAGTGCCTGGCACATAGTAAGCACTTAACAAATACAACAGTTGCTATTGTGTCACTGGGGAAAGAGCAAGGGATGTAGAGTGAGAGAGCAGAGAGGCTTATCGGTTGAGAGTCGGTTTGTGAGGCTCTCAGGATTGGCACTCGCCCACCCTCTGAAGGGCCAATTTTCCCACTGTTGAGGGGTCAATAGCTCGCCCCACCTCCTGCCCACCCCTGCCTCCTCCTCCCCCCAGGCGGGTTGACAGATTCTAGGGTTTATTTATCTCTGTTATTGAAGGAGCAAATGGACCTGGCCCCAACCCTATCATTATCCCTAACCCTGCCTCACTCATTTCCTTTCAAGATCCCCATGGCCCAGTGGCCGGCATTCAGCGGCACTGCTGCCTCTTGATCCTTCATCTTGTGAAGCACAGTTGCAAAGAGCAGTTCGGCGAACGGCTTCCTTAGTCATATTTATTGAGTGCTTTTGTACTAAGCCCTTGGGAGAGTACAATGCAGTAATATAACAGACACATTTCCTGCCCACAGTGAGCTTACAGTCTTTAGACCAGGTAACTTCAACAATATAGCGTGCGTAATTTATAGGAGAACAGGCCCCTTGATATACCTTGCGACTGAGCGGATGGGCATTTCAACCGGGTTTCCCTGAAGACTCTCGAGGCCCTGTCATTAACACCAACCTGCTAACCTCGATCTCATCTATCTCGTCCACATCCCACCTGTGGCCTGGAACTCCCTCCCCCTTCATATCTGAGAGATGATCACTCTCTCCAGCTTCAAAGCTTTATTAAAGGCGCATCTCCTCCAAGAGGCCTTTCCCCACTAAGCCTTCCTTTCCTCTTCTCCCATTCCTTTCTGTGTTTCCCTTGCACTTGCATTTGCACCCTTTATTCACCCCTCCCTCAGCCCCATAGCACTAATGTACATATCTAGAATTTATTTATATTAATACCTGTCTCCCATTCTAGACTGTAAGCTTGTTGTGGGCAAGAAACGAGTACCAACTCTGTTGTATTACCCAAATATCTAGTACAGTGTTCTGCACACAGTAAGCTCTCAGTAAGTATGATTGATTAATTGAATCAGCCACCACTCAGAGCTTCCCAAAGACTGACTGGACTTATCCTAGATTATCATCTTGTATGAAATGAAATGCTCCAAGGTAGATTGGGAAGTGGTGTGGCCTGGTGGAAAGCTCCCAGTCCTGGGAGTCAGAGGACCCGAGTTAAAATTCTGTCTCTTTCACTTGCCAGCTGGGTGACCTTTGACAAGTCAATTAACTTCTCTGAGCATCAGTTTCCTCATCTGTTAAATGGGGACTCCATGATGAACACCAGGAATTAATTAGAGTGACAGCAGGAAACCTCATAGTGCCCTGTGAACCCTTCAAGAGAAAACAATAATAATAATTGTGGTATTTGTTAAACACTATATACCAGGCACTGTACTAAGTGCTCCTGTTAATTGACCCTTTGGAGAACAGTGCTGTGTTTGAGAAGCAGCATGGCCTAATGGCAAGGGCACAGACCAGGGGGTCAGAGGACCTGGTTCTAATGAGCTCCTCATCTTCCCTCCCAAACCCTGTCCTCTCCCTGACTCACCTGTCACTGTGGATGGCACAACCATCCTTCCCGTCTCACAGGCCCGCAACCTTCTTGTCATCCTTGACTCAGCTCTCTCATTCACCCCACACATCCAATCCATCACCAACGCTTGCCGGTCTCACCTTTATAGTATCGCCAAGATCTGACCTTTCCTCTCCATTCGAATGGCTACTGTGCTGGTACAAACTCTCATAATATCCCGATTGGATTATTGTGTCAGCCTTCTCTCTGATCTCCCTTCCTCCTCTCACCACTCCAGTCTATTCTTCATTCTGCTGCCCGGATCATCTTCCTACAAAAACGTTCTGGGCATGTCACTCCCCTCCTCAAAAACCTCCAGTGGTTGTCTGTCGATCTCCACACGAAACAAAAACTCCTCACTCTTGGCTTCAAAGCTCTCCATCACTTCTACCTCACCTCCCTTCTCTCTTTCTACTGCCCACCTCATACACTCCACTCCTCTGCCCCTTACCTCCTCACTGTTCCCCGTTCATGCCTATCCTGCTGTCGACCCCTGGCCCACGTCCTACCACTGTCCCAGAATGCCCTCCCTCCTCACATCTGCCAAACTAACTCTCTTCCCCTCTTCAAAGCCCTACTGAGAGCTCACCTCCTCCAAGAGGCCTTCCCAGACAGAGACCCCCTTTCCCTCTGCTCCCCCTCCACCCTCTGCTCTTCCCTCTTTGCCTCCCCTCAGCACTGTGCTCATTTGCATATATTATTTATTACCCTATTTATTTTGTTAAAGAGGTGTACATCCCCTTGATTCTATTTATCTTGATGATGTTGTTTTTGTTTTTGTTTTGTTCTGTTTTACTTTCCTGTCTGTCTCCCCTGTTTAGACTGTGAGCCCGTCATTGGGCTCAATTGCCAAATTGTACATTCCCAAGCGCTTAGTACAGTGCTCTGCACATAAGCGCTCAATAAATACTATTGAATGAATGAATGAATCCCAGCTCTGCCACTTTGCTGCGTGACCTCGAGTAAATCATTTCACTTCTTTAAGCCTCATTTACCTCATCTGTAAAACTGTGAGCCCCATGTGGGACAGGGACTGGATCCAACCTAGTTGTCTTGTATCTACCCCAGTGCTTAGTACAGTGCCTGACACATAGTAAGCGCTTAAAAAAATCACAATTATTATTATTATTGTTACTTCTTTTTCTTGTTAACATTATTTTTGGCCTTCACTTTCCCCAAGAAAACAGTTTAAAAGACCTCATGTTCTGGCTTCTGCTCATTCCTCCGATTATGGGTGCTTCAGAGTGCTCGTTACCCACATGGGGGTGGGTGGGAAATAGGGACAATAGGATAGTCTGAGCCAAATGCTTGCAGGTGTTGGACCAATAATAGAACATTGGCCTAGAGAAATATTCAAAGCAGAAGCTCTGCATCCATATGGACTTCTGAGATAATGTGACGGCTGCTGGATAGAATTAGTCTCCTGGGATGAGGGGGAATACAACCAGATTGCATCTGACCAGAAGATGCTTTCTTGAAGTCTAAGACAAATGCAGTTATTTATGAAAAAGGGACAGTTTTCAAATATTTCCTTGATATTCGGGGGAGGAGGGGTGGGGATACGCAGACAATTCTGATTATGAAGTAAATGGAAAACTGTCTCTACTCGTTTCTCTACTCGATGGGAGTGGAAACGCATGAATCATTTACAACCGCGTGATTCATTTTGCTGTCTGGAACATCTTGGTCTTATGTGGGGAGTTGGTTGTGCTTGTGGCCGAGGCTAGGAGTAGATATTCCGTACAGAGGTTTCAGCTATTGTGAGCTCCTCCAATGTATCAATCAGTGGTATTTATTGAGCACTTACTATGTGCAGAGCACTGTAGTAAGCCCTTAGAAAGAGCGTGGCCTAGCGGAAAGAGCTCGGGCTTGGGAGACATAGGTTGTGGGTCCTGATCCCCATTCTGCCACTTGTCAGCTGTGTGACTTTGGGTAAATTACTTAAACTTCTCTGGGCCTCAGTTACCTCACCTGTAAAATGGGGATTAAGACTGTGAGCCCCACATGGGACAACATGATAACCTTGAATCCATCCCAGCACTTAGAACAGTGCTCGGCACATAGTTAAGCGCTTAACAAATACCATTATTATTATTATTATTTACAATGCAACAGAATTAGTAGACATGTTCCCTGCCCACAACAAGCTTTCAATCTAGAGGGGGAGACACACGTTAATATAAATTAATAATTTATATCTAATTTATAGATTTGAAATGACTTATACTATATAACTCACTAAACTGGAAGCTCCTTGTGGGCAGAGATCATGTCAACCAACTCTCTTGTACTCTCCCAAGTGCTTTGTACAGAGGTCAGTGCACAGTGAGTGCTCAGTGAATACCATTTTCAAGGTTCAAGCCTGATGTCATGAGAAATTTTGTGGGAGCGACCTGAGGAACCTCACTTTAAACCTCCCCCTCCTGCAGCCCCTAAAGCTCCCCAGGACCTCACCCTGGGGCTTTCCACTTGGCCCTAGACAAGGATGAGGTGATGAGATGAGGTGAAGCAGCCTGGCTTAGTGGAAGGAGCACAGGCTTGGGAGTCAGAGGTTGTGGGTTCTAATCCCCCCTCCGCCACGTATCAGCTGTGTGACTTTGGGCAAGTCATTTAACTTCTCTATGACTCAGTTCCCTCATCTTTAAAAGGGAGATTAAGACTGTGAGCCTCACATGGGACAACCTGATTACCTTGTATCTACCCCAGCACTTAGAACAGTGCTTGGCACATAGTAAGCATTTAACAAATATCATTATTATGAAGTGAGTCCTTCAGCTCACCTCAGATTTCTGACTGGGTTCTCCGCCACCCCGGGGACTGGGGATCCGAGGAAGCAGGGAAAAGATGGGAAGTGAAGCAATTACCCACTTTGTGATTCCTCTCCTACCCCACCCATCCTGCCCCTACTGCCCCTGAGGCTAGAGGAGTTAAGCGACTTGCCCAAGGTCCCACAGCAGGCAGGTGGCAGAGAGGGGACTAAGATCCAGGTCTGCAGACTCCTAAACCCAGGCTCTCTCCACTAGGCCATGCTGTCCCTCCCATTTTGAGCCCCCAAATGACCCAGAATATTCAATAGAGAACAGGCTGGGGGAGGTCGAGGGAGGTGGAAGCGGCTAGGCAGGGCACAGTGTCTGGAAGAGGTGTGGGGGTGTTAATAATTGTGGTATTTATGAAGTGTTTACTCGGTGCCAAGCACTGGGGTAGATACAAGATAATCAGGTCAGACCCAGATCCTGGCCCATTCAGAGCTCACAATCTGAGTAGGGTGTGTTGAAAGATTTGCAGATATGGGGCTGTTGAGAGGTTTGCAGATATGGGGGTGTTGAGGAGTTTGTGGGAAGATGGTGGTAAATTTGGCCAACTGGCCAGAGTGTTTGAAGGGTGACAGGCTCCTGGGATCTGTCAGGAAGGGCAGGATGTTGCTATATAGGGCTTCATTTCACACTTGCCCAGGACAGAAGCTTCACTGAGACTCCTTCCCCAGCATGTTAGGGTAGAAAGGGTAGGAGACCCAAGATTTCTTTAGCTACCCCTGGAGAGTCAGAGTTTCCCAAGGGTTTTCCCTCAGCCCCTCCAGCTTGGAGAAGGAGTGTGGCTAGTGGGTAGAGCACAGGCCTGGGAGTCAGAAAGACCTGGGTTGAAATCCCAGCTCTGCCACTTGTCTACTGTGACCTAGGGCAAGTCACTTCACCTCTTTGACCCTCAGTTACTTGGTTTGTAAAACGGATGAAAACTGCGAGCCCCATGTGGGACATGGACTGTGTTCAACCTGATTAGCTTATATCTATTTACCCCAATGCTTAATACAGTGCCTGGCACATAGTAAGCACCAAACAAATACCATTAAAAAAAGCTGGAGGGTGGGAGGGAATCTGGGACCCTGAGTGATGTGGGAGACTGCCACAAATTCTTGGAGGCCTCTTGGTGGCTGAGTGCTTCATCAGCAGTGAGCCAATAGAGTCTCCGCTTCCTCCTCTGAGCAAACCAAGGAAGGGGAGGATTGTAGCCCAGTTTTTCCTCTTTGTTATTCAGTCAATCAGTGGTATTTATTGAGCCCATACTGTGTGCACAGCATTGTTCTAAGCTCTTGGGAAAGTTCAGTACAGTGGAGTTGGTAGACCCGCTCCTTGCCCACAAGGAGCTTACAGTCTAGAGAGGAGCTGACAATCTAGGGATTGTAAAGCCTTCCATGCTGTCGCTTGATACTTCTCCTCCCAGCTCAGAATCACAGGTGTGGCAGGAGAGGAGAATGCCCCTATGAGTGGAGAATGACTATATGGCTCTCCTCTCTGCCTCAGAAGGGCCCCTAGCTAGGATTGTTTTGAGGATGACTGGAAAAAGATCCAGCAAGTTCTAAACCCAGCATCTGGTTCCTTATGCAACTCTCTTCTCTCTCCCTCTCTCCACCCCCCCAAATTTTTGAAAAGGTGAAATGTTTCGGAAAGTCCGTTTTGCTTCCAGGGATTCAATAAACCTCATTGGCCGTTCATTTAAACTTTGGAAGAGACGCGGTTTCAGGGCACATTTGGAGGAAGCGTTCAGAGGAGGTGTTCCATGGTGAACACTCCCTTTAGCTCCCACCCTGGGAGGTGGAAATCTGTCTTGCCACTTTGAATCCTTCAAAAGTGTGAATGAATCTCCCCAGGAGTTCCTGACAGCATTCTAAACTAGAGCGAGCAGCAGTATGATATGGCCTTAATTTTAAGTGCCCATTCAGTTTGATTGTAGGATTTTCCAACTACCTCAGTGGTCATGATCCACATCTGTACAAATCAAACGTGATTACTGTAATTCTTTTCAAGAGTGATGTCTTTACAGTTTCCATGCTCCCAGCCTGCCAAAAACATAGCGCATGAGAAGCAGTGGGAATAGAGGAATTTCCTGAAAGGAATAAACAAGCACATTCTCATTTTCCTATTGTATCCCACCCCTCCCTTTCCCCTCCTCCACAAGGGGAGCTCACACCATGTTAGCCTGGCTGGAGACTTTTAACACTGTCCATGATGCCTCTCCCTGCCCATTTCTGCTCTGAACAACTTAATGGTAATAGTGGTATTTGCGAAGCACTTACTATGTGCACTGTGGTAGATTTGAGATAATTATTATGGTTCAGACACTATCTCTGTCTCACATAGAGCTCATAATCTAAGTAAAAGGGAGAACAGGTTTTGAATCCTTGTGATAATGATAATATTTGTTAAGCACTATGTGCCAACCACTGTACTTAAGTGCTGGGGCAGATTCAAGGGGGAGGGAGAACAAGCATCAAATCCCCATTTTACAGATGAGGAAATTGAGGCCCAGAGAAGTTAAGCGACTTGCCCAAGATCACCCAGCAGGACAGTGGCAGACCCAGAATTAAAACACGGGTCTTCTGGCTTCCAGGTCCGCCGTCTTTCCACTCGGCCACATGGCTTCTCGTGCTTCTGTAGAGTTCATCCTGTTGCCCATCCTGTTTTTGTCATATCAAGAGCATCTGGCAGACCCAGTGGTTGCTCATCATGCTAGCCACTTATGGTTTGTATGCTAGCCACTAGGCCCCTGTCCAGCTGTTGGTCTGGTCGAAAGCTGGAATCTTTACTACCTCCTAATAATAATAATAATTAATAATGGTATTTGTTAAGTGCTTACTATGTGCCAAGCACTGTTCTAAGTGCTGGGGTAAATACAAGATCATCAGGTTGTCCCACGTTGGGGGTCACAGTCTTAATCCCCATTTTACAGATGAGGTAACTGAGGTACAGAGAAGTTAAGTGACTGGCTCATAGTCGCACAGCTGATAAGTGGCAGAGCCTGGGTTAGAACCCAGGAGCCTGACTCCCAAGCCTGTGCTTTTCCCACTAAACCATGCTGCTTCATTGTGGGCAGGGAACGTGTCTGGTCTGCAAACTACTGTATTGTTCTCTCCCAAGCTCTCCATACAGTGCACAGTATGTGCTTGATAAATACGATGGATTAATTTATGGATGGAGAGAGGTGCTCTTGGACACTAGTCCAATTCCCCGCTTTGCCGCCTCACCATCTTCTGACTCCCCAGGCCTCTTTCACTGCTGATTCCCATACAGTTCTTCTCCCTCCACCCCCACCCTGTGTGAGGTGATTTGAAACCTGGAGAGTTGAAACCAGCTGGGGTCCAGGACTAGCAGCAGAGGTAATCAGGATGCCAGGGGAGAAGTTCTGTGTTACCCTCAATCAATCATATTTATTGAGCAGTTACTGTGTGCAGAACACTGGACTAAGTGTTTGGGAGAGAACAGTATAACAGAGCTCTGGTGGATACATTCCCAGTCCACAATGAGCTTACAGTCTTCTCAGCAGGATGGAGGATCTAGGGAAAGGTTGGATTCATCCATTAATGGAGAGCAAAGACGTGGAGAGCAAGTAGCAGGGCAAGGTGAAGGGGGTCAACTCCATTTAGATCGTAGAAGTGAACTACGTGTAATTGTGAAGACCACCCACCCACACTGAGGCTGATACATTCCTCCCTGAATGTATCATTTTGATCTGGTGGATTTACAGGAAAACAGAGTTCAGTGTTCTTCTCCTGTGCCATAAAATCACGGTTGCTGGCTTGAAAGAAAATATTTCAGGACCAGACCTACATTTTTCTGGACACCGGCATTGGCTTCAGGCTTCGCCTGATCAGCAAATTATCTGGCTAGGTCAGACCAAGGCAGCAACACTTTTTGGCCTCAATTATTTGGATGTCTCCGGTCCCAACTAAAGTTTTGCTGAATTGTGTGACTAGTGTGCCAATTTATGCAAAATAATTTGCACAATAGTACCTTGACCCAAGACACTGCCTGAAAGAGGAGAAAAATTAGCTGTTATGTTTGCTGATTCTTTTTCTTGATACGGAAGAAGTGTAAGACATTCATGGAAAAAAAATGTTGTTGTAGTAGTCTTATTTGAGTCCTCGTGTGGTGCAGTGTATTATTCTAAACGTTTGGGAAGAACAAAATAAAGAATTAAAGTTTCCTGTCTACAAGGAACTTGTCCTCTAAAGAGGGAGACAAACATGAATTATTTACTGGAGAGTCAAAATAAATCATCAATTGATTGGACACACATACAAGATTGCCAAGAGTGGGTATAAATAAGTTTTTAAATGCTGGAGTTGACGTTTGGCTTTCTCTGGCGGAGGTTGCTGGGAAATTAGTGAAGGAAAGCTTGTTGGGCAACTTAGAATTTTAGAAGGGCTTTGAATGTGTACGGAGCTGTGGTCTGTTCAATTTAGGAAAGGAGGGAGTTGCAAATTAGGAGGGGATGGCTCTTACAATAGATAAACATCAACAACATCTACCTGACTTGTTTGTTTTCCTGTGACGGATTGAGGGGATTTCCACTTGTGACCCAGCCAAGAACATTTGAATTTCTCTGGAGGTCTGCAGCCAACCCCTTTTCTTTCAGGAATGGGAGGTAGACATCTTCTTACTAGACACATTTTAGAAGAACAAGGGGGAATGAAACAGTGCCCCGTGGAAGAGGATCGTTCCGATTAATCGATAGCCAAGATAAGAATGGTTTCCAGGTGTGTTTGAAGAAGCGTTTTAGAAAATCTTGAAGGTTGTAAGGAAAGGAATGAAGAGGTCTAGGTTGAGTGTGAATAGGAGCCTATCTGCTTAACATTGTTCATTGAGAAGCTGCATAGCTCAGTGGATAGAACAGAGACCAGGGAGTCAGAAACACTTGGGTTCTGAATTCTGGCTCTGCTATGAGTCTGCTGTGTGACCTTGGGCAAGTCACTTCTCTGTGTCTCAGTTACCTCGACTGAAAAATGGGGATAAAGAGTCCCTGTGGGACAGGGACTGGGCCCAACTTAACTTGTATCTATCCTAGTGTTTGGAACGGTGCTTGGCACATTGTAAGGGCTTAACAAGTACCATAATAATAATAATAGTGATTATTATTAGTGGGAAGAGCACGGGCCTGGAAGCCAGAGGACCTGGGTTCTGATTCCGGCACCGCCACTTACCTGCTGCGTGATCTTGGGCAAGTCATTTAATTTCTCTGGACCTTTGTTTTCCCATCTGTAAAACACTGTTGGGATACCTGTTTTTCCTCCCTCCTTGCCAGTCCTAGCTCTGTGTTGGTTTGAATTGTTGCCCCAACTTTTTACAGAAGTTTGAACCCTCTTGCCTTTAGGGAAGGACAATTTGCCAGCATTTTGAGATTGCTCAAACATGTTTCTGCAGTCTTTCTTCCCCATCAAACATACAGTCACAATGTTTGCAACATTTTATGGGAAGTTTTGGGGCTTCGTTCTGGGTCAAGTATGAATAAAACACTTGAAGGATCCTCTTTCCGTTTCAAAGCATCAATTATTGATTCGGTATCATTTTCATGACAAGTGTTGCAACAGGTTGTGTGCACTTCGTTAGAGACATTTTCTCTCCAAGGAATCCCATATTTTAATGGAAATGCATTATCATTTGAATTATTGATACCTAACAGTCCATATCAATTCAGGTTTCACTGCAGGGAATGCTTGTTAAAAACGAACCTCAGGGGATTCCCCTAGCTCTGTTCATTATTTTGAAAGTTCTTCATACCGAATCCCTATTTCAAAGTATTCTTGAAACTAGAATCAAAATTGAGAATTGGGTTTAATAAAAGTGATATAAGACCAGGCAGGTTAAAATGCAAAATCTTCTTTAAAAATGCCCTCTCTTCTTTCCCTTTCCTTGCACGAGAACATAAGAAATGCAATTACTTGTTAGGGCAAAGGCCCATCTACCCAGCATGCTGTTAAAATGATAATAATAATAATGATCATTATCTTCCCACCTAAACCCTGTCCTCCCCCTGACTTTTCCATCACTGTAGATGGCACCACTATCCTTTCTGTCTCGCAGAAAGGTGGTGTAATCCTTGTCTCCTCTCTGTCATTCAACCCACATATTCAATCCATCACTAAATCCTTTCAGTCCTATCTTCACAACAAAGCTAAAATCCTCTCCATCCAAACTGCTACCATTTTAATATGGTCCCTCATCCTATCCTGCATCGGTCTCCTTGCTGACTTTCCAGTCTCCTGTCTCTCCCCACTCCAGTCCAGACTTCACTCTGCTGCCCGGATCATTTTTTTAAAAAACATTCAGGACATTTCACTCCACTCCTCAAAAATCTCTAGTGGTTACCAATCCACCTCTGCATCAAACAAAACTCCTCACCATTGGCTTTAAAATATTCCACCATCTTACCCCCTCCTACCTTACCTTGTTCTCTTCTTCTACAACCCAGCCCAAACTCTTTGCTCCTCTAGTGCTAACATTCTCACTGTGCCTCGATTTTCCTGTCTTGCCATCAACCCCTCACCCATATCCTATCTCTGGCCTGGAAGTCCCTCCCTCCTCAAATCTGACAATTACTCTCCCACCTCTTAAAAACCTATTCAAGGCACATCTCCTCCAAGAGGCCTTCCCAAGCTAGACCCCACTTTTCCTCATCTTCCACTCCCTTTTTGTCGCCCTGACCTGCTCCTTTTGCTCTTCCCTTGTCACAGCACTTATGTAAATACTTGTAATTTTATTTATTTGTAATTGATGTCTGTCTCCCTGACTCTAGACTATAAGCTTGTTGCAGGCAGGGAATGTGACTGTTTATTGTTGTATTATACTCTTCCAAGTGCTTAGTACAATGCTGTGCATACAGTAAGTGTAAATAGATATGATTGAATGAATGAATGATGATAATCATATTTGTTAAGCACTTACTAAACACTAATCTCTGAGGTAGATGCAATATAATCATATTAGATCCAGTCCCTGTCCGCCATAGGACTCACAGTGTAAAGAGGAAGGAGAACAGATATTTAATCCCCATTTTACAGATGAGGAAACTGAGGTACTAGGAAGTTAAATGATTTGCCCAGTCACACAGCAGGCACGTCATAGAGTCGGGATTAGAACGCAGGTCTCCTTGCTTCCAGAACAGCCCTTGTCTCTGATGGCAGGGTGGGATGTGTGAAGGTAGAATTTCCCCTCTTGGACTTCGATCCAAATGTTTAGTGTTGGCTCACCTAGCATCCCTAAATCCTGTTTTACAGCTTTAACCTTCCTCCCTCTAAATTCCACCCTTTTCTCTGCATCCAAACTGCTACGTTGTTAATCCAAGCACTTATCCTATCCTGCCTTGATTACTGCTTCTGGCTCCTTGCTGACCTCCCTGCCTTCTATCTCTCCCCACTCCAGTCCATACTTCACTCTGCTGCCCAGATCATTTTTCTACAAAAACATTCAGTCCCTATTTCTCCACTCTCCAGGAACTTCCAATGGTTGCGCATCCACCTCCACATGAAACAGAAACTCCTTGACTCAATCACCTTGTTCCTTCCTATATTACCTCCCTGATTTTCTACTACAACCCAAACCACACATTTCACTCTAATGCCAACCTACTCACCATGTCTCGATCTTGTCCATCTCATCCTTGACCCCTCACCCACATCCTGACTTTGGCCTGGATATCCCTTCCTCTTCATAACTGACAGATGTTCAACTCTCCCCATCTTCAAAGCCTTATTAAAAACATATCTCCTCAGAGGCCTTCCCCAAATAAACCCTCATTTTCACCTTTTCTATTTCCTTCTACTTCGCTTTTGCACTGGGATTTACATCCTTTTTTACCCTTCCTCAATCCCATAGCACTTAGCACATATTCATAATTTCATTTATCCATATTAATGTTTGTCTCCCTCTGTGGACTGTAAGCTCGTTGTAAGCAAGGAACACGTCTACCACCTGTTGTATTGTACTCTCCCAAGTGCTTAGTACAGTGCTCTGCATACAGTAAGCACTCAATAAATATGATTGATGATTGATATTAGCCCATGGTGCACTGCTTGTTCAAGAATTTCTCCAAATCCCCCGTGATGCTACTAATTCTATTCAGCCTGCACAGCTTTTTGTGCTAATGAATGCTCTACATTACCAGGTTGAAAAACTGATAGGTTGTACACTCCATGAGGGCAGAGAGCATGTCAAATTCCATTGCCCTCTCCCAGGCGCTTAGGAAAATGCTCTTCACACAGGAGTTAGTAAATTCTTTGAGAGAAGTTTTTTCTTTGTTGTGTTGAACCCATTGAACCCCTCCACTTTTACATTTTAGTGAGGACCTCTTCACTGTTGTAGGCATTGTAGGATTTGAAAAAAAGTAATTCTAGGTCTAGCATCAACCACGCTCTCCATGATGTTATAAACTTCACTTACCTCTGTATTTTTCTGCATTTTTCCAGAGTGAAACCAGTCCCAGTCTTTTCTTTCTTCAAACAGATGCCAATCCATCCTTCGGTCATCTTGATTACCTCTTGACCCCTTTCTTACCCACCTCCTCCCCCCTCTCTGCATGCCAGTGATCAGGTCAGTGCTTTGGCCGGGAAGCACTTTTGGGGTTCTCGTGGGCACCAGGTGGCCCCCGGGTCTCTTAAGGGCAGGAAAGAGGGGCACCGGCCTGAACCTCGATCCCAGGTTTCCAGTCTGAGATTTGAGTGGCCTAAATGAATTCCAAGGGTGTCTTGGCCTAGTGGATAGAGCACGGGCCTGGAAGTCAGAAGGACAAAGGTTCTAATCTCGTTTCTGCCACTTGTCTATTGTGTGACCTTGGGAAGTCACTTCACTTCTCTGGGCCTCAGTTACCTTATCTATAAAATGGGGATGAAGATTGTGAGCCTCATGTGGGAAAGGGACTTGTCCAACTTGACTTGTTTTTATCCACCCCAGTGCTTAGTACAGTGACTGGCACACAGTAAGCACTTAACAAATAACACAATTATTATTAATAATGTTGGTATTTGTTAAGCGCTTACTATGGGCAGAGCACTGTTCTAAGCGCTGGGGTAGACACAGGGGAATCAGGTTGTCCCACGTGGGGCTCACGGTCTTAATCCCCATTTTACAGATGAGGGAACTGAGGCACAGAGAAGTTAAGTGACTTGCCCACAGTCACACAGCTGACAAGTGGCAGAGCTGGGATTCGAACTCATGAGCCCTGACTCCAAAGCCCGTGCTCTTTCCACTGCGCCAGACTCCCTGCTGGAGCAGCTTGACCTTGGCCACCACTTCACTCCCACAACCCACTCTTGTCTTCTGGTGGCATCCTGCTCCGAACCACAGCTAGCCCTGATGTCAACCCTGGTACCCACCCTCGGGGAAAAAGCTGTCAGCCTGCCATCTGCACTCACATCTGGGTTTGACTGGGGCTCTTGCCAGTAGAGGATGTTTGCGAATGTAGGAGGAGGAGGTGGGACAGAGCTATCCCACAGTGAGAGGTATTTACTGAGCGCTTATCAAGCACTATATTAAGTGCTTGGGTGAGTACAACACAACAGAGTTGGAACCTATGTTCCCTGCCCACCAGGAGTTTACAACTCATGACATTTATGTCAAGTTGCTCCAAAGCTCAGAGTTAGGCACACCAATTGATTTCAGATAAAAATCATTTTTACGAGCCTGACGTTTTAAACAGGAGAAACAGCGTGGAAAGACCTGGGATCAGTTGATCAATTAATGGTATTTACTGAGCTCTTACGATGTGTAGAGCACTATATTAAACACTTGGAAGAGTACAGTACAGCAGAATTAGTAGACACATTTCCAGTCCATAACTCTCTTGGGATTGGGAGTCAGGAGATCTGGGTTCTAATCCTGGCTCTGCCATTCGCCTGCAGCGTGACCTTGGACAATTCTCTTCACTTTTCTGGGGCCAGAGTTTCCTCATCTATAGAATGGGGATTAAATACCATTTCTCCCTGACCTTACACCTTGAACCCCGTGTGGGTCTGATCTGACTGTATTGTATCTCCCCCAGCTCTTGGCATACTAAGCACTTAGCAGAAACCACAATTAGTGTTTTTATTATTCAATGGGTGATAATTAGCCACCTGTACTGACTGATTCAGTCATCACTGACTAACATTTATTGAGGCTCCTTTTGGGTAGGATGCTACACCAGATGTTTCTTCGAGGTGCGTGGGAGTTTCACAGAGGTGGAAGGTACCTGAAGAAGATACTTTAATATTTACTTTTAGCTAATGAGTCCAGGATTAAATTACTGTTCTGCTTCTATTGTACTCTCTTAACACTACAAACTCTACAAGCACTCTTGTAGTCTAAGCACTTCGTACCCTGCTCCACACACAGTAAGTGTTCGATAAATACCATTGATGATGACATGGAGGCTAACTCCAGGCAGATTGACTAAATTTTCCAAGTTTGATGGTTGCCCATCCTTTTCTTGGCAATCACCATTCATTCATACATTCACTAACTTCATTCGTATTTATTGAGCGCTTGCTGTGGGCAAAACACTGTACTAACCACATGGGAGACTACGGCATAACAACAAACAGGCACATTCCTGCTCACAACGAGCTCACAGTCTAGACGCCACCAATGTGGCCTAGTGGAAAGAGCACGGGCCTGGGAGTCAGAGGACTTGGGTTTTAATCCCGGGACCTCCACTTACCTGTTGCATGACCTTGGCCAAGTTACTTCCTTCTCTGTGCCTCGGTTATCCCAGCTGTAAAATGGGGATGAAAGATGTGAGCCCCATGTGGTGCATAGCAATGTTCTATCCACCACAGCACTAATTACAGTGCCTGGCATAGAGTAAATGCTTAACAAATGCCATTAAAAAAAAACAGGGATAAAGGGGCTACCAATTCCCTCCGATGTCACGTAACCCAATACTGTCCTGGAGTTCTTTCTTCTGTTTACCCCCAGTCTCCCTGCCAACAATTTAAACCCACTTCCTCTTATCCCATTCTGGGGACCTAGAGATAGTGGCCAGTGCTTTCCTCGTTAAAAACCCTTTTATATGTTAAGGGTGTTATTGAGTCATCTTTTTGTCTTCTCTTTGCCAGACTAAGCAGCCCCATTTTCTTTAGGCTTTCTTCATAAAATCAATTTTCCTTTCCTTTAATCATTTTTACTGCTCTTGGCTGGACTCTGTCCAGTTTTGCCACATAACTTTAAAATGCAAGGACCAATCAGGAACGAAACACTCCCCAAAAGGGCCTGATGGTAAACTGACTGTAAGCTTGCTGTGGGCAGGGAATGGCTATGTTGGTTTGTTACTCTCTCAAGAGTTTAGTACAGTGCCCTGCACACTCAATAAATACAATTGATTTATTGGAGAAGAGGAATAGAGGAAGGCATCCCTGTAGCACGGTGAAATGTTTTAGTTAAGAGCTGTACGCTGCTGACTAGGCTTGCAGTCAAATACCGTAATTATTATTATTAGTCCACTCTGACCCTCGGGTCACTTTCTCCTGTAGTCAAACTAAGGCAGCCTTTCTCCATCCTGACCTGAAGTTTTTTGTTGTTGCGATCCTTAAGAGTCCTTCCTTGCACTTTTCCTGATTGAATTTCATTATGTCGGGTAAGAACCACTTCTCTCATTTATCAAAGTCTCTTTGAATTTTATTCATGCCTATTAAGGCTTTCTCAACCTGGCCCCATTTAGAGTTTGGTGCAGATTTAATGAGCATACTTTCAGTGTCTTCATCCAGGTCAATGATAAGGGCACACAGTACCTGTTCCAGAAATGATTCTTGTGGGAAATGATCTGATCTCTCTCCTGGGATGATATCAAGCAGTTGATTTTTCTTTTTTCTTTTTTTTTTTAATGGTACTTGTTAAGCACTTAGTATGTGTCAGTAAGTGTACAAAACGCTAGAGTAAATACAGGATAATCAGGTTGGACGCGGTCCCCGTCCCACATGGGGCCCACATCTAAGGAAGAGGGAGTAGGATTTATATCCCTATTTTACAAATGAGGTAACTGAAGCATACAGAAGTTAAGTGACTTGCCCAAGGTCACACAGCAGACAGCTGGAAGAGCCAGGATTAGAGCCCAGGTCCTCTCCCTCTGGGACCCATGCTCTTTCCACCAGACCAGGGTGTTTCCCTTGATGACTACCTTTTTAGTTTGTATATGTGTGTATGTGTTTGTGTTTATTTTTATGGTATTTGTTAAACACTTACTAAGTACCAGGCACTTTGTGTGTATGTGTATGCGTGTGTTTGTGGTGGTGTTGAGGGAGTTGGGGGAAGGTGTGGGTCTCTTTGTCCCCCTCTAGAAGCAGCATGGTGTAGTGGAAAGAGCACGGGCCTGGGAGTCAGAAGGTCATGGGTTCTAATCCCGCCACTGCCACTCTGCTCTGTGACCTTGGGCAAGTCACTTCACTTCTCTGGGCCTCAGTTACCTCATCGGTAAAATGGGGATTGAGACTGTGAACCCCATGTAGGACAGGGACTGTGTCCAATCCGATGTGCTTGTACCCACCCCAGCACTTAGAACAGTGCCTGGCACATAGTAAATGCTTAACAAATGCCATTATTGTTATTATTATTACTCCAATCCCAGAATACTTGGATCATTGGTTCCCACCCCTCTGAAATACTGCCCCATTTGAACTCCCCCAAATCTGATCATTTTAGACTGAATTCCACATGCTCCTGACATTGCCAGATTGTTCACATGGCCTGTGTCTTTCTGCTAGAGGAGTCATTTTGTTGGGCTAGTATGACTCATTTTTTCCAAAGCCATGATAATTCTAGACTCTAAGGACTTTTTTGAGGGATTGCAGAAGGTTTTTTTTAGTATCTTCCCAGTTGTCTGGCTTTCAGCTGGTCTTTCCTCTGATGGGTACAGATTTGGAACTGGTGGCCTTTATGATTTTGGGGCTTGGAGGGTATTTGTAAAGCATTTGTTCTGTGTCAGGCACTGTACTAAGCACTGAGGATGCAGGATGATACAGTTGGACACAGTTTCAACGCCCCATAATTTTGAGTGCCGACAGTGCCTCCCTCCCCCTCCCATTTATGGCTCTGCCCAAGGACAACCATTTTCCATTCCAGAGGCTGATTTTTAAAAAGAGCTATGGAATTCTGGCCCTAACGTGGGCCTAGAACTCAGGAGTGACGGTGGGCACTTTTCCCGGCTCCATCACGAGAAACGGGGGCCATATCTTTGTGTCACTTCATTCCTTGTTTCGCTTTTCAGTCAGTTGAATACAGGGGAAATAGCCCAATTACTGCCTATTGGCCAAATGCTCAGTGAAATATTGGGCTCAATTATGCCTCCTGTGGAGGGGGAGATTGCTAATATACCCACAGAAGAATGAGCTCATTTCCCTTTGTAGAGTTATGGAGGGGGTTGGAGGAGCGGTTAGTGGGAGGAGATGGATGAGGAAGAAAGGGAGAGTGTTTTTGGTGCACAGGGATGTTTTAGAGCATCTGGACTCAGGTCCACAGTCTGTGGAGGGGCAAGGTGACTGTGTAGTCCCGAGTGACTTTTTAAGACCCCTACGGGCTCTCTCAGCGGGCTGTAATTCTTGGGCAGATATTTAGTGAGGCCCAGGTCTGAGGGGGCGAAGGGAGAGCGTTGTTCTTGCATCATCGGCAGTGGGGAAAAGATGGCTGAAGCTTAATGTCTGCAGATTGGTTTGTGTGGTAGGAAAGAAGTCACCACAGAGACACAAAGTCTGCTGTATATAATATCCATATGACACTTCTGGTGGAGGGGAATTATGGGTGGTTTGCCCCAAGCTCTGTTTGAATTTTCTACATTTTCTCGAAGGAACTGTAGTGAGGGAATAAGTACACTTACTTACAGAGAAGCAGCATGGCCTAGTAGATAGATCTGGACCTGGGAGTCAGAAGGACCTGGGTTCTAATGCCGTCACTGTCACTCGTCTGCTGTGTGAGCTTGGGCAAGTCACTTCAATTCTTTGGGCCTCATCAGTTCCCTCATCCAGAAAATGGGGATTAAGACTGTGAGCCCTTTGTAGGACATGGACTGCATCCAACCTGATTACGTTGTCTCTACTTCAGTGTTTAGAGTAGCGCCTGGCATAGAATAAGCACTAACAAATACCATTAAAATAACCTTATGTGCATTTATTTGCTTTACGGCCTAAATCAGTTCACACTAGCAGAAATTTCCCCAACTTCAGTTCCTTTATAAACCTAGGGATTTGGGGAATGGGAGAGGCAGAAATAGGAAAAGAGGGAAAACAGGAAGGTAAAGAGATAGAGCCTGAGGTTCTGATTCAGCACAGAGATTGAACTGGAAAAGAGCTGGGGACCCCGAAGGATACGTATGGATGACATGACATACTGCGGAAGCAGCTTGCTGTAGTGGCTAGAGCCCAGACTTGGGAGTCAGAAGGTCCTGGGGTCTAATACTGGCTCTGCCACTTGTCTGCTGTGACCTTGGACAAGTCACTTCACTTCTCTGGGCTTCAGATACCTCATCTGTAAAATGGGGATTGAGTCTGTGTCCAACCTGATTTGCTGGTATCCACCCCAGTGCTTAGAACAGCACCTGGAACATAGTAAGCACTTAACAAATATCATAATTATTAGTATTACACTGCCCCTACCTCCCTCTCTGCCCCTCTCTTTAATCTGTCTCTTTCCAGACTCAGTCTCCGTCCTGAACACCCCCATGCCTCCCCCTGCAGCCCGGTTCCTGAAAAGAAGTGAAATTGTTAGAATCGACAGACATGCCTAGTAACCTCAGGTGGGGTTTGGATTGCCAAAAACAGACTGGGCGCTTCTGTTCATTTAAAGATATTCATTGTTTTCAGGAAAACAAATCCACTGTTATCTGCAAAACTGCCACCCCCAAGTCCCTCCGGCCCTGCCGGAATAACTTGATTTCTGCAGCGCTGTAAATGGCACTGAGACAGGTAATGGGCCAGACCAATTCTGCTCTCCCCTTCAAAGCCCAGTTGAAGGTCCATCTCCTCCAGATGGCCTTCCCTGACTAAGCCCTTCTTTCCTCTTCTACCTCTCCCTTCTACATTACCCTGATTTGCTCCCTTCATTCATCTCCCCCTCCCAGTCCCACAGCACTTATGTAGATATTTATCATTTATTTATTTATATTAATGTGTATTTACCCCTCTAGACTGTAAGCTCATTGTGGGCAGGGAAAGTGACTGGTTATTGTTATAGTGTACCCTCCCAAGGGCTTAGTCCAGTGCTCTGCACCTAGTAAATTCTCAATGAATACAACTGAATGAATGAATGAATGTTGAGAGAACTACATCCACCCACTGCTGCTCCAGAGTTTCAGCCTGCCTCTCCTTCCCCAGCCTGTGGCCACCATTTCAGGCCTTTTTATAATAACAGTAATAATGCTATTAATAATTATAGTTTTTGTTAAGGCCCAAGTGCCAAGTAGTGTACTAAACACTGAGTAGATACAATACAATCAGGCCAGACACAGTCCTTGCATAACATGACACTCCCAGCCTATGGAGAAGGGAAAACAGGTATTGCATCCTCACTTAACAGGAAACGGAGGCTCAGAGCAGTAAAGTGGCTTGCCAAAGGTCACCCAACAGGCATGTGGCAGAGCCGGGATTAGAACCCAGGCCCGCTAACTCCCAGGCCGGTGGTTTTTCCTGCTAGGCCACGCTGCTCTTTGATTGCTGTGTGGTGTCTGGCCCAGCTCCCGCAGTCAGGTGCGGTGAGGGCCTGGGGATGCTGATTTCCAAACCTTCCACCATCTCCACCCTGACCTTCCCTTGCGTGGTTCCATCCCAGATTTCGAAGACTCGATATTCTCAGTTAAAGAGGCCGAGGAAATGAAACGTTTATCTGCGTTATCAATCAATAGCATTTCTTTAGCACCTCCTGGATTCAGATCCCTGCCCACAGAGAGCTTACAATCTAAAGGGAGAGACAGGCACATAATTCCTGTGAGTCAAAAATGAATGCTTAGTGTTATTAACCCCCGATGATGGTTCTCAAGATTGTTGATGTTTATACTTTGTTTTTTTTTCTTTTTTCTTTTTTTCCTTCCTCCCCCCTCCACAACTCCCTCTCCTTGATGGCAGCAAACACTGGAGATGAACCTGAGCAACCTGGTTAAGCGCAATAGTGAACTAGAAAACCAGATGGCCAAACTGATACAGATCTGTCAGCAGGTTGAGGTATGTGACAGCGATATTTCTGACGATTCTTCTTTTGAGCCGCCTGAATTTGGAAATCCTTCCAGAGAACACACCCTTTCCCGCTAATGTAGCTTTACGCGCTCAATTTGGCAGTTCTATCAGACCCAATTGTCTGCTTCTGGCATTCTCTGCCCATGCTAGATTTCTAGTGGGGTTCCTCTGGAGGGAAGGGACCGGGGAGGAAAGAGTGGATCAGCTCGGCTGTTCGGAAGCGATAAAGGGTTACAGAGTGACCGTTAAGAAAGGGTTGTTCTCCCTCCTACCTGCCTTAAAAAGAAAAGCACTGTGACCTAGTGGAAAGAACATGGGCCTGGAAGTCAGAGGACCTGGGTTCTTATCTCTGCTCTGCCACTTGTCTGCAGTGTGAACCTGGGCGAGTCATTTTACTAATCTCTTTTTTTTTTAAATGGTATTTGTTAAATACCATTAACTTTTACAACTTACTGTTGTAAGCATGGGGGTGATTACAAGTGATTTAGGTTGGGCACAGTCCCTGTTCCACATGGTGCTCACAGTTTAAGTAGGGGGAGAACAGGAGAACTGAGGCACAGAGAAGTTAAATGACTTGCCCTAGGTCATGCAGCATGCAATTGGCAGAGCTCGATGCCTCATTTACCTCATCAATCAGTCAATCAATCAGTGGTATTTATTGAGCACTTACTTTGTGGAGAGCACTGTTCTAATGTTGGTATTTGTTAAGGGCTTACTATGTGCCGAGCACTGTTCTAAGCACTGGGGTAGACACAGGGGAATCAGGTTGTCCCATGTGGGGCTCACAGTCTTCATCCCCATTTTACAGATGAGGGAACTGAGGCCCAGAGAAGTGAAGTGACTTGCCCACAGTCACACAGCCGACAGGTGGCAGAGCCGGGATTCGAACCCATGACCCCTGACTCCAAAGCCCGTGCTCTTTCCACTGAGCCACGCTGCTTCTCTACCTGGGAGAGTATAACAGACTTAGCAGACATGTTTCCTGCCCATTTGTAAAATGGGGATTAGGACTGTGAGCTCCATGTGAGACAGGGCTTGTGTCCAACGTGATTACGCTGTATCTACCCCAACACTCCGGACAGTGCCTGGCACAAAGTGAACGCTCAATGAATGCCATTAAAAGGTGCATTCAGATACAGTGATCTTATCTGGAGGAGTTTATAGTGATGTGCATAAAGAATCAGCAGGGTCCACCAACTGTTTTAACAGTGAGAAGCAGCATGGTTTAGCAGAAACAGTACGGGTCTGGGAGTCAGAGAACCTGAGTTCTAATCGCAGCTCTGCCACGGGTCTGCTGCGTGATCTTGGGCAAATCACTTAATTTCTCTGGGTCTCATTCCCCTCATCTACAAAATGGGAATTCAGTCCCTGTTCTCTCCCCTACCTAGAAAGAAAGCATCATGTAGGACCTGATTATCTTGTATCTACCCCAACACTTGGTACAGTGCTTGATATATGGTAAGCTCTTAACAAAAACTTAATTATTAGAACTAGGCTTATCAAGCCCCACTTCCCCCTACTCATAGCAGGAGTGGAGCAGAACAGATGAGGAATCTGGCTGATTCTCCCTCATACCTCCTTTGTGGTTTATGTAGCAAAGAGGGATTTCTGGGCCATGTTTACCTATCATAGCAGAGGAGATTAAGCTATCCCTTTTACCAAGTCTTCAGGGTGTTAAATTTCACAAATTGAAATTCTTCCCCAGACTACATTTCATCTAATTTGATACAGATGGCTTCTAAACATATCCCTGCTTCCCAGGATGTGTTTTTTTAATGGTTTTAGTTAATTACTGTGTGCCGAGCACTGTTCTAAGCACTGGGGTAGATACAAGTTAATCAATCCGGATAGTCCCTGCCTCACATGGGGCTCACAGTCTAAGTAGGAGGAAGAACAGACATTGAATCCCTTCTTGCATTTGAGGAATTTGAAGCACAGAGAAGTTAAATGACTTGTTCCAAGTGGTGGAGCTGGGATTAGAATCCAGCTTCTCTGACTCCCAGGCCTGTGCTCTACCCACTAGGCCATGTGGCCCTCTTGTTCTTTTCTTGGTGACTTCATTCGGACCCAGGAAGAAAACAGAATCCAGATGTTGGGCGGAGAGATAGACTTTCCCCTTCCTCTTTCCGTTAATGTTTTTTTAAAGGCAAATATGAAGATCACCGTCTCTCTCCACCCTGACACTTCAGGGGAAGCATTTTTCACAGCTTTCTTCCCGGGAACTTGGCTGTGTTGATGTCCTTCCCCACATGTTACCAGATAGCTATTCGTCATTTACCAGCCCTCCTCCTCCTGGGAGCAAAGATCAAAGCTTGGGAGTCAGGAAGCTTGGGTTCCAAACCCACCTCCTCCACTTGCCCTCTGTGTGACCTCGGACAAGTCGCTTCTTGGTACCTCTGTTTACTCATCTGAAAAATGGGGACGATACATGGTCTCCCTCCCTCTTAGACAGTGAACTCCATGTGGGATAGCGCCTAGGTCCAAAATATTTGTATCGACTCTACTCCAGGGCTCAGTACAGTGCTTGGTACATAGGAAGCAATTAAATACTACAGTAATTTTTCTTTTTATAATTATTATTAAGAAGAGCTTACTCATAAGAAGGAGGCTTATGAGTACTCTGTGGGACTGGCAGGTGAGCATACTCACTAGCTCTTGCCTTTCTGTGCCCTCCCAAATTTGTATCATCTGGACTCTATGACGGGGGTGAGTTTGGGTTCACGGCCACCACTAGCAAAACTTGGGGGACTCTCTGCCCAGCTCAGGGAGTGGTGGACTGAGAGAGAGGTTAAGAATCGGAGCTTTATTAGTGAGCCTTTGCTCCCCCTTCTCAGTGCTGGAGTGTCAGCACATCTGGAGTTGCTGTCAGCACATCTGCACAGAAAATTAATTCAAGGAACTGGTTCTGACATCACTCAGAGAATGGATTCGGGCTGGTCGGGAGAACTCCTCAGTAATGATAATAGTAAGCTGGTTGTGGGCAGGGTACCATTTGTGGCGTGTTCTCTCATGCGCTTAGAACAGTGCTCTGCACACAGTAAGTGTTCAATAAATACCATTGTTTGAGTAATAATATTGCTAATAAGACTAAATGTGGTATTTGTTAAACTCTTACTACATGCCAAACATTGTGCTCACTCCTGGGGTTAGATACAGTCGGTTCTTGAAGTAGTAAATCAGGTATAGATGCAGACACAGGGCTCACAATCTAAAGGGGAGGGAGAGCAGGTATTGAATCCCCAGTTTTACAGATGAGGAAACTGAGTCACAGAAACGTCAAGCTACTTTTCCCAAGGTCACCCAGCAGGCTAAGCGATGGAAGTTGGGTTTAGAACCTGGATCTCCCGACTCTCAATGCTAGACTCTTCCCACTAGTTCTGCCAGCTGCTCTTGATGACACTGTGGTGTTCAGACACCGCAGAGACTGGGGGCCACTAAAGATAATAGAGGTATATGTTAAGCGCTTACTATGTGCCAAGCACCGTACTAAGCGCTGCGGTCAATACAAGATCATCAGGTCCCACATGGGACTCCCAAGAGGGAGTACAGTTATTGAATCCCCATTTTCCAGATGAGAGAACTGAGTCCCAGAGAAGTAAAGTGACTTGATCAAGGTCACACAGCCGGTAAGTGGTCCGGTCCCTCAGCCCAAGGTTGACTCGTTGGCCTCCCGGTCACTGCTAAGGCTGGGGGAGCTCTGGCACCCTTGGAACTGAATCGGGGACTATGGCAGCTCTGTGCGGGGTGGAGAGGGGCATTTTCTCTCATCAGTAATCACACCATGAAAAACCAGTGCTCCCACTCCCACACCCCAGAATGCTGCAGCAGGGATGTCTGTCCACTGTCGGAAGCAGCGCAATTTGTTTATTTCAGAGGCAGCATGGTCCAGTGGATAGAACACCGGCTTGGGAGTCATATGGGTCTGAGTTCTATTCCCGGCTCCGCCTCTTGTCTGCTGGGTGACCTTGGGCAAGTCGCTTCACTTCTCTGTGTAACAGTTACCTCATCTGTAAAATGGGGATTGAGACTGTGAGCCTCACATGAGACAGGGACTGTGTCCAACCTGATTTGCTTGTATCCACCCCAGAGCTTAGTACAGTGGCTGGCACGTAATAAACGCTTAACAAGTACCATAAAAAATTACATTAATATCTGTCTCTTCACTCTATACTGTAAACTTATGGTGGGCAGGTAGTGTGTCTACCAACCGTGTTGTATCCAACCGTCTCCCAAGTGCTTAGTACAGTGCTCTGCGCACAGTAAGCACTAAATAAATACCATTGAATGATTGATTGGAGCGGCCTCCCATTCCCTTGCTCTGGTGAATTGTGACCTTGGCTGGAGCTTAAGCTAGGAAGAGGGAGGCCAAGAGGCAAGAGCCATTTTTACCCCAGTCAGGGCATCCTGGATGAGGGAAACAGTGTGGCTAAGTGGAAAGAGCGTGGGCCTGGGTGTCAGAGGTTCTGGGTTCTAATTCAGAGGTTCTGGGTTCTAATCCTGGTCTGCCACTTTTCTGCTGTGTGCCCTTGAACAAGTCACTTCAATTCTCTGGGCCTCAGTTTCTTCATCTGTAAAATGGGAATTAAATCCTCTTCCCTCCAACAGACTTTGAGTCCCGTGTGGGGAAGGGACTGTGTCCTACCTGATTATCTTGTACACCTACTCAAGTGCTTAGTAAAGTACCTGGTGCCTCATAGGCACTGAACAAGTATCATTATATTTAGTACGTGGCATTTTGACCCCAACATCAGCCCTATTTTTTTAAAAATGGGATTTGTTAAGCATTTACTGTGTCAAACACTGTTCCAAGCACTGGGGTAGATAAAAATGAATTAGTTTGGTCACAGTCCCTGCCCTGCACGGGGCTCCCAGGCTAAGTAGGAGGGAGAACAGGAGAACCAAAGTGTGAAGATAATAATGACGACGATATTTGTTAAGCACTTGCTATGTGCCCGTCACTGTACCAAGCGCTGGGGTGGATAAAAGCAAATTGGGTTGGACACAGTCCCTGTCCCATATGGGGCTCACAGTCTCAATCCCCATTTTACAGATGAGGTAACTGAGGTCCAGAGAAGTGAAGTGACTTGCTTACGGTTACGCAACAGACAAGTGGTGGAGCAAGGATTAGAATTTATGACCTTCTGACTTTCAGGCCTCTTCTCTATCCACTACGCCATGCTGCTTTTCTAGATAAGTGACTTGCCTAAGGTCACACAGCAAGCGTCTGACAGAGCCAGGATTAGAACTCGTGTGGTTTGACTCCCAGGCCCATGCTCTTTCCACTAGGCTGCACAGCTTCATGGTTGCAGAGAAAAGGAATGTTCCTTATAGTCTAAGACCTGCCTGGGCTGCTGGGGTCTTGATCAGCGGGAGGCCCTGAAATAAGGGACAGAGACGACGGCTCTGAGGAAAGAGGGCTCATGAGGAAATGAAATGGAGGTGGCGCCTAAGCCCTGGGCAGCCTTTACAGGATTGAACATGTGGGATTCAGGGTGCGATCAAGCTCGCACATAATCTGCCAACACACTCACAGTCTTCAGCCCGAGAAGGCCAGTGTCATCTCCTGGACCCATTAAGAAAGCGGGAGCTGTCATTATCCCAACCAAGTAGTCTCTTCTCTCTGGCCCTTGCACTCTTTCTTGTCAGCGCTGGGAGAGGACCATAAATATCGCCTCTCTTTCCTGTCCTGTGTCCCTCTCTCTTCCCTCCCTTCTGTGAAAGCAAGCAAGCACTCTTCCTGTTATTACAGAATTGGATTAGAATTGACACTGACTTGTGGGAGCTGATAGGAGCATGGCATCTATAAACCACACTCTGGCAATCGGAAAATGTTTTCTCCTGGGTATCTTGAGAAGTGGGGCCAGAGGAAGACACGAGATTCCCTTTCATCACGGTGCAGAGAGACATTTGCTTACCTTGCTATTCTGACCACTTGAAAAAAACTATATGTATATACATGCACATGTAGTTCTTTGTCCTGACTCATAAAGGCATCCTGTGTTTACATGTCCAGAGGAAATCTCTGGATGTTGCATGTGCTATGGAAGAATGTATACCCACAGATTAATGCTTCCTCTTGGCTTGATGGTTTTATAAATAATGAACCCTCATGCAAAATACCATGGTTGCTATACTATTATTATTCTTTCAGAGTACAGAACAATGAATAATAAATTTGTATGCAACTTTATTTTGCAGAGGTTGAAGGGCGCCTCCTCTTAATAGGCTATTGATTGTCTGTCTCTAATTTAAGCAGCCGGTCCTTGAAGGAGTACTTGTAAGAGGATACCCTGATGGGCTTCCAGATTTTTTTTAAATTTTAGATTGTTTTAGTCATAGTAGCAATCATATTAAGTGTTTACTTTGTACAGAGCGCTGTGCTGAGCGCTGGGAAGGCTTACACAATTGGAAATTAGACATGGATTGTGTTTGAGGGGTTCACTAACTATGAATATGAGAGAGGACTGGAGACAATAAAACACGCACAAAAGACCAGGACAAATAGATAAAATATGATCAAAGGTCAGTAAGGTGCTGTGTCTAGAGGAGCAGAATTTCAGGCTCCGTGTGATTCAGAGTCCACGACATACCTGTCAGCCACAGCAGGGGTTAGTGCCACCACCAGTTTGCTGAGGTTTTATGGAGGCCTCGTCCTAGGGGCGCAGTTGTCTTTTGCCCCGGGGTGGTGGCAAGAAGGGATGGGCTCTCCTCGATGGGGCAGAGGGGAGCTGGGGGTGATTCCTGGAGAGACTGTGTGACTTATTCACATGCATGCCGGGAAGGGGAGACAGTTCACTTGGCCATGACGAAGGGGGGCCAAGAGCTCGCAGAGAGCTGAGGCTGCAGCTACCGGATGTCTCCTTTGGCCGCATGAGAACGCTTAGGTTTTCTTAAGTATTGAAATCAGTAGTTAAGAAAATTTGCCTTAATTGTCATTCCTAAGGCAACTAAGTAAAGTGAAGTGTTTCAGGGATGGGCTTATTTTAAAGCCGCTTTCGGATATTGAAAGAGAATATATTTTGCAAATGATCACTGCTCTTCTACCAGCCAAAAATCCCTTGGGAAGTGGTTATTATTATTATTATTACAGTTTCAATCCCCATTTTGCAGATAAGGTAAATGAGGACCAGAGAAGTGCAGTGATTTGCCCAAGATCATATAGCGGACAAGTGACGGAGCCGGGATTAGAACTCGGGTCCATTTGACTCCCAGGCCCTTGCTCTTTCCACTTTGCCATCACCTGGGAGCCACCAAAGTAGAAACTCTTTGAGAATACTAGGCTGTCCTGGGTGGGTCAAAAGCATCTTCGAAGGTGCAGAGGAGAGAGAGAGAGAACCTAGTGCTTAGTTCAGAGCTCTGTACCCAGTAAGCGCTCAATAAATATAAATGAATGAACCTACCTTGGGAAGTAGCATGGCCTAGTGGAAAAAGCATAGGCCCGGGAGACGGGGGAGCTGTGTTCTGATCCTGGCTCCACCGATTGCCTGTTGTGTGTCCTTGGACAAGTCACTTAAATTCTCTATGCTTCAGTTTCCTCATCCATAAAATGGGGTCGAAGTACCGGCTACCCCTTTCTTTTGACTCTGAGCCCTGTGCCAAACCAGCTGATGATATATCTCTATCGACTACCCCATGCAAGTGACCTTCATGGGGCATTATTCTGTGACCTATAGTACCCTAACTGGAGACTCTCTCCTACTTAGACTATGAGCCGCATGAGAGACCCGAACATCTTGGCCTAGTGGATAGAGCATGGGACTGGGAGTCAGAAGGACCTGTATTTGAATCCCGGCTGTGCCACAAGTCTGCTGGGTGACCATGGGCAAGTCATTTCACTTCTCTGGATCTCAGTTATCTCATCTGTAAAATGGGGGTGAAGACTGTGCGCCCCATGCAGGGCAGGGACTGCATCCAACCTACTTTTACGCCAGACTTCCAGAATTGGTCCCTTCACTAGCTTCCTAGAAAAGGCTAGCGAGGGGATAGAAACAGGGGAATAAGGCCTATTTTAGTGGTCTCCAAACCAAGCCTACTTGAAGGACGGTTACTGCTTTAGAGAGAAAGGGAAAGTCTCCTCTCTGGTGGCCAGCTGCCATCACTGCACCTTTCTCTGCATGCGGGATGGAAGTTGACCCTTTTTTAAAAATGTTATTTAAGTGCTGACTGTGTCAAATACTGTTCTAAGGGGGTAGATACAAATCAGTCAGATTGGATACAGTCCCGATCCCACACGGGGGACGTGTCTACCAACTCTGTTATACTGTATTCTCCCAAGCACTTAGTTCAGTGCTCAGCACACAGTAAACACTCAGTAAATACGACTGGTTGATGGATAGAGATCAGGTGTTGAATTTTACATTCGAGACAAATGAGTCACAGAGAAGTAACTTGCCCTCGGACAGAGACAGTATTTGAACCAGGTCCTCTGACTCGAAGGTCCGTGCTCTTTCACACTGCCTGTTTCTCCACCTTAATGTTTCAAGCTTACTGGTACTAGTCCAAGCTGAGGACCTGCCAGACACCCTGGGCCAGTTACGGCATTTTCCAAGCAGCAGGGAAGAAAGGCCACTCTTTACTCCCTTGAACCCTTTCCAACCACCCCCAAATAATAAAGAGGACATAGCTCTTCGAGACTGGGGATTTGGCACCCTCTCACAAATCTGAACTCCTCAAAGATGGAAATCCTCATTTCGCAACCCTAGAACAGAGAAAGGAGAACCATGGAAAGACTTTACAGAAAACAGAAAAGAAAGCGAGGATGCCATTCTTCTCTCAATAAGAAAGTATAGCGATGCCAAACAGGTTTGTCTTACCTGTCTCTGAAATGTTATAGGAATTTTCCAAGCGGCTTAGGTTTTTATTTAATGAAAACCTATATGTCAGTTCTACCTGCACTTTCCATTTTCCCCTCCTCTTCCCGGTTTCCCAATGAGTTCATCTTCCTGAGAAATAAAGGATGTTTTGCCTAATGTGTGACCGAATAGGGTAAGCTGGCACCTGATTCAACTATACCCTGCCTTAGGCTGCCCCTGGGGGAGAGAGGGTGGCATTCTAATAGGTTTCGAAACCCAAAGTCCAGCCAGTCTCGTTCTACTCCATCAACGCTGCTTGATTTTGGCGGGGAGCAACTTAGTTTCAGCAGTGCAGCCAAGTCTCCACTTTGTCTGAAGCGGCATGGCTCCTTTGTAACTGCTGCTTGATATTCCATTGGCGGTCTAATTGACTTCTCCCTTTTCACTCTTGCTTCCTACTTGGAAGGTGACAGTCTAAGGAGAGGAGGATTCTCCCCATCCTGATCACATATCGAGGGAGAGCTTCCCTCTGAGAATTTCCCATTTCTTATTGAAACGGGAAGGTCCCTGGTTCTCCTGGGTGCTAAGCACCATACTAACCACTTGTGAGAGTACAGTCCAAAGGTGTTGGTGGATTTGTTCCCTGCTCATGAGGAGCTGATAATAATAATAATTATGGTATTTGTTAAGTGCTTACTAAGTGCCAAGCACTAGACTAAGCTCTGGGGTGGATACCTGCAAATCGGGTCGGACACAGTCCCTGTCCCACGTGGGGCTCGCAGTCTCAATCCCCATTTTACAGGTGAGGAAAGTGAGGCACAGAGAAGTGACAAAGTAATAGTAATAATCCTGGTGTTAAGTGCTTACTATGTGCCAGGCTCTGTATTAGGTGCTGGGGTGGATACAAGCAAATCAGATTAGACTCAGTCCCTGTTCCACATAGGGCGCACAGTCTCGATCCCCATTTTACAGATGAGGTAACTGAGGCACAGAGAAGTGAAGTAATTGCCCAAGGTCACACGGCAGACAAGTGGTGGAGCCGGGATAATAACCCATGACCTTCAGACTCCCGGGCCAGTGCTCTCTCTGCTACGTCACGCTCCTTCCTACTGTGCCATCCTCCTTCCTTGCCTTCTTTGACTTGCCCGAGGTCACACGGCAGACAAGTGGCACAGCTGGGATTCTGTTGTATTGTACTTTCCCAAGTGCTTAGTACAGTGCTCTGCACATAGTAGGTGCTCAATAACTACAACCGATCGATTGATTAGAACCTATGACATTCTGCCTCCCAGGCCCAGCTCTATCTATTACACCATGCTCCTCACTTGGTCATGCTATTTCTCTTGCTAGCTGATGGTCTAGCCTTTGGGCCGTTTCCTGACTCGGGTGGATTTTCTATTCCAACCCGCTTCAGTCGTGGAGGCACAGAATCTTACTCTGGGAAGGCATGGTTTCTTCTCTAGTCGGGGTTTTGTGTCTTCGTTATCCTGACCCTGCTAGTTCCAGCGGGCAGAGACGTGCCCTTTCCTGCTTTTAATTCCCTCAGCTCTCCTACCTAAATGAAAAACTCATCTTTACTGTTTATTAAGCGGTGTGGGCAGTTGTGTGTTTGTGTGTGTGTGTGTAGTGGGAAGCAGCATGGCATAGTAGATAGAGCACAGGCCTGGGAGTCAGAAGGTCATGGATTCTAATGCTGACTCTGCCACTTGTCTGCTGTATGGCCTTGGACAAGTCACTTCACTTCTCTGGGCCTCAGTTACCTCATCTGGAAAATGGGGATTAAGACTGTGAGTCCCATGCAGGACAGGGATTGTGTCCAAACCTATTGTTTGTATTCACCCCACGGCTTAGTGCAGTGCCTGGCACTGTAAGCGCTTAACAAATACTAATAATTATTATTATTATTAGTGCGGAGAAAGTGGTACTAGGTTTTTTTTTAACAGTATTTGTTAAGTGTGTCATGCTGGGTTAGATACAATAATGATAATAATTATGGTATTTGTTAAACACTTACTATGTGCCAGTCACTGTTCGAAGCGCTGGGGTAGATACAAAATAATCAGGTTGGACACAGTCCCAGCCCCACACGGGGCTCACAGTTTTAATCTCCATTTTACAAATGAGGTAACTGAGTCCCAGAGAAGCAAAGTACTTGCCCAAGGTCACACGGCAGACAAGTGCACAGCACTTACGTACATATCTGTCATTTTATTTATTTGTATTGCTGTCTCTCTTTCAGCCTCTAGACTGTAAGCTCGTTGTGGGCGGGAAATGTCACTGTTGATCATTGTATTGTACTTTTCCAAGTGCTTATTACAGTGCTCCGCCCACAGCGCTCAACAAATACGATTGAATGAAGTGGCGGAGCCGGGATTAAAACCCAGGTCCATATTACTCCCAGCTCCGGGCTCTTTCTACTAGGCCTTACTGCTTTTCATTCCTCCTGGATCTCTTCACACCTTCATGCTCCAGCCTCTATCCCTGGCAAGCCCTGAGCATTTCTGCCACAGTGCTTTGCTTAGTCATGAGGGGCTTATGTTTCAAGAGAAAACCTTGGGCAAGTTGAAGAGGAGGAAATAAATCCCTTTCCCCATTTTCCCTGGTGTTACAGCTCAGACTTCTGTTAATTGGTTCTTCCCTCCCCCAGGAGGAGGACTGGATTCAATAATCTGTTTGTCATATATAATATCTCGTCTGCACAATGCTTTTTCTAACCTGGGAAGAGATCTTGGTTTATCTTTTTTTTTTTTTTGTCAGCTGATCTCAATGCTTTCTGTGGCTTAGTGGAAAGAGCACGGGCTTGGGAGTCCGAAGTCGTGGGTTCTGATTCCGGCTCTGCCACTTGTCAGCTGTGTGACTTTGGGCAAATCACTTAACTCCTCTGTGCCTCAGTTACCTCATCTGTAAAATGGAGATTAAGACTGTGAGCCCCACCTGGGACAACCTGATAACTTTGTATCTCCACCAGCGCTTAGAACAGTGCTCGGCACATAGTAAGTGCTTAACAAATATCATCATTATTATTTCCCAGTGAGAACAGGAAAGGGGGACCAGTTGGAGAAGGGAAAAAGATATTGGAATGGGGGGAAGGGGTAATAGCAACCATCATGACAGTATGGTGATGTCCCAATTGATAGTATTTTTTTGAGCACTTACTGTATGCAGTATAATGTACTAAGTGCTTGGTAGACTACAATATAACATAGTTGGTAGACATATTCCCTGCTCACCACGTTCAACTTAATAATAATGTTGGTATTCGTTAAGCGCTTACTATGTGCAGAGCACTGTTCTAAGCGCTGGGGCAGATACAGGGTAATCAGGTTGTCCCTCATGAGGCTCACAGTCTTAATCCCCATTTTACAGATAAGGGAACTGAGGCACAGAGAAGTTAAGTGACTTGCCCACAGTCACACAGCTGACAAGTGGCAGAGTCAGGATTCGAACCCATGACCTCTGACTCTGAAGCCCGCCCTCTTTCCAACGAGCCACGCTGCCTGGGACCTTCTCTGTGCCTCAGTTCCTTCATCAGCAAGCTGGGGATTCAATACCTGTTCTCCCTCCTACTTAGATGTGACCCTCATGAAATAATAATAATTGTGATATGCGTTAGCCCTTACTATGTGCCGAGCAGTGTACTAAGCAGTGGTAGACACAAAATAATCAGATCCCACAGGGTGCTCAAAGTTTAAATAGGAGGGAGAACAGGTATTGAATCCCCCAAATCACCCAGCAGACAAGGGGGTGGAGCCATGATTAGAACCCAGATAAATAAATAAATAAATGGTGGTATTTGTTAAGCGCTTACTATGTGCAAAGAACTGTTCTAAGCGCTGAGGGATACAAGGTAATCAGGTTGTCCCACGTGGGGCTCACAGTTTTAATCCCCATTTTACAGATGAGGTAACTGAGGCACAGAGAAGTTAAGTGACTTGCCCAAAGTCACACAGCTGGCAAGTGGCGGAGCCGGGATTCGAACCCATGAACTCTGACTCCCAAGCCCGCGCTCTTTCCACTGTACCACGCTGCTTGATCAGATCCTCTGACTGTCAGGCCTGTGCCCTTTCTGTGTGACCATGCTGCTTCTCATGTGGGACCTGATTATCTTGTATCTACCCCAGCCCTTAGTACAGTACTTGGCATATAGTAAGTGCTTAACAAATAACGTTATTATTTTTGTTATTGTTATTATCATTATTATGAGTGACTTCTAGCCCAATCAGTCGTCATATTTATTGAACACTTCTATGTGCAGAACACTGTACAAAGCACCTGGGAGAGTACAATACTCTGGAGTTGATAGACATGTTCCCTGTCCCCAACAAGCTTACAATTGAGACTGTGAGCCCTCTGTGGGACGGGGACTATGTCCAACGCAATTATATTGTATCCATCCCAGCGCTCAGAACAGTGCCAGGCGCATCGATTAGACTGTAAGTCCGACAGTGGGCAGGGACTGTCTCTATCTGTTGCCGATTTGTACATTCCAAGCGCTTAGTACAGTGCTCTGCGCATAGTAAGCGCTCAATAAATACTATTGAATGAATGAATAGTAAGCGCTTAACAGGTACCATTATTATTATTATTTTTATTAGTAGTAGTAATATTAATTCTTTTATCTCATCTGCTCATTGGCCCACCCTCCAGCTAACAGTAGGGAGTCAAAGCATATTAATTCTGAGTGAATCGAGTTCCCACCCTGACCCCTCTGCCCAGGATGGCCAGGGGAAACACACAGGGCAGAGTTGCACAGGCCGAGCGCTGGGGCCCAGGGGAACTAAAAGGCAGATGGCTACATCATCCCGGGATTGTCTTTTCTCGTCAGGTGAACACTGCCATGCACGAGGCCAAGCTGATGGAAGAGTGCGATGAGCTGATGGAGATCATCCGGCAGCGGAAGCAGGTGATCGCCGTCAAAATCAAAGAGACGAAGGTCAGAGACGCTGGGGGAGGGGGACCGGGGAGCTGAGCCCCCCAAAATCCGAGGGTTCGGGTGGGAAGTTATCGGGGGTATCCGGAAGGGAAACCTTGCGGGAGTTGGGATTGAAGGGAGAAGATGGGCGCAGCGCGTGGTTTGGGGCTATATTGGAGGCTCAGTGAGGGCAGGGAACATGTCTACTACTGTTGTATTAGAGATTCAGCACGGCCTAGTGGATAGAGCACGGGCCTGGGAGTCAGAAGGTCAAGGGTTCTAATTCTGCCTCCGCCATGTGACTGCTATGTGACCTTGGGCAATTCAGTTCAGTTCTCTGGGCCTCAGTTACCTCATCTGTAAAATTGGGATTGAGTCCGTGAGCCCATTTGGGATAGGAACTGTGTCCAACCTGATTTACTTGTATCTACCCCAGTGCTTAGTACAGTGCCTGGTACATAGTAAGTGCTTAACAAATGCCATAATAATAATAATAATTATTATTATTATGAAGGGCTGGGGTGGAGAGAAGATATTTGCGTTGGACACAGTCCTTGTCCTACGCGGGGCTCACAGTCTTAAACCCCATTTTGCAGCTGAGGGAACTGAAGCACAGAGAAGTGAAATGACTGGTCCAAGAGCACACAGCAGACAAGTGGCAGAACTGGGGTTAGGACCCAGGTCCTCTGACTCCTAGGTCTGTGGTCTTTCCATTAGGCCAAGCTACTTCTCGTTGGAAAAAACCCCCCTGAATTTTATCAGGTGCAAAGAGTTTCTTCACCTCCAGATCTCAGGCAGATTAGGTTGTGGATGGCAGAAAGGAGCCCGTATCTCTATCTCCATGTCCTACCTCCACAACTCCCAAGCCCCTTCCACTCCCATATCCTCACCCCGACGTTTATGCATGATTGCCACTGGATCAGGATTGTGACTTCCGATTCTATTTTATAGTATTTGAGAAGCAGCGTTACCTAGTGGAAAGAGCATGGGCTTATGAGTCCTAGGACCTGGGTTCTACTCCTGGTTCCACCACTTACCTGCTGTGTGACCTTGAGCAAGTCATTTAACTCCTGGGTGCCTCAGTTTCCTCATCTGTAAAATGGGGATTGAGACTGTGAGCCGTGTGTGCGACAGGAACTATATCCAATCTGATTATCTTGTACCTAGCCTAGCACTTAGAACACTGCCTAGCTTGTGGTAAGCCCTTAAATTTTACAATTAGTAATAGTAGTAGTAGTAATAATAATAATAATGATGGTACTTATTAAACATTTACTATGTCCAAGCAGTGTTCTAAGCGCTGGGGTAGATACAAGTTAATCACTGTCCCTGTGCCACGTGGGGCTCACACTCTTAATCCCCATTTTACAGATGAGGTAACTGAGGCCCAGAGAAGTTAATTGAGTTGCCCAAGGTCACAAAGCAGTCATGTGACAGGGGTAGGATTAGGACCCAGATCCTTCTGACACCCAGGCCCGTGCTCTATCCACTAACCATTCTGCTTCTTATTGTTACTATTATCATTATTTTTATTATTCTCCCAAGTGCTTTGTACAGTGCGCTGCATGTAGTAAGCAGTCAATAAATATCATTGACTGACAGATTGACGGTCCCTTCAGAGTGGTCTAGTAGGTAGAGAACGCTGGTTTGTGACATGTGAATTTGTTCCCAGGTCTGCCATGAACTCAGGATCATAGTCTACTATCCAGATGTTTACAGACTTTGAAAATACACTTGGGCCTCAATTAGCTAGCTTTACAGGGAGGGAGCAGTGGATTTAGCTTATGCGATCATTTCTGCTGTAAAGCAGGAGTTCCTGAAGTACTTGCAGGTGGGGGAAAATTGTGTTTGAGCAACCGCTAAATTGATGGGAATTAGTTTTGGGGTTTTTTTTTAATGGTTTTTATTAAGCACTTACTTTCTGCCAGGCACTGTACTAAGCACTGGGGTAGACCCAAGTTAATTGTGTTGGACAAAATCCATGTCCCACATAGGACTCACAGTCTTAATCCCCGTTGTACAGGTGAGGTGATTAAGGAACAGAGCGCTGAAGTGATTTGTCCAAGGTTACGCAGCAGACAAGGTCCAGAGCTGTGATTAGAGCCCAAGTCCTTCTGATTCGCAGAGCCATCCTCTATCCACTAAGCCACGGTTGGATTGTTTGAAGATGCTGTCATGACTGACATTTTTTATTGAATCAGTTGCCTATCTTGTCGGACTGGAGATCATTAGATGAATGCTTTATACCCTCCACACCTTTGGAACTCCGTAATAGTTCCCTCGTGTTACACCCAGATCATGGAATGGAAACACACATCAGAGCAGAAATGAATGTATAGTTGACCCTGAAAAATCTTAATAATAATAATGTGATATTTACTAAGCGCGTGCTCTGTGCCGGGCACTGTACTAAGCACTGGGGTGGATACAGGCAAATTGTGTTGGACACAGTCCTTGTCCCTCGTGGGGCTCACAGTCTCAATCCCCATTTTACAGATGAGGTAACTGAGGCCCAGAGAAGTGAAGTGACTCGTCTGTCACAAAGCAGACAAGTTGGCGGAGTCAGGATTAGATAGTTGGCTAGTGTGGTCTGATACATTGAGGGGTTCCATAGTCCAGGCTGATATTTTCCAGAGCATTCTGGAATCCCAAGCTCACTGTGGGCAGGGAATTTGTCTGCCGATTCGTATGTATTGTACTTTCCTATGCACTGAGTACAGTGCTCTGCACATAATAAGCATTCAATAAATACCATTGATCGGTTGAAGTTGATATTTGATGAAGAGTGACTTCAGTATGATTGTGGGCCTAGCTCCAGTTGAAGCCATGATTTGTTAAAGAGGAAGAATCAAAGCCATGTTCTGGTTACGGAGTTATCACGGTGAGGAATTGGAGAAAATCATCTCTTTAAATCGTGTTTTATCCCAGTGCAGATTTTTAAGAGGGCTGTCTCCTAGCAAATTAAATCTGAAGGATTATAATTTGCTATTACTATTGATGGTATCTGTTAAGCACTTACTACTTGTCAAGCAGTCTTCTAATCTCTGGGGTTGATACAAATCAATCGAATCAGACACAGTCCCTGTCCCACATTAGACTCTCAATCTCAGTAGAAGGGTGACAGGTTTTGAATTCCCATTTTACAGTTGAGAAAACAGGCACAGAGAAGTTAAGTGCCTTGCCCAAGGTCACCCAGTAACCAACTGGGAGAGCTGGCATTAGAACCCAGATCCTCTGACTTCCAGGCCTGGGCTCTTTCCACTAGGCTGCGCTGCCTCGACTCGGCCTCGTTGCTTCATTTGAATGCAGAGTCGTGTTTCTCTGGGGCGGATTCAGCCTCTGCGAACCACGCCGCCAAATTAATGAGGCTCAAACAGTGTCAGTCGAGCGGAACGGGGGATGAATTGGCGGGAGAGATTGGAGAGCTATATCAATGAAGTGCCCGGTAAGCAAGCGACAGAGGTTAAAGGAAGGGGGAGCCTGAGTCCTGGGCTCTTGAGAACCAGCTCCTTTGATGGGCTTCTGGAGACTGTCACTCCAACAGACGTGGTCTGAACCAATGTGCTGACTATCAAGGTCAAGGGCCTTGAACAATATGAGATGCCCTGGGAGTGCTCAAGCATCAGCCACTTAATCAGTGTTATTTATCAAACACTTACTGGGTGTAGAGCAGTGTATTAGGTGCTTTGGAGAGCAGAGTCCCCTCTAGACTGTAAACTGCTTGTGAGAGCTTAGTACGGTGCTCTGCACACAATAAGC
Source organism: Ornithorhynchus anatinus (assembly GCF_004115215.2). Lineage (NCBI taxonomy): Eukaryota > Metazoa > Chordata > Mammalia > Monotremata > Ornithorhynchidae > Ornithorhynchus > Ornithorhynchus anatinus. The sequence continues at coordinate 17,726,033 of NC_041733.1, read as the reverse complement.
ATTCAATAACTATCGTTGTTTGATTACAATACAGTAGCTGTGGAAAGCATAATTCCTGCCTTCAAGAAGCATGCAGTCTCGTGGACTGAAAGAAATGCTCATTATCCGTCTGAACAAAAGCTTTTCACCTGTTTTCTGATTGAAGCCCCAATCAATCGATCATATTTGAGTGCTTACTGTGTGCAGGCCACGTACTAAGCCCTTGGGGGAGAGTACAGTATGCATAGTTCATTTAGTCGTATTTATTGAGTGCTTACTGTGTGCACTGTATTAAGTGCTCGGGAGAGTGCAGTATAGCAATAAAATAGACACCTTCCCTATCTACAACAAGCTTATGTCTAGAGGTGCTCACGGTTCTCTTTGTGTGATTTGGCTTTATTGTTAAATTTTCAGTGATATAAGCGAGAAGCAGCGTGGCTCACTGGAAAGAGCACGGGCTTTGGAGTCAGAGATCTGGGGTTCGAACCCCGGCTCTGCCACTTGTCAGCTGTGTGACTTTGGGCAAGTCACTTAACTTCTCGGTGCCTCAGTTACCTCATCTGTAAAATGGGGATTAAGACTGTGAGCCCCACGTGGGATAACCTGATTCCCCTGTTTCTCCCCCAGGGCTTAGAACAGTGCTCGGCACCTAGTAAGCGCTTAACAAATGCCAACATTATTATTATTATTATTGTTAGAACAGTGCTCGGCACATAGTAAGCACTTAACAAATACCAACATTATTATTATTATTATCAATAAGAGAAATGAGTATCTCCCCTCTTGGAAGCCTCCTGCGTCAAATCTGTGGATTTCCATCTGTGGGGTTCAAGGTTTTCTTTCCCATGCCGTCCCTCTTTCATCTTCAAAATAATTCCCACCCCTATCCCAAGGCAAGGCTTAGAGCAAGAGGGTCAGGAGACAAGAGAGGGGAAATCAACAGGGCCAGGAGTCCATCCTGATTCCTGTAGACTCACCGGACTCTGAATTTACTTTTGAACAGTCTGCAGTTGATTATGGCATTTGTTAAGCGTTTACTGTGTGTCATGCGCTGTTCTAAGCGCTGGGGTACATAAAAGACAGATAAGACACAGTCCCTGTCCCACATAAGGCTCACAGTCTAAATAGGAGGGAGAACGGGTATTGAAGTCCCATTATAGAGTTGAGGAAATTGAGGTGCAGAGACTCCATCAATCAATCAATTATATTTATTGAGCACTTCCCATGTATTTATCTTAATGTCTGTCTCACGCTCTAGACTGTAAGCTCGTTGTGGGTAGGGAATGTCATATTGTTATATTGTAGTCTTCCAAGTGCTTAATACAGTGCTCTGCGCACAGTGAGCACTCAATAAATATGATTGATTGTAGAGCACTGTACTGAGAGCTTGGGAGAGTACAATACAACTGAATAAGTGGATACATTCCCTGCCCATACCAAGTTTACAGGCTAGAGGGAGTTTACAGTCTAGGGGGTTAAGTGAATCCCCAAGGTCACACAACCGGCAAGTGGCAAAGTTAGGTTTCGAACCCAGATCCTCAGACTCCCAGGCCCATGCTCATTCTCCTGGGCCATGTTAATTCTCCACAAGTGTGAACCTGACGTGTAGGGAGCAGGAGTGAGGAGAACTTGTTCTACTTGGGAGAGTCATCGCTAGGTCCTCACTGCAAAGGAGAAGAGTTGACCCCATTAATCATTTGGATTTACATCCTCTCATTTTTCTGAAAAGGGCCAATCCATTTCCCATATATTTTCTTACCACATATTTTTGAAGGAGGAGACAGGAGTGCCTTTTCCCATCTTATAGATGGGGTAAACGGAGGCTGCGAGAGGTTAGAGGGCTTCCCTCAGGCGGCCACGCAGCCGGTCCAAGTTGGAACCAGAACTGATGCTGTTGGGCTCTCAGTTCTGTGTTCTTGTTGCCACACCCCTTGGCCCAGTGCGACCTTGAGTTTCGGTCGATTGGAAGTGGAGCCAGGGATGAGGTCCCCCTCTTGGCCCTCTGGCTTTCTGGACAGTGCTCCTTTCTCCAAGCAGCATGGCCTGCACTGGAGAAATATAGCGCAGAGAAGAGCACCATGAGAATCAACGTGGCTGAGTGGATGGAGCACGGACCCAGGAGTCAGAAGGACCTGAGTTCTAGTCCCCGCCCCGCCACTTGTCTGCTGTGTGACTCTGGGCACGGTGTTTCACTTCTCTGGGCCTCAATTCCCTCATCTGTAAAATGAGAATTAAATACCTGTCTTTCCTGCTACTTAGAATCTGAGCACCATGTGGGACAGGGACCGTGTCCAACTTGCTTAACTTCTTGTCTACCTCGGCGCTCAGTGTAGTGCTCGGCCCATAGGAAGTGCTTATCTGTCACCATGATGATTATTATCACTATTATTATCACTATCACTGTCGTGTGAGAGAGCATCTTTTGTTGCCCAGGGGTGGCAGTAAAGCATACAAGAGACCACTGAATTCAGTGCCCTGAGGGCATCATGATGACTGGTTGGCCCCAACCATAACAGGCTGTCCCCAACTCTCCGCTGACCAGAGGTCACCCAGTTAAGCGCCCCTCAAATTGACTGTCACAAATCCCTCTGCCAGTCCCAGCTATGGCAAAATCCCCACTCCTGGCCTCACTCTGAAGCCCTGACTCAAAGCAGCCCTACCCCGGGTGGAAGAGATTGACTGAGTGCTTCCTCACCCCTCCCACATGCCAAGCTGGTCGGCTCTCCCGAGTGTAAGGGTGGCACAGGGACACCCGCCCGCCGCTCTGCCTCGGGTGAGTAATCTGGAATTTCCCCGTAGCTCCACTGGGGAGCACGTGTTCAGGAGTGTGGTTGTATTTCCGGATTCTCGAACACGTACCCCAGCACCTGAGTGAATCTATCAGAGAAGAGGTCAGCTGAGGTACCGGGCATTAAATTTGCTAGAGGGTTGGATCATAGAGCTTGCTTTTCCTTTTGTTTGGTTGGTTTGTTAAACTCCAAACTGTCTTACGGTCCTCGAGACTCGTGTGGGCAGGGAATGTATCTTTTTATTGTTATATAATAATAATAATAATAATGTTGGTATTTGTTAAGCGCTTACTATGTGCCGTGCACTGTTCTAAGCGCTGGGGTAGACACAGGGGAATCAGGTTGTCCCACGTGGGGCTCACAGTCTTCATCCCCATTTTACAGATGAGGGAACTGAGGCACAGAGAAGTTAAGTGACTCGCCCACAGTCACACAGCTGACAAGTGGCAGAGCTGGGATTCGAACTCATGACCTCTGACTCCAAAGCCCACGCTCTTTCCACTGAGCCACGCTGCTTCTCTGCTGCTTCTCATATTGTACACTCCCAAGCAGTACAGCACTCTGCACACAGTAAGTGCTCAATAAATACCATCGATTGATCGATAAGCTCCTTGTGGGCAGGGAAGGTACCCACCAACCCTGTTATATTATACTTTACCAAGTGCTTATTACAGTGCTCTGCACCCAGTAAACACTCAGTAAATATGATTGATTGCTAAAAGCTGGAAAGAAATCTATGGAAAAAGCCGAAAGTTTTCTGGTTAGGAAAAATTGATTGATGAGCATCATAATTACAATTATTGTATTTGTTAAGTGCTTACTGTGTGACAACCACTGTTCCAAGGATGGGGGTCAGTTCAAATTAATCAGGTCAGTCACAGTCCCTGTCCTACATGGGGCTCACAGACAAAGTAGAAGGGAGAGCAGTGCTTAACAAATGCCATAAAAAGCCAAACCACTCCCCACCACCCCTCCTGCAAAAGCCCCCCCACCAGATATTGGATCCCTGTTTACAGATGTGGAAACTGAGGCACAGAGGAGTGAAGTGACTTGCCCAAGGTCACTCAGCAGGTAAGTGGTAGGTAGAGTCAGGTTTAGAACCCAGATCCTCTGACTTCCAGGGCCAGGGTTTTTCCATTTGGCCACACGCTGTTCATCATAACCTCCCGAAAGAGAAGTGACCTAAAAGTTTAGTCCAGTAAGTGGAGAAATATTTCGAGACCATTATCGGCTGTCAAACGCTTACTTCTGTTTCCCTTTTGGGAAGTGAATCAATCCGGGTGGTCACATTTTGCTGGTGCCCGAAGTCATCTGGTGAAGCAACAAAACTGAAAGAAATGTTCACAGTTTCTTAAAGTTCTGCCTCTTGTCTCCCCCAACCCTTGGAGAGTCAAGCATGGCGAAGGCGTCATTGCAGTTCTATGCCTTGAAGACAGAAGTGTTAACGGTGGACTCTTTTAACCACTCGTATTTATTGAACGCTTACCATGTGCAGAGAGCACTGTACTAAGTGCTTGGGAGAGTGCAGTACAACAGAATAGGTAGACAGATTCCCTACCCACAAGGAGCTTAAAATCTAGAGAAAGAGCTATCTTCCATCAGGAACGGTGGATAATGATTATGGTACTTGTTAAGCACTTACTATGTTCCAAGCATTGTTCTAAGCAGTGGGGTAGAGTCAAATTAATCAGGTCCGGTACAGTCCCTGTCCCACCTGGGGCTCTCACTCTTAATCCCCATTTTACAGATGAGTAACTGAGGCCCGGTAAAGGGAGTGATTTGACCGAGGTCACCCAGCAGACTGGTGGCAGAGCCAGGATTAGAACCCAGGTCCTTCTGACTCTTAGGCCCGTACTCTCTCCACAAAGGCAGGCTGAGCCTCCATCCTGAGTCTGCAGGAAAGAGAACATTCCTAGATGAGTTGATTTGGTGCTAGTGGTTTTTGCCGTGATACTTGGACTATTTCCTCTTTCCCAGTCTTGTTGTCACTGGGGCACAGAGGTCAGCAAGAGAGTAGGTGATCAAGTGTGGCACAAAGGCCCAGTCAATCAATTGTATTTATTGAGCACTTACTGTGTGCAGAGCACTGTACTAAGCACTTGGGAGAGTACAGTACAATAGCATTGGAAGGCCTGTTCCCTGCCCACAAGAAGCTTATAAGTCTAAAGGGGGAGACTGACATTAATATAAATAAGCAGATTATGGATATGTATGGACCACAAAGAAAATCCAAGAAAACTCACATTTGGGAGCTTAATATGAAAGACCCCAGGGTGCTCGCCTCCTGAATTGGCCTGAGTGACCGAACCTGTTGAACCCAGGCGATCCTGGATGCTGTCTATTTACAGGGCTTCTAGGTGAGAGCGCTTCTGGTCATGCTCCAACATGTACATTACTAGCTCATGACATTATTGTTCTGAGGTATATTGAAGACCTGAACTGCTTTTTCCCTACTCAACCAGACTTACGATAGCAGGTTAATAGCAGATAATAGGAATAATAATTGTAGTATTTGTTAAGTTCTTGCTTTGTGTCAAGCACTGTTTTAAGCGCTGGGGCTAGATCCAAGGTAATCACGTTGGTCGCAGGCCCTTCCCCACATGGGGCCCTAAGTAGGAGGGAGAACAGGGATAGAATCCCCATTTTATGGATGAGGAAATGGAGGCAGAGAGAAGCTGAATGACTTGCCCAGGGAAGCACAGTAGGTGAGTGGTGGAGCTGGGTTTAGAACCCAAGTCTTCTGATTGCCTGGGCCCTCTTCTTTCCACTAGGCTACGCTGCTCGTCAATAGAAAAGTACCAGTAGAAAAGTAATAGTAATGAATTCATTAAGAGGACATGGAGTGTATCTTCAAGTTGTACTCTTTCTTTATGCTTCATAATAAAAAACGTAGGAAAGCTCTGAGCTGGAACCTGGTTTTAGTCAGAAAGGATTGTGAGCTCATTCCCACAGCTGGTTCTTTGAGACTAAGTGTATTGAAGGGAAGAGCTGTGTTTTGTTGATTTAGTTCTGTAGTGACTAGCCTAAGGCCATTAGTGACTGGCCATTGGTGTGGCCAAGTACAATAAATATTATTTTTATTCTGTCATATTCTACGTGCTGAGCTTAGTTGAAAGGTTACGAAAAGGAGAGTTTAAAAAAACAGCCTTATCATGGAAAACATTGGTTTTCTATTAAAGAGCTTAAAGTAATCCTGACCTCCCAAACCAGCCACAAGCAGTTTGAGTTTTAATAATCTTGAAGCAAGCCAAGCTTGTCTCCCAAACTTTCTGAAATGCCAGCCCTGGTTTTCTTGGCTTGTAGTAAATGTTGTTAAAAATAGTTTTTTTCTCCTCTTGATAATTTTCCTAATGAATCTGAGCATGAAAAGAACCATCCATCAGCCCATTAAGCCCCAGCAGGAGAGACATTTGCTTATGTAAATAGCCATTTGAAGTCTAGGGCCACACTGCTGTTAAACCAGAAAGAATCTACATTTCTTTCCTGGCAAAGGCTTTGACATTGTGTGTTCTATAATGATGAATGAAGGTGTGTGCTAAAGATTGGCAGGAGCAGAGACAGGGCTCTTGGCAGGAGAAATGAGATGAATTAGTCCATTCTGGCATGCACCACTCATTTCTTCAACCTTCTGTAATAAAGTAGGGCTAGGGACTTTGGAAAACTCATCATTTTCCAGCATAGAAGTGCAGGAGTGGAGTAGAGATGGACCGGATGATCATATGGGTTGGGGGAGGGAATGGAAGTAGGATAAGTAGGGTGATCTGCTTGTTTGAAAGGATGCGGGGGTCGGGGAGAGGAGAAAAGCCAGAAGCTATCGGCCATCAAGCATATAATCACCAGGTCTAGAAGGCAAAAGATTAGCCAGAGGCTCTTAAAACCTGGCAGGGAGCGTCAGCGTTGCATTCAAAATGTATTTGGTATAAACGAAATATAAAAACGTCTTTGTAACTTCCTTCGGTCCTCCATGCCAAAGGTCCAGATGAGTGTGTATATTCCAGTCCCTGGAAGACTTTCACCCGAGATCTTGATGGGCCCTTCGAGCCATCATTAAAGCATGACTTTTCCTTGGGAGAGGTTTTATCGGAACTCTTAACCAGCCGATGCTAAACAGCAGCCCTGCACCAGGTCAAGGAGGGCAGACAGATCACCCTCGCTACTCTTCTTCTACAACTCAGCCCACACACTTCACTCCTCTAGTGCTAACCCTCTCATTGTGCCTCGATCTCTCCTGTCTCGCTCCTGACTCTTAGTCCACATCCAGTCTCTGACCTGGAACTCCCTCCCTCCTCAAATCTGACAGACCATTACTCTCCCCGCCTTCAAAGCCTTATCGAAGGCACATCTCCTCCAAGAGGCCTTCCCAAACTGTGACCCCTTTCCACTTCTCCAGCTTCCTTCTGCATTGCCCTGACTTGCTCCCTTTGCTCTTCCCCCCTCCCAACTCCACAGCACTTATGTACATATCTGTCATTTATTTCTTTCCATTGATGTCTGTCTCCTCCGTTCTAGACTCTAAGCTTGTTGCGGACAGGCAGTGTGTCTTTTTATTGTTGTATTATACACTCCCAAGTGCTTAGTACAGTGTTGTGCACACAGTAAGTGCTCAATAAAAGCGATTGAATAAATCACCCAGATCTCTGGCCAGATCCAGACCTATCCCATCGCCTGGGACTGGGATCCTTACTCTCGGGAGTCTAGAGTGACAACCTGAGGTTTTTTCTCTCGGGTAAAGCGTTAACTGTAGTAATGCAGCCCTGTCTTCCGCTCCCTGAGTCCCCATCAGCAAAGGCTCCTGCTAATGAAAGAACCAGGGTGGCCAGGGGCAAGAATATGGGCTTGGAAATCAGAAGGCATGGGTTCTAATCCTGGCTCCGCGGCTTGTCTGCTGCAGCGTGGCTTAGTGGAAAGAGCCGAGCTTGGGAGTCTGGGGTCGTGGGTTCGAATCCTGATTCGCCACTGATCAGCTGTGTGACTTTGGGCCAGGCACTTGACTTCACTGTGCCTCAGTTCCCTCATCTGTAAAATGGGGATTAAGACTGTAAGCCCCACGTGGGACAACCTTATGACCTTGTATCTACCCCAGCGCTCAGAACAGTGTTCGGCACAAAGTAAGCATTAACAAGTACCAGCATTATTATTGTCACTCACCTTCTCTGGTAAGAGAAGACCCCTAAGACCGGGAGCCCCTTGTGGGACAGGGACTATGTCCAACCTGATGAACTTGTATCTACCCTAGCACTTAGAAGAATACTTGGCACCTAGTAAGCACGTAACAAATACTTTAAATATTACTACTATTATTACTCTGCCCATCGCCATCAGAGTTGAGCTTTCAGCAGCCTGTGCCATCACTGAGCATCGTATTTCAGTGGGCCTGCAGCCGCCGTAGTAATAGCAGTGGCGTTTTTACGTTGTGCAGAGCACTGTACTAAGTACCAGGAAAAAAATACCCAGGTGAGAGGTGTTCATTCATTCAGTTGTATTTATTGATTGCTCAATGTGTGCAGAACACAGTACTAAGCACTTGGGAGAGTACAATATAACAATATAACAGACACATTCCCTGCCCACAACAAGCTTACAGTCTAAAGGGGGAGGCAGACATTAATATAAATCAATAGATTACAGATATGTACATAAGTGCTGGGAAGGGGAATGAATAAAGGGATCAAGTCAGGAAAATGCAGAAGGGAGTGGACGAAGAGGAAAGGAAGGCTTAGTCAGGGAAGGCCTCTTGGAGGAGATGTGCCTTAAATCGGGCTTTGAAGACCCAACCCCTGACCCTCAAGAGGCTCGCAGACTACAATAAGGGAGTGGAGAGGAGATGGGTGACAGTGTATGTCAAGCGCTACAGAGCCACCTGCATTTCTTTTTCTCGTTTTGCTCTTTTTGTGAGAAAATAGGTTAAGAATAGTCGGTCAATCATATTTATTAAGTGCTTACTGTGTACAGAGCACTGTACTAAGTGCTTGGGAGAGTGCAATGTAAAATAGTTAATGTAATGCTAATGTCATGCTAAAGCAGGAGGTCATGTTGGTAGCGGTGGTAGAGGTGACCTGGGAGTTACACACTCACAGACATATGCACATTCACACATGCACAACCCTCAGGTAAAGGTAGCAACTTTTCACTTTGGGTCTGGGGATGTGCTCTGAGAAATAGCTTGGCATAGTGGATAGAGCATGGGCCTGGGAATCAGAAGATCACGGATTCTAATTCTGGCTCCACCATTTGTCTGCGGTGTGACCTTGAGCAAGTCACTTCACTTCTCTGTGCCTCAGTTCTCTGGGAAGCAGTATGGCCTAGGGAATAGAGCGTGAGCCTGGCAGTCAGAGGAACCTGGATTCTAATCCCATCTCCACCACTTGACTGCTGTGTGGACCTTGAGCAAGTCACTTCACTTCTCTGTGCCTCATTTACGTCATCTGTAAAATGGGATTTAAGAATGTGAGCCCCATGTGGGACATGGACGTGTGTCCAACCTGCTTAGCTTGTATCTACCCCAGCACTTAGTACGGTGCCCGATAAGTGCTTAAATACCATGAACAGCAGGAAATGTCCAGCCAGTCACTCTCTAACCCCAGTCCCATTGTTCTTCCCCATTCAGACACGGGGATGGGCACGAAAGAATCTACCTGTCCTAACCCAAGCTCCCTTCCCACCCCCAGTATCCCAAGAGGCCTGTCTTCCTCCTCCTGCTAGTAAGGGTTGGGGTTGAGGGGAGGACTTCTCCCCATGAGGCACGGGGATGGGCATGAGAGAATCTGCCTGCCCCAACCCAAGCTCTCTTCCCACCCCCATTGTCCCAAGAGGCCTATCTTCCGCCTCCTGTTAGCAGGGGTCCAGGATGGGGTTGCCATCTTGGCCCCACTTCTTGTTCCTCTCCAACTCCAATGGCTGGGATTGGGTTAGGTAAGGTAGCCAGGCCTGCCCCAAAAGCTATGGCAGCAATTCATTTAATCATATTTATTGAATGCTTACTATGTCTAAATACTGTGCTAAGCACCTGGGAGAGTACAATATAACAATAAGCAGACACATTCTCTGCCCACGGCAAGCTTAGAATTGTAAGGCTCTTCCCCCTTGGTGTCAAACACACACAGAGGCCATCATCTCATTCGCTTCCATGGGGTCCACACCAGGATCTTTTCACAGCAAGCTTGTGTGGGCGAGTCGGTCAGATAGGGTTATAGGATAGAAGGTGGAGCCCTCATTAATAGTAATTGTGGTATTTGTTATAAGCACTTACTAGTTGTCAAACTCTGTGCCAGGCGCTGGGGTAGGTACAAAATAATCAGGTTGGACACAGTTCCAGTCCCACATGGGACTCCCAGTCTGGAGGAAAAGGAGAACTGATTAGACCGTAAACCCGTCATTGGGCAGGGATTGTCTCTATCTGTTGCCAAATTGTACATTGCAAGCTCTTAGTACAGTGCTCTGCAATTAGTAAGCGCTCATTAAATACTATTGAATGAATGAATGAACAGGAGCTAAGTCCCCATCTTACAGATGAGGAGAGGGAGGCTCAGAGAAATGAAGTGATTTGCCCAAGGTCACAGCAGGCAAATGGTTAGAATCGGGACTAGTACCCAGTCTAAGTCCAGGCCCGGGGTATTACATGTTTTCGGCCAAAAAATAGGATTAATAGTAAATTTAATTATAAGCCTACTGGCAGTGTGAACAATTTAAGAGATATTCTCTGTACAGTTCAAAGGCACCAGATCTCGTCAGGTCTTCAGGCCCGAGAACAGGGGCTTAAACTGAAAACGAAGATCTGGCCTGGAGCAGGCCGGCTGACTCATAGCTGACAAAAGCAATGGGAGTTGCTTTAATAGGCAGGATAGGGGAGGCTGCAAGAGACATTATCTAGCTGTTTAAAAAATTAAAGAAAACATATCCTCCCCCACCCTGTCATTATTCACAATTAGACTTTCTTAAGCATAATTTAAAATCGGTAAGGACAACAAATATAAAATTTTCATAGAAAATCGACTTCCTGACACACAGGGCAATCCCGGCTTTGACACATACCGGCTGGATGGCTTTGGGTGAGTCACTTAAATGTCTCCGTGCCTCAGTTTCCTCAACCATAAAATGGGGGTTAAATACCTGTTCTCCTTCTGTACCAGAGGGTGAGCCCCAAGAGGGACATGGACTGTGCCTGACCGAATTATCTTGTATCTACTTCAGTGCTTGTGAAGAAGGGCTGAAATTTTAGACTTTGGCCTCAGAATAATTTTTATTATCGTGGTTAATAGCCTCCTTGCTGTTTTCAATCTCTTGGCAATCTTTTCGGTCTCAGAGATAATGATCGCATAATATCCTTGATTTTCCTCTCCGCCCATAACTGGATGTGCTTTGCAGTCTGGATAGCTAGATGTTGCTGCGTGCTGCATAGAAAACCTGCAGCCAGGTTCGCGGAGACTAGGCTACATAACCACGGATGCCGGAAATGGCTCGAAGTTCCTCTGTCCCCATTTGGCGGCTTCTCTCACCATCCTGGAGTCACAGCCTTTGAAGCCCATAGCCATTCAATCAACCCATCAGTGGTATTTATTGAGCACTTCCTGTCAGTCATATTTATTGAGCACTTACTGTGGGCAGATCATTGTACTAAACGCTTGGGAGAGTACAAGAGAAGCAGCATGGTGTAGTGGACAGAGCGTGGGCTGGGGAGTCAGAAGGTCATGGGTTCTAATCCCGGCTCCGCCTCTTGTCTGCTCTTTGACCTTGGGCAAGTCACTTCACTTCTCTGAGCCTCAGTTCCCTCATCTATAAAATGGGGATAGAGACCGTGAGCTCCATGTGAGACAGGGATTGTACCCAACCTGATTAGCTTGTATCTACCCCACTGCTTAGAACCAGTGCCTGGCACATAGTAAACACTTCACAAATATCACAGTTATTAAGTGAAGTGACTAGCCCAAGGTCACACAGGAGAGAAGTGGAAGAGCTACGATGAGAATCCAAGTCCTTCTGACTTCCAGGCTCGTGTTCTATCCACTAGACGATGCTGCTTCTCCATTAGCCCTGCTTTGGGGTGGCTCTATACCAGGACAAGCCCCCCACATATTCCATCCTCAAGATGGCCCTTGTTCAGACAGTGCCGCATGTACTGGGCAGAGAGACCGTGATTTACTTCACCACCACCTTGGAAGAAATATTGCACCCAAGGAAGACCTCATTTCTCAGGAATACTTGCTTTCTTCCCTCCCCTTTTTTTCATCAACAGTGCAGTTTGGCAGAATCTACAAACTCCCTTTTCACTATTCTCCCTCTGCCGTCAACAGTAGCCATTACCATCCATTTATCCACTTTTTTTTTTTCCATCCTGCATGGCCTTGTGTCACAGACTTCAGAGTTAGCTCTGGATCAAGGGAAAATCTCCAGCCAGAGTGTTTTTTTGGGAATGATTCACAGGATTGTTCCACCTCTACCATGGGGAAAGGGTACCAGGTGAAAGGTCTTACCTTCAATACCGCAGGGAATGGGGACAGGAAAACAACACTGATAAATGGGAGGAGGAAAAGGGTTTTTGAAGAGCCTCCTGCCCTGTCCACCACCATTGAGAAGCAGCATCGTCTAGTGGATAGAGCCCAGGCCTGGGAATAAGAAGGATCTGAGTTCTAATTTTGGTTTCATCCCTTGTCTGCTATATAACTTCGGGCAAATCATTCTACTCTTCTATGCCTCAGTTACCTCAACCACAGAATGGAGTTTAAGACAGTGAGCGACATGTGGGACAGAGACTCTGCCTAACTTAATAAGCTTGTATTTACCTTAGCGCTTAGTACAGTGCCTGGTATAGTAAGCACTTAACAAATACAGTTAAAAAAAAATTAAGCTTTCCGGTTTCCCATTTTGAGGCCAACTTTATTTAGGAGTATTCTTGTTTCCATTCCACCAGGGTTGATGATAATAATTATGGTATTTGTTAAGCGTTTACTAAAGGCCAATCACTGTACTACACACGGAGGTAGACACAATGCAATCAGATGTGTAGACTGTGAAACCCCTGTGGTACAATAATCATGTACAACTTGATTAACTTGTATCTACCCCAGTGCTAAGAGCAGTGTTTGACCCATAGTAAGCACTTAACAAATACCATAATAGTTACACAATCCCTGTAATAATAATAATAATAATAATAGTATTGTTAAGCACTAATTTTGGGCCAAATACCGTTCTAAGCACAGGGGTAGATACAAGTTAATCGGATTGGACAGAGTCCCTGTCCCACATGGAGCTTATATTTTTAACCCCCATTTTCCAGACGAAGTAACTGAGGCCCAGAGAAGTGAGGTGACTTTCCCAAAGTCACCCAGCAGACATATGGCGGAGCTGGAATTAGAACCCACTCAGGTCCTCCTGACCTCCAGGCCCATGATCTATCCACTAGGCCCCACTGCTTCTCCCTGTCCCAGCTGGGACCCATTGACTCCCCCTCTCAAATGTCACTTAGCCCGAGTAACCATTTCAAGACTCCTTCATATATAAAAGAAGATGAATCACAGGTCTGCCCAAGAAAATGAAATCACCTCAGCCATTTCCAATCAGTGGCATTGGAAATTTCCAGAGGTCACTTTTTCAGTCATTATTTAATGAGCCTGCCTCTCTACCTCCCTGCCACCCTCAACTCCACAGAGAGCAAGCTCAAGTGGCCATGGGACAAGGTTGCTAACTCTCCTTCTCCCATGCAGCCAGTCCATGATCATTCTGGGCTTAGAAGCAGTGTGACCTAATGGAAAGAATACACATCTGGGAGTCAAAGGACCTGGATTCTAACTGTGGCTCTGCCACTTGTCTGCTTTGTGACCTTGGGCAAATCACTTAACTTGTCTGGGCCTCTTGTTATCTCATTTGTAAATGGGGATTGAGACTGTGAGCCCCCTCATGGATATGGATTTTTTTTAATGCTATTTGTTAAACACTTACCATGTGCCAGCCACTGTACTAAGCGCAGGAGTGGGTACAGGTTAATCAAGTTGAAACATGGTGTGAGGTATTCAACCTGATTAGCTTGTACCTACCTTTGGGAAAAAAAAAATTCTCTAGCTCTGGCTTTTCCGACTTCTCCTCAGGTCTCTCTCCTCTTTCCCCAGAGTTTTCCTGTGATTCTGGCTAAAGCAAACAAAAATAACAAAATGGAAAAACTGGTTTTTAAAACTTCCAGTCCCACCCCATTTGTTCGGAATATGTCCCCACTAAATGTTTGCCTTGTCATACGCTGGCTGGAAATTGGTTAGCAGGATCAGCAAAAGTAACCAAACTCTCTCCGAGGAGGGTAATGATGTTGGTATTTGTTAAGCGCATACTATATGCAGAGCACTGTTCTAAGTGCTGGGGTAGATACAGGGTAATCAGGTTGTCCCAAGTGAGGCTCACAGTCTTAATCCCCATTTTACAGATGAGGGAACGGAGTCAGAGAGAGTGAAGTGACTTGCCCACAGTCACACAACTGACAAGTGGCAAAGCTAGGATTCAAACCCATGACCTTTGACTCCCAAGCCCGGGCTCTTTCCACTGAGCCACGCTGCTTCTCTACTGAGCCCCCGAGAGTCCACCCCTCACCCCACCCCCAGACAGGTCTTTTTTTGTGTTTAATTTGGATCTTTAGGCCATGGCCTTTAATGTGGTTCTTTTGCCCCAGTCTCCGAAAGCAAGCACATGAGTACTAGAAACTGGACTAAGGTAGCCGGGAGGCAAGATGAAAAATGATTTAAATATGCATAATGGATTTCAGTCTCCAGACCTTGATGATTTGTGTTCTGTGACCATAAGGATGAGAGAAAGTCGCTGTTACAAGTTTTAAGAATTCAGGGGGACCAAAGCTTAGAACAGGATCAGTGAGGTGCTTGTTTCAAATAAAGCAAAGAGGTGATGTTGAACACTGAAGCTTAGTGGATAGAGCATGGGCCTGGGAGTCAGAAGGACCTGAGTTCTAATCCTGCCTCTGACACTTGTTTGCTGTGTGACCTTGGGCAAGTCGCTTCACTTCTCTGCCTCAGTTACCTCGCCTGTAAAATGGGGATTAAGACCGTGAGCCCCGTATGGAACATGGATTGTGTCCAGCCTGATTAGCTTGTATCTACCCCAGTGCTTAGTACAATACAGGCACATAGTAAGTGCTTAACAAATACAAAAACAATACACAAAAACAACTGGAAGGCAAATTCTAACCCTCAGAAAAGTCTGAGAAAAACATTCACCAATCAATTGGCAAAGGCTTGTCTGTTCATCCTCCTCTTGAAGAGAGAGATGAGCCTGCTACAGTGAAATAGAGCAATAGATCTGCTATGTCTTGACTTTAGCAAAGCTTTTAATGCTCTCCCACATGACATATTCATCAATAAACTGAGAAAGATCCAATAACTGTTAGATATTTTACTCTGCTGAACACAATCCTGAGGTGTTAATAAATGGAATTGCGATTCTTCAAACATAGGGAGAAGCAGCGTGGCCTAATGGAAAGAGCATGGGCCTGGGAATCAAAGGACCTGGATTCTAATCTTGGCTCTGCCAACTGCTTGTTGTGTGACCTTGGACAAGTCACTTAACTTCTCTGGGCCTCAGTTACCTCAACTGCAAAATGGGGATAAAATACCTGTTCTCCCTCCCACTGAGACTGTGAGCCCCGTGAGGGACAGGGACTGTGTCCAACCTGATTAACTTATGTCTGCCCCAGCACTTAGTTCAGTGCTTGACACATAGTAAGCACTTAATAAATGCCATTATTAGTATAGGGAAAAATTTTGCACCCTGATTTTCATAAAACTCCCTCTCCCCCTTCCACTTTGTCACACCTAGACATGTAGGTACCGGATCCACACTTAGAAATGAGACGAATCCCCTGGGAGTCAGAAGGACCTGGGTTCTAATCCTGGCTCTGCCATTTGTCTGCTGGGTGACCTTGGGCAAGTCACTTCACTTCTCTGTGCCTCAGTTACCTCATCTGTAAAATGGATTAGGACTGTGAGCCCCACATGGGACATGAACTGTATCCAACCTGATTAGCTTGTATCTACCCCACACTTAAGTACAGTGCCAGGCTCATAGGCAGTGCTTCACAAATGACATAAAAAAAACCCAGTCAGTGAATTGGGAAACATCAAATCGATACTGCTACTTCAGCCTCTCGTCGTATGGGGAAAAATCCCCTTCCTTTCCAGTTTCTGAAATTTCCACCATGCCTGCAGTTGAGCTGACGGGCGAACTCACTCTGACTCATTTGGATAGGCCTCACCCACTCTGTATTCCTACAACGAATGAATTACATGCTAGTTAACCTGATTTGCATTGCGGTCATGCTCTTTTTAACTCATTTGGAAGTAGTGAAGCTTAGCCCGCTGCTTCTCCCCAGTAGGCACTCAGTGAGGCTGATTCACCCACACCCCAGCCCTCAGGGAGAAGCTGGGCCCTGCAAGAAATTTGCTGTGGAACGGCCAACCTTTCACACAAAACTGGGGAATCCGGAAAGGGGACGTGACCACGTCAGACTTGGACAGGCTTCCGTACTGCTCGTTGTGGACAGGGAATGTGTCTGTCTGTATTGTACCTTCCCAATTTCTTAGAACAACGCTTTGCACACAGTAAGCACTCAAAAAATACGATTGACTGATGGACTGAGGTAGGAAGGGCCAGAGATTGGGGAGCCTAAGAGGATGGGTGGATTCCAGTGAGGTTAAGAAGTGTCCTGATCCAGGCCGAGTTCAGTCTGCTCCCAGAAGGAGATGACTCGGCCTGTAGGCCCAGATTGGGATTGTGGTGTGTTGGGTTTTTTAATAGTTTTTGTTAAACACTTTCTATGGGTCAGGTACTGTGCTAAGCTCTTGGGTAGATACAAGCTAACCCAGAGAGGCGGCATTTCGTAGTGAATAGTGCACAGGTCTGGGAGTCAAAGGGACTTTGGTTTTACTCCCAGTTTTGCCACTTGTCTTCTGTGTGACCTTGGGCAAGTCACTTAACTTCTCTGTGCTTCAGTTACCTCGGCTGGAAAATGGGGTTTCCATTTGGGTCAGGGACTGTGTCCAACTTGATAAACACTCTTAATCCCCAGTGCCAGTACATACATAGTAAATGCTTAATACCTTTCTTTTTTTTTTTTTTAAAAAAAAAAACTTAATCAGGTCGGATGCATTCCATGTCCTATATGGGGCTCACAGTCTTAATCCCCATTTTCAAAGATGAATTAATTGTAGCCCAAAGGAGTTAAATGACTTGCCCAAGGTCACACAGTAGACACATGGCAGAATGGGATTAGAACCCAGATCCTCTGACTCCCAAACCCGGACTCTTTCCACTAGGCCATGCTGACGTCCTCCCGTTCCCTGAGCTCTGACACTTCCCGGGGTCTGCCCCAGAGATCACCTAAATCTGGGGTGCGGTTATGGGTTGACCTGGATTCTGAGTGGCCCCCTGGACCGGAGCCAACCTGGAACCTGATCTCCCAGCGATCTTCCAGACCGGACACTCTCCTGCTTCCTCCCTCCCACTCCCTCCCCGAGCCTGACCTGCATTGCTTTTCCCTGGCCAGAGAGGATAAGTGAGCTCATTGAGTGTTGCTTTACAGTTTCATTACTGAGATGATAAAGTTGGAGATAATTTTGACCATTGATTCGAACACTCTATTGGAAAGTAGTGTGACTCGGCCATCACATCATCAAGAGACTGAAAATGGAGTCGGGCTCATTTCAATTTGTCCCCCCGAACAAAGTGGAATGCAACTTCATATGGCCGTGTCGTGCTTTGGAGATGTCTAGCTCTCACACTTTAGATGCTTGGCTCATTCTAGTTTCTGATTAAATTTTCATTTTCCAGATGGTTGAGTTGGCAGAAGATTCAAAATGTCATCGTGTGTGTTATTTCCACACATTAGCTCCACTTTTGTAAACAGCAAACTATCGTTTTTGCTGAAATATATGTTTTCATTATTTCCTCAAGTGCAAATTTGAACTTTATATTTATTGTGCTAGCACTGTTGGAAAACTGACTCCAGAAATCCAAGATCATATTAGTAGTTAAATGACAGGGCTTTCAAAAAGTTTTTATTTAGTGTATTGTCGATACTTTTTTTTGCCTTAGATCAATCAGTGGTATCTCTTGAGCACTTGGTGCAGAATGATGCACTCAGTAATTGGGATTTATTGAGCACTTACTGGGTGCAGAGCACTGTTCTCCTGGCTTGAGAGAGTACTGTGGCGGTGGTAGATGCAATCCCTATCCCTCAATGAGCTTACAATCAAGTCACAAGCCTTTGAAGGAAACAGCAGAGTCAACAGCATAGAGCCTTTTTGGAGCCTTTTTCTCCAAAGTTAATTTTGGTGGTTAAGCACGGAATATTCCTTTAAATTCAATCTCCTACTTCATTTTAAGAGCTTGCGAGATGAGCAGTTTTTCTCATTAAAACTTCCCGTCGAAGAACTCTCCGAATGACTGTTTCTCCTTCCTTTCTCCTAAAAGCCACCTTTGATGTATTAAGAGCTGAGAATCTCAGCGATTCAGCCACCGTGCCCAGCATTCTGTGGCTTGGTTGTTCCAGGAAAGCCACCTGACTGGATGAGAAGGAATTCTGGGACTTGCAGTTGGTTTTTTGGGGTTTTTTTTTTCTTAAGAACTGTATGTCTGACTTTATTTTGCTCTCCCTGTCCTCATTCTTTGAAGGTTATGAAGCTGAGGAAGTTGGCTCAGCAAGTGGCTAACTGCCGCCAGTGTCTGGAACGTTCCACCGTGCTCATCAACCAGGCCGAGCATATTTTGAAAGAGAACGATCACGCTCGCTTTCTGCAGACAGCAAAGAACGTGGCTGAGAGGTGGGGTTTCTGTATTCCTATTATGATAATATTACTGAGGGAATTGGTTAAATGCATACTACATGTCTAGCATTGGACTAGGAGCTGAGGGGTAGATCCAAGATCATCAGGTCCCTGTCCCACGTGGCTCTGAAGCAGATGCTTACCCTGGCTAGAGGAGGCCGGCTGGGAAGTTTTGCAGGTCACTCAGCGTAGCCGTGGCATCCAGGTCTGGGTGTGTAAACCAGCGAGGCAGTGATTCCCAGGGTGCCTGGGAATTAATTTTCAATTTATTTATATTATATTTATTTATTTATATTAATGTCTTTCCTTCTAGACCATGAGCTCATTGTGGACAGTGAGTGTATCTGTTTACTGTTGTATTGTACTCTCTCAAGCACTTCGTACAGTGCTTTGCACACAATAATTGCTCAATAAATAAGATGAAATGAATGAATGAATGAATGGGTCCCAATCCTTACCAGTCAAGTCAGTCAGTCATATTTATTGAGTGCTTATTGTGTGCAGAGCATACTACTAAGCACTTGGAAGAGTACAGAGCAACAGTATAACAGACACATTCCCTGGCCACAATGAGTTTACAGTCTGGAGGACTCGCCTTTGAGGCCCTGAGTTGCTTCTGCCCACTGCCACCAAAACCTCCAGTTGCTGGCCTATCCTTTGTCTCTGTTCCACCTCCTACTTCCAAGGGAAGGTTGAGCTACCTGGGTCAGGGAGAGAAACCTTAAACAAATTCCAGCATTTCCCCCGCCAGACTCCAGCTCACTCCTTGGAGCGGTTGGGTGGGGGGGGCCTTTCAACTCTGGAATCGTCTCCAGGGAAGCCGAAGATAGGCAAAGGGGCCGTGTGGCCTAGAGGAGAGAACACAGGCCTGAGAGTGAAGGACCTAGGTTCTCATTCCCGCTCCACCCACGGATTGATTTTAGGCAAGTCACTTCTCTGTGCTTCTGTTTTTTCATCCGTAAATTGGGGATGCAATACCTGTTCTCCTTCCCACTTAGACTGTGACCCTTAATAATAATAATGATTATGGTACTTGATAAGCACTTACTAGGTGCCAAGTACTGTTCTAAGTGCTGGGGTAGATACAAGTTAAATAGGTTGAACACAGTTTCTGTCCCACATGAGGGTCACAATCTTAATCCCCATTTTACAGATGAGGTAACTGAGGCCCAGAGAAGTGAACTGACTTGCTCAAGGTCACACAGAGGACATGTGGCGGATCCGGGATAAGAGCCCAGGTCCTTCTGACTCCCAGGCCAGTGCCTTATCCACTTAGCCACACTGCTTCTCTATATGGGACAGGGACTGTGGCTGACTTAATGTATCCACCCCAGTTCTAAGTATAGTGCTTGGTACATAGTAAGCACTTAACAGATACCATAATAAATAATAGTAATAATAATAACAATGCATCCCCTCCAGCCTCCCTGCATCCCCATGTAGGGAACCAATGCCACTGGCCCCCTCAGAGACATCTAGAGGGAGCTAATTTTGAGTTCTCCCGTACATGGAGAGAATTTGGCTCAATGATTTTACTGAATTAGTCTTCAATCCATCAATCAATGGTATTTATTGAGCATTTCTTGAGTGCACTGTTCTAAGCTCCTGGGAGAGTACAATAGAATAGGTAGACACATCTCTCCTCTCGAGGAACTTACAATTGATCCAGGGAGATGTATATAAAAATCAATTTCAGGTAGAGGAAGCAATCATGTATAAGGATATGTATCAAAGTGCTGGGAAGGTGGAGGGTGGAATGGGTACCTAAGTGTGTAGGGAGTACAGACTCTGTGTCAGGTGCACAGTAGGGAGGGAAAATAGGATGGGGAGAGGAGAGATTAGTCTCCAAATATCTCCCGAGAGGGATGCATTTACTGACCATCCTCAGAACACCCCCTTATGGTGCTTGGGGTCCATATTGAACACCCCATGATTGCCTTCAGGAGCTTGCTGATTTTTTTTTTTGTTGGTGAGTTAGGCCAGACCTATGGACAATCACAGTCTTCAACGTAGCAACTCTACCAACTCTTTTATATTGTATCCTAGACTGTACCTCTAGACTGAAAGCTTGTTGTGGAAAGGGAATGTCACTGTATATTGCTGTATTGTACTTTCCCAAGTGCTTAGTACAGTGTTCTGCACACAATAAGCACTTAATAAATATAAATGAATGAATGAATGACTACCCTTCCAAGCGTTTTGTTCAGTGTTCTGCCCACAGTAAACGCTTAATAAATACCATTGAATACGGTAATTACATAGAGGAACTAAGGAGGAGGTGAGATGAAGTACGCTTTACAGACTGTGCTGGTGGAATGGAGACTTAGGGGGATAGACTGAGGCCAAGGAAGCTGCCCAGCCTACTTTTCTAAACTCTGGTCTCTTAAAGGACAAGGCCGAGCCCACTTAGGATTCCACCGGAACTTCCCGACAGTGATAAAGCTCAAGGAGGAAAATGCTGGGATGGTAAAAGTGAGATGATAAAGCTCTTTATCAATGCAGTTAATTCATGCAAGAATGCTAAGGAAGCAAGTGATAAATCAAAATCCCTACTTCCCCATCCTCTTGGGCTCCTCGTACATAGCCCTTCCACTCTGGAAAGGGGAGCTATTTTGCAGGGTTTTCATTTTCAGTCTCTGCCAAAAGCCATTACAATAGTGGCTCTGCCATAACTCTACTGAGTGACCTTGGGGAAGTCATGTAACTTCTCTGGGCCTCAGTTCCCTCATCTGCAAAATGGGGATTGAGACTGTGAGCCCCACGTGGGACAAAGACTGTGTGCAACCCAATCGGCTTGTAACCACCCAAGCGCTTAGTACAGTGCCTTACACATAGTAAGCATCTAACCAGTGCCACAATTATTATTATTAGTCATCGAGTAGATCACTGAAAGGCAGATTCCTTAAGGTCTATCTTTGGTAGGCAATCCTAAAACATTCAATAGCTGTCAGTCCAATAATTGAGCCCAAATCCTAATTTTAGTTCTAATCCTGGACTCTTGAATCCTAACTCAGTTGTATTTATTGAGCACTTACGGGTGCAGAACACTGTACTAAGCACTGGGGAGAGTACAAGAGAACTCTCTGTTCTATTTATTTCTATTCTCTATTCTTTTATTCTCATTATTATATTTATTATTCTCTTATTATTATTCTCATTTTCTTCTTATTATTACTCTCTTAGTCTCGTATTCTATTACCTTATTCTTATTCTCTATTCTTTCTAGTCGGGGAACAGACCCATTCCCTGACCACAACGAGCTACAGTCTCAGTCTGAACTATACTCTAATCCGACCCCTTAATGTACGCTAACCAAGTTTAGCAATTGAGGCTGTGGACAGGTTGCTTTTGATCTTTGGAAATTTTGATAATTAGGCTTTAGGTGTACACTATTAAGTGACACAGCTCCTGTTCCTTTCCCTCTATGCAGCAAGCTGTTGATGCTTGCAGTTTAAAATAAAACTTATTTTCTTCACCCAGAAACAAGAAGCCAAAGCAATGTAGACACTGCTGTTTTGTTTCACTATACTTCCTGACACATTATTGCTTTTTGTTGGCTAGTATAAACGTGGTTGTGATTCATTTTATGGAACTGCCAGATTTATATATTATGTGATATTTAAATATGAAATCAGGCAAGAAAAAATCTCTGCTCTCTCCTAATTCAGATTTGCTGTGTTTCATCGCTCTCTTGCCAGCTTTGACATCTCACTCCCTATTAAGGAAAGTCTTTAAACAAAAAACTGGTAATGTGTTTTGCCTAAATCTATGAAGGATAGTGTGGATCGTTCATTAGTAATTAGTGTATTTTTGAATCCAGACTAATGGTTTCTAATGACATGTCACTGCTTTGAGAGAAACTCAACTGGTTGTGGTATTTGACCAAAATCTTGGCATCGACATTAAAAATAGCCTTATTTGCATTACAAAAGTACATTCCTGTTTTTATGTCTAAAGGATTAAATAAAATCTTTAGAAATGTTTAGTGTATCCTGCCAAAATACTCAGCCCTTCCCACAGTAACTGCATCAGAAGGACGACGGGTCCAGTGGTAGAAAGCATCTGAGGTTTTCAATTCCTAACTAAATTCTTAACTTTCCCACAACCTGCTTTTTTTTTTTTTTTTAGTCCAGCTCAAGTTCTTTAGGTTTCTGCATCTTTGGGCTTGGGCTATGTTGCATTTATGATTTAGTTGTCATGAAAACTACCTCTCTGGATATTCATGTTTTATATTGGGTTGACGCCAGGCCAGGGTGTGGTTCTTAAATTAAGTTTCGAAGAGATAACGAGAAGCAGCATGGCATAATGATTAGAGCACAGGTCTGGGAGTCAAAAGGTCATGGGTTCTAATCCCTGCTCCACCACGTATCTGCGGTGTGACCTTGGGCAAGTCACATAACTTCTTTGGGCCTCAGTTCCCTCAGTTCTGTAAAATGGGGATTGAGACTGTGAGACCCATGTGGGACAGGAACTGTATCCAACTCAATTTGCTTGTATCCATCCCAGTGCTTAGTAGAGTGCTTGGCACATAGTAAGCACTTTATCAAATACCATTTAAAACAATCAAAACACTGCTTTTTTCACCATGCTACAAAGGTCCAGCCATATGCTTGGCATCTTGCTTAGATCCCAGCAAACTTCCACAGTGACTTTTTGGACACAGATCTAGCTCTTCAGGGAAGCAGCGTGGCCTAGTGGAAAGAGCACAAGCCTGGGAGTCAGAGGACTTGGGTTCTAATTCTGGTTCTACCACTTGTCTCTTCTTTGTGCCTCAGTTCCCTCATCTGTAAAATGGGGATTAAGTCCGTGAGCTCCATGTGGGACAAGGACTGCATCCAACCTGATTAACTTGTATGTACCCCAGCACTTAGTACAGTGCCTGGTACATAGTAAGCGCTTAACAAATGCCATAAAAAAAATCACAGAACAACTCCTGGCAATCAGCGGCAATCAGTCAATCTATCAATTGTATTTATTGAGCGCTAACTATGTACAGAGCACTGTATTAAGCGCTTGGGAGCGTATAGTATGACAGAGTTGGTAGATACGTTCCCTGCCATTGGTCCTATCTCCAAACTCTTTCCTAACTCCCTCACCTACAAAACTTGGCATCACCTGGTTCACCCGATCCGCCTGAGAGGCAGCAGCAGATGTTTCTGGCTTTGCCTCTCCGTGGACCCCGACCCCGACTTCGGGCCTATTCACAGGAGCCCAGGTAGTCCAGCAGGTACCTGGCGAGTAGATGACAGATTCACCAGCTCCACCAGGCCTCAGTCATGAAGTTTTGCTATCTTCCGAGTCCTCCTCGGCACGGTCTAGCACTCTGGCGATGCCCCGCCGGAAACGGGTATTATTCCCAGCTACACTTTCAGGAGAAAATTCTATTGCATCCCAGTTCTGTATTGTCAAGCCCAAATTTTAGCACCTACGTGATGCTGGAGGGTTGGGATTTTGTAGCTTCAGTTGTTGTTTTTATTTAAGGTACTTGTTCACTTATTTTGTGATAAGCTCTGGGGTAGATAGTCTGGTTGGACAGTTCCTGTCCCACATGGGATTTATAGTCTAAAAAGGAGGGAATAGGATTTAATCCCCATTTTACAGATGAAGTAACTGAGACATAGAAAAGTCAAGCAGCTCACCCAAAATCACCCAACAGACAAGTAACAGAGGCAGGTTTAGAACCCAGGTTCTGTAACTGCTCTTTCCATTAGGCCACACTGCTTCAGTTTTCTGGGCATCCTGTCTCCGGCACTTTTCTGTGATTGGCAGAGAGCATTTTGGGCTTTTTCCTACGTCCAATTCCATCCCTCCTCATTTCATGCTACTCTGGGAAGATTCAAGTAGTCCTCAGGGTCAAGCAGGCCTGACAGGGGTCAGGCAGAAAGAGAGAGAGGACTGCCAACACTCCTGGAATTTGGCCCCTGGAATTCTGCAAGCCCCCCATGATTTTGGACCCACCGGAGACACCCCATTCAGTTGAGTGCAGCAGCAGGTATTTCTTTTTTTGCTTTCTTTTCCCTGATTGCTGGGAGATTCACCAGTTATAGAGGGGAATTTGAACCAATTCCTAAGTTAAGAAACTAGCATTCATGCTTCCATACACACACTCACTCTTCCCCCAAATCATTCATTCAATAGTATTTATTGAGCGCTTACTATGTGCAGAGCACTGTACTAAGCGCTTGGGATGAACAAGTCGGCAACAGATAGAGACAGTCCCTGCCGTTTGACGGGCTTACAGTCTAATCGGGGGAGACGGACAGACAAGAACAATGGCAACTAAACAGCGTCAAGGGGAAGAACATCTCGTAAAAACAATGGCAACTAAATAGAATCAAGGCGATGTACAATTCATTAACAAAATAAATAGGGTAACGAAAATATATACAGTTGAGTGGACGAGTACAGTGCTGTGGGGATGGGAAGGGAGAGGTGGAGGAGCAGAGGGAAAAGGGGAAAATGAGGCTTTAGCTGCGGAGAGGTAAAGGGGGATGGCAGAGGGATAGAGGGGGAAGAGGAGCTCAGTCTGGGAAGGCCTCTTGGAGGAGGTGATTTTTAAGTAAGGTTTTGAAGAGGGAAAGAGAATCAGTTTGGCGGAGGTGAGGAGGGAGGGCGTTCCAGGACCGCGGGAGGACGTGACCCAGGGTCGACGGCGGGATAGGCCGAGACCGAGGGACGGCGAGGAGGTGGGCGGCGGAGGAGCGGAGCGTGCGGGTGGGCGGTTAGAAAGAGAGAAGGGAGGAGAGGTAGGAAGGGGCAAGGTGATGGAGAGCCTCGAAGCCTAGAGTGAGGAGTTTTTGTTTGGAGCGGAGGTCGATAGGCAACCACTGGAGTTGTTTAAGAAGGGGAGTGACATGCCCAGATCGTTTCTGCAGGAAGATGAGCCGGGCAGCGGAGTGAAGAATAGACCGGAGCGGGGCGAGAGAGGAGGAAGGGAGGTCAGAGAGAAGGCTGACACAGTAGTCTAGCCGGGATATAACGAGAGCCCGTAATAGTAAGGTAGCCGTTTGGGTGGAGAGGAAAGGGCGGATCTTGGCGAAATCACAGAATCAATGATCCGGAAAGTAAGTTTGCGACCATCTGGTGTAACCCTCTGCCTTCAGAGAGCTGTTATGCAAAGCAGCAGTTCAGATTGTACTCGATCTGGTTAACTTGTATATTTCCCAGCGCTTAGCAAGGTGTTTGGAACGAAGTCAGCATTTACTAAATCTCTTAAATTAGGGTCATAATTCAGCATTCTCTTTACTTTTGAAGAAACTTTTGAGTTGGTCTCAAATGATAAACTCCTTGAGTTATGGAAATGTGTGTCTTCTTACTGATGCGCTCTCAATCAACCAATCAGTTGGTTTTTATTTATCTATTTTTTATGGTATTTATTGTTCATTTTTATGTTCTTTATGGTATTTTTTAAGTCCTTACTATGTGTCAAGCACTGTTTTAGGCACTGAGGTAGATACAAGATAGGCAGGGCACAGTCCATCCCACAGTCTAAGGAGGAGGGAGAAAGAGTAAATCCCCATTTTACAGATGAGGTAACTGAGATCCAGAGAAGTGAAGTGACATGTCCAGGGTCACACAACAGGTATGTGGCAGAGCCGGGATTAGAACCCAGCTCCTTCTGACACCCAGGCCCGTGCTTTATCCACTAAGCTGCGCTGCTTCTCTGGGTTCTAATCCTGGCTCCTCCACTTAGTGGCTCTGTGACTTTGGGCAAGTCACTTCACTTCTCTGGGCCTCAATTCACTCATCTGCAAAACAGGGATTTAATACCTGCTGTCCCTCCTCCTTAGACTGTGAGCTCCATGTGGGACCTGATGATCTTGTATCACCCCAGTGCTTAGTACAGTGCTTAACACATACTAAGCATTTAACAAGTACTACATTTATTATGACGCCATATTGGAAGAACTCTAGTCTACTAATTGAGAATGATTTTCCTTGAGATCAGTCAGTCAATCAGTGGTATTTTTTGAACACTTACTATGTGCAGAATGCTGTGCTAAGTGCTTGGAAGAGTACAGAATTAATAGATATGTCCTCTGCCCAAGACGAGGATACAGTCTAGAGATTCATGGAAAGCAGCGTTGCTTAGTGGAAAGAGCACGGGCTTGGGAGTCGGAGGTCATGAGTTCAAATTCCGGCTATGCCATTTGTCAGCTGTGTGACTGTGGGCAAGTCACTTAACTTCTCTGTGCCTCAGTTACCTCATCTGTAAAATGGGGATTAAGACTGTGAGCCTCACGTGGGACAATCTGATTACTCTGTATCTACCCCAGTGCTTAGAACAGTGCTCTGCACATAGTAAGCACTTAACAAATACCAACATTATTATTATTGTTAGTTACTCCCTATCAGGAGTCAATAGAAAGCAAACAAATCTGGGTCCAGAAATACAGTCTTGTTGGAAACACACAGTTCAAGAAGGAAAGTGAAGCAGCTTTGCCTAGTAGAAAGAGCACATGACTAGGAATCAGTCAGAGGACCCGGCTTCTAATCCCTGCTCCTCCACTTGCTTGTTGTGTGATCTTGTTAATTCTCTTCTCTGTGCTTCCGTTTCCTCAGCTGTAAAATGGGGATTTTACACCTGTTCTCCCTCCTACTTAGACTGTGAGTCCCATTTTGAACAGGGACCATATCCAACCTGACTGATTTGTATCTACCCCGGTGCGAAGAACAGTCCTTGACACACTGCTAGAGCTTAGCAAATAGCAAAAAAAAAAAAATAGTGTTGAAGGAGGCACAGACTGGTTCTTTGGATATTTTCCTTTGTTTTTAGTAAAGCAGGAGTCCCGTGAAAATCAGGAAAAATGAATGCTAGCAAAGGGTCTCTCTTTCATTGTAATTCCCTTCCTACCCTCGACTCCGCAGTGTGACACTGAAGTATCTGAGGCTCCATTGCCAGTAAATAAATGGAAAAGGGCAATCTCATCAGAAATCTTCACAAGCTCACGGAGTCCTCCCTCCTTCCCACGGCTGTCACTGTTCCCGTGGGAATGGGCTTGGCCGGAGCAGGATAAGAGACCTTAAAATAATCAGCTTGGTCTTTTGAGGGATGATTGGTTTAGAGCATTTTCTTGTACTTTACCTGTTCCACATCCATTTCAAGCAGCCTAAAGCTCAGATTGCTATCTGCATTATTATTATTATTATTATTTTTATTATTATTATTACTTTTTAATTTCAGCTGCACCTACTGGTGAAGAGCCGGAAGGGCTGTTTTTAATCGTCACCTTAAGATTTTTGAAGAGTTTTGGGGTTGTGTGGGTGTGCGTTCTGGGCAAAGGAGAGTGATACCTGCTTTTCTCCATTTATCGAAGCGCTAAATATCGTGGAACAGGTGTGGGGAGAATAGGATTGATGCCTGACCGTATGTCTCACGGAACATAGTATCATTCCGATGAAATGACCAGGACTATGCAGACATGCCCGGTAAACGAGAAGCCGTTTTCCGTAGTCTCCATTCCCTGATGGCCACTTTGGCCAGCAATAAACCAGGTGCACTAGGTCGGCATTGCAAAAGTCCTTGGCACATCGTGACCAATCACGAACCTCCTCCTTTGCTGCAATGTCACTCTCACCCTGTAGCGATCCCAAGAGAAGATAACATTAGTGAAGCGGCGTGGAATAGTGGCAAGAACACGGGCCTGAGAGTCAGAAGGACCTGGGTTCCGATCCCGGCTCCGTCTCTGAACTGCTGTGTGACCCTGGGCAAGTCACTTAATGTCTCCGTGCCTCAGTTCCCTCATCTGCAAAATGAGGATCCAGTACCGGTTCTCCCTGCTACTTAGACTGTGAGCACCATGTGGGTCTTGATTATCTTGTGTCTACCCCAGGGCAGAGTACAGTGTTCGACACGTAGTAAGCGTTTAACAAATGCCACAATTATTATTATTATGGTTGTTATCTTGGCTGTGAGCGGCTGGGTGGGATGGTCGGTGAATTTCCAGTTATCGAGAATCCCAATCAGAATATTCAGGTCCTTCCTCGCTTCAGAAGTCCGTTACGGGCAAGTAATGTGTCTGCTAATTCTGTAGTATTGTACTCTCCCAAGTGCTCCGTACAGTGCTCTGCGCATAGTAAGTGCTCAATAAATACCAACGATTGAATCCACTCTCCCCTCTCACTCACCTGCTCCTGAGCCATTTTTTGTGGAATTCCACACAGTCATTCCAGGCTGTTTCGCTCCTTCCTCACGCCCCGCTCCCCGACCGCCAGCTGCCACGGAGTAATGAAATAGTTCTGGGACTCGGCTGCAGCAACCAGCCCGGGACCTAAGAGAACTACAGACACTTGGTAGCCCCAGCTCGGAGATCAGTCCAGCAGAGCGGGTCGGGAGCAAGGTGGGCCCGATGCGGCTAACTGAATTTGGGCTTGGTTGTTGGGGTAGCAGCAGTAGCATCCAGACCAGAATAATACTACTAACAATAGAAATTATTATGGCATTTGTTAAACACTCATTATGTGCCAGGCACTGTACTAAGCACTGGAGTAGATCCGAGCAAATCGGGTTGGACCCAGTCCCTGTCCCACGTGGGGCTCACAGTCTCAATCCCCATTTTACAGATGAGGTAACTGAGGCTCAGAGAAGTAAAGTGACTTGCCTAAGGTCACACAGCAGACAAATGGCAGAGCTGGGATTAGAACCCATGACCTTCTGACTCCCAGGCCTTACTGGGGAGCACGCGGGATGGGCGAGGAAGAATACCTATTAGAACAGATAATTGAGAGCGGGTTTTATCCCGGGTTTCCTCAGATCGATATGTGTTATCTAGTCACTTGCCTCAAGGGCCCTCGATGCCATAAACAAGCACCTGTCTTCTGGGGCAAGAAGGATGATGACGGCTGTGGGTCTGAGCCCGCTGTCTTGGTGGGAAGAAGGGAGGCGGCAGAGAAGGTTTTTGTCTGATAGTTACTCCTGCCTCCCCTTGGTTCTCTCCATAACTGTAAAGGGGAGAGCTTCCCTCCTCCCCACCCCTCGCTTCCCCCAAACCCGGCCCTCAGCCCAGGCGCCAGCTGTTTCCACAGCCGAGGTTTTTTCCTAAACGTCTCGGAGGCTCATGGGAAAGCTGCCATATGTCTGCTGCGGTGGCAGCTGACGTCCCATCCCGGAGAATATAGCCCAGAGCGTCCAGCGGACACCGCGTTCTCATGGGGACCCTCTGAGGGTCCTGTCGATCCTCCCCTCCTCCTCCCAAACAGCTCTACGGCCTCCAGGGACTATGAACCTCTGGAGGGGTCTCCTCCCCTATTCGAGCTTGATCCCCACCCATCCTAGGCATGGAGCACCGGACAGTCTCTCGACGTTCCAATGTACATATGCTACAACCTCCCGCATCCCCCCTAACACAGCGTATCTGAGAACGGTGGCTAAACTGGAGAATAAACGGGCTTATTTCTGAGACGTTTGAACTCTGAGAACGGAATTAGTCACAGCAGAAATTCTCGTGGTCGGGATTTCCCGTCGGACTGCCTCTGGACTCGGCAATGGTATCTGTGGTACGACTCTACAGCAGCTGCCACTTCTTGGGAGGAAAAAAAAAAAAGCAACGCTCTGATGTGTATCATGCCGGTCCAGCAGATTGCCATTTCTGAGATGAATCCAAGAGAGGAGGCTCCTGCCAATTAAAATAATCGTGATTTCCACCAGGGAAATGCTGCTCCAATTTTACGGGAGATGTCCGAATTAAGCAACCGCTTCCCTCTCTCTGTGGCTGAGCAGGGTTGTCCTGCAAGGCCACGTGTCCCTTTTGAATCAGAAATCAAACCGCTGGATGAAAGTTGCCAACGTGCTTTGATGTATATTGATGCGCTCTTCTCTCTTTCAGGGTCGCCATGGCAACTGCATCCTCTCAAGTTCTGATACCAGATATCAATTTTAATGACGCCTTTGAAAACTTTGCTTTAGATTTTTCCAGGGAAAAGAAACTGCTGGAGGGGTTAGATTACCTAACAGGTATGGGAAATATCATCGATTTTTTCTTCAAAACTCTGCTTTTTGAGTTGTCTTCAATCTAAATGACCAGAATAACCATACGTACTTTATAAGAGGCTCCTCCTGACAGAAGAACTCACTCAATAAATGATGCAGGTGAGGTGACCCTGCTGTTAAGACGACTTTGCTTTAGTTCACCCGAGTGGAGGAAGTGGATTTTTCTGAGGCTGTGCCAGTTCAGAGGCCTCGTCCTTAGAGCGCCTCAGAGAGAACCCTTGTCCAGACTACATCATGACCGAGAGGTGGTCAGCGTATGGGAGGAGGAATATGAGAAATCAGAGGTGATCTTATTCCCCAAGGTCCGCCAGGTCTAGCTCGATTCGGGTGGTGAATGGGATGAAAAGTCTCAGGTCCAACCGATGTTCAAATCCAAAAGGCTGATTCCCTGTCGGTGTGTTTTTTGTTTTTTTCCTGGTCTTCCTCTGCAGCCCCCAACCCGCCTTCCGTCCGCGAGGAGCTATGTACGGCTTCTCACGACACCATCACCGTCCACTGGATCTCCGAGGATGAGTTCAGCGTCGGCTCCTATGAGCTTCAGTACACCATCTTCACCGGCCAGGCTAACTTCATCAGTAAGTGAAGCCCTGACCCCTAGCTGCATTCCCGGGCAACCACAGAGCCTGGGCTCAGCTGCGACCAGTCAAGTCACTCGCTCTCACATTCCCCATTGCTCGGTGCTCAGCGTGACCGAGTCGGGTTCCAATTTCCTGGGCGCAGAAAGCGTCCGCCTCGGCGTGAAACACAACAGAAAAACGTGATGGGTTTTTGCCAGACCGCTAGGTGCATCAATGGATCTGATATTCTTGCCGGTGAACGACGGGGGAGATTTGTCCCCGGTTTGTTACTTGGACGGTTTGCAGGCGAGGCTCGGCGTTCGTTTTTTTTCCACTGGGATCATGTCTTCGCATCGGCCACTTTCCCATCCTTCCCTTCCCCTCGGCGGTGTGGCCGAGATGCTTGAAATATCGTCCTCCAGTCCGGTGGCTACGGTGACTCCAGGGTTCCCATGAGAAGCTCAGAGGTTGGATCTGTGGTTCCTGATTCTAAAAGGCTGGTCCTACCTCAGAGCTTCTGTTTTTTCCCTATGGTATTTAAGCGCTTACTATGGGGTGCTGGGGTAGATAGGAGCTTAATCAGGATCGACATGGAGCCGGCAGTCTTTATTCCCATTTTACCTATGAGGTAACTGGGGCACAGAGAAGTGAAGTGACTTGTCCAAGGTCACACAGCAGACAAGTGGCAGATCTGGGATTAGAATCCAGGCCCTTCTGACTCTCAATCCTGTGCTTTATCCATGCTGCTTCTCTGCCCTCCTCGAGGGCAAGGATTTTCTTAATAATGTTGATATTTGTTAAGCGCTTACTATGTGCAGAGCACTGTTCTAAGCGCTGGGGGAGATACAGGTGATCAGGTCGTCCCACGTGAGGTTCACAGTTAATCCCCATTTTACAGATGAGGTAACTGAGGCACAGAGAAGTTAAGTGACTTGCCCACAGTCACACAGCTGACAAGTGACAGAGCCGGGAGTCGAACCCATGACCTCTGACTCCGAAGCCCAGGCTCTTTCCACTGAGCCATGTTGTATCGTACTCTCCCAAGCACTTAGTACAGTGCCCTGCAACCATTAAGCACTTAATAAATACCAATGACTGATTGCTGGACGCTGCCCCTGCTCACCTGGTCAGTTAGCAACATGTTTGTCTCATGCACATTCATACCCAAACCGGATCTTCTACCAAAAAAAAGTGATTTTTTTTTTTTTTTAAAAAAACCCCACACACCTTATCATTCAAGACCAAATGGGTAGCTAGAACTGAGGAGTGAATGAAGAAAGAGCTCATATCCGGGGTTAGTAATCTAGATGATTGAGGACGAGTCAGAAAATCTTTGAAGGAGAGCTTTTTTGACTCCATCCTTTTAGGTCCATAATTGAATTATTTTGTGCTTTGGGAAGTGTCTGATAATCATCAGTTCAATGAAGCGTTTGAAGTAATAAAAGATCCAATCTGTCTTCAGAGTTGGTCATTCAGGGAGTTCTTAAATTGCTCGGGTACAACAACCAGTTCAGACATTCCCCTGCAATTGTACAAACCGGAGGAAACTGGTTGTTTCAACTTCACGTCACAAGTGAAATTCGACTTATTTACCTCTCAGCAATAGCTAGTAAAATATCTAGAGAATCGGTTTTAAATAATTATCCTGTTGTGCTACAGTAGGATTCCTTGATGGTCCTGGAATTAAAGAAACATCAAGTCAGCTTTGCAAAAGGATTTCTGAAATCGTTAGGTCTACATGAGAGTGAGCCCTTCTCCCTTTAGCCACCAAACCCTCTCCGTCTTTCCGTCTGTCCCCATCTTCAGTGATAAGATGGGAGAAAGCATTGGTTTCCTCCCACCCTCCATTTAGGTAACAAATCGGCTCCTTGCCACCTACTCCCTCCGACTTCCGTACTTGTGTAGATTTGTGCAGAGAAGCAGTGTGGTCTAGTGGAAAGAGCAGGGACCTAAGAATCAGAGGTCCTGGCTTCCAGCCCCCCCTCCGTCACTCGCCTCTTGGGTGACCTTGGGCAAGTCAACTTCTGTGCCTCAGTTTGCTCAACAAGTTAAGTGGAGATAGAACTACCTGTTTCCCCAGTGTACTAGACGGTGAGCCCCAGGTGGGGCAGAGGTTGTGTCCATTCTGGGATTGTCTCTTTCTGTTGCCAAATTGTACATTCCAAGTGCTTAGTACAGTGCTCTGCACATAGCGCTCAATAAATACTATTGAATGAATGAATGTTTATTGCACGTCTGCCCTAGTGTTTAGCATGGTGTTCACCTCTAGTAGTGATTAATAATACTAAGCCAATGATTATTAATACTAAGTGTATAATAAATTCTGCCATCACTGTCATCATCATCAGAAGCAGCGTAGTATACAAGCTTTGGGCATTTCAGGCTAAGGTTGCCCAATTTGCCAGACTCCTTTTGTTGAGGTGCGTTTTGGCTTGCCAATCCTTCCTCATTTTAAGTGGGATGCCTGGGAGTTTACACTGGGTGATAAAAACAACTTAGGGATCTGAATAAGAGGAGGGAGGTGATATGGAGGATGAGAAGCAGCATGGCCTAGTGGAGAGAGTATGGGCTTGGGAGTCTGAAGGACCTGAGTTCTATTCCTGGCTCCACCACTTGTCTGCTGTGTGACCTTGGGTGGGTCACGTCACGTCTCTGGGCCTCATTTACCTCATCTGTAAAATGGGGATTAAGACACGAACTCCATTTGGGACGTGGACTGTGTCCAACCCGATTAACATATATTTACCCCAGTGCTTTGTATAGTGCCTGGCTCATAGTGAGTGCTTAACAAATACCGTTAAAAAGAGAGAAGTGAAGAGATAAGATATCCAGGAGAGGTAGGGATGCCAGGAAGAGGAGCAGTCATTTTGAGGATAAATGTTGGACGTATTTAGCTGCACAGAGAGACACCGCCCAGCAGTAAAAGGCAGGAAAGTGGAAAAGGCACAATGGAAGCATAATTCATTTTGGTTTAATTTGAAGCATCACTCTTTGCAATTTAAACGGGAATCTAGAAGAAAAGAACTACTGATAGAAGATTGAAATATCAAAAAAACAAAACACAAAACCACAGCACACATGCTTCGTATGGAGATGGTGGGATTTCTTAGCCGGGCCCAGAAGAATTCTCATCTTCCCATTTTCCTGCAAAATGAACATGCAAAGAATGTTAAAGAAAGTGTGAGGCAGGCAGGTGTTTTTCTGAGAGAGAGACAAACATATGGGAATGACATGGCTAAAGATTTAAGCATCGTCGTGTGTCTCCCACACTCCTTTTAATGAAATTCTTTTCAAAGTGACAATATCCATCCCTATATTTTACTTTGTCAGTGTCCTCCTGCGTTGACCTCATGAAATAAAATAAGCATTACTAATAGCATTACTAATACGGTCTCAAGACTGTAAGTTCCTTTTGGGCAGGTTATGTGTCCACTCGGTCGTATTTATTGGGCGCTTACTGAGTGCAAAGCACTGTACTAAGCACTTGGGTGAGTACAATACAAAAAACAGACACACAACGAGCCCACAGTCTACCAACTCTGTTGTCTTGTAATCTCCCAAGAGGTTAGTACAGTGCTCTGCACTCAGTAAGTGCTCAATAAATGACATTGATAGCAAAATAAACCTTCTACCCAAGATTTGGTGGAACTCTGTCTTTCAATTTATACCCAGTGGGTATATCTGTACCCTTGATGGTGACTTCTAAAATGAGCAAGTTCCATTTCATGTTTCTTAGTTTGGTATGAATCCGTTTTAATAAAGAAGAAAAGGCAGACTTGGGTTCCACGTGGAAAGGGACAAGGACTTGGGCTTGGGCTACGTTCCCAAGGGGAGCTTTTGGACAAAATAATTTGTAAGCTCCTCAAGGGTGGGGACTTTGTCTTCCACCTTCCACCTAGTTCAGGGTTCTACATGCATTTTTAGACTGTGAACCCGTCATTGGGCAGGGATTGTCTCTATCTGTTGCCAAATTGTACATTCCAAGCGCTTAGTATAGTGCTCTGCACATAGTAAGCGCTCAATAAATACTATTGAATGAATGCTCAATAAATCTTGATGATGATGCTGGTTAGGCCCAAATTAAAGTATTGCCTGCCTGGTTCTTCCACCGCCCAAACTGCCACTCTTAGGTCCTGGAACCTCCCTCTAGACTGTCAGCTCATGGTGGGCAGGGAACGTGTCTATTAACTCTGTTGCACTGTACTCTTCCAAGCACTAACTAGGGTGTTCTGCACCCAGTAAGCGCTCAGTAAATGTCATTGATCGATTGATCCCTCCCTCAGCTAGATTTTTGGGCCCTGGAGGTCAGGGATCATGCCTACTAACTATGTTATACTCTCCATAGTGCTTGGTACAGTGCTCTGCCCAGAGTACACACTCAATAAATACCACTGATTGACTGATGGACTGTGGCCCTTCTGATCAAGCAAAAGCATGATTAGATAAGGAGAAGCAGCGGGGCTCAGTGGAAAGAACCCGGGCTTGGGAGTCAGAGGTCGTGGGTTCTGATCCCAGCTCCGCCACTAGTCAGCTGTGTGACCTTGGCAAGTCACTTAACTTCTCTGTGCCTCATTGACCTCATCTGTAAAATGAGGATGAAGACCGTGAGCCCTACATGAGACAACCTGATTGCCTTGTATCTATCCCAGCACTTAGAACAGTGCTTGGCACATAGTAAGCACTTAACAAATACCAACATTTATGGGGGAAGCAGCGTAGCTCAGTGGAAAGAGCCCGGGCTTGAGAGTCAGAGGTCATTGGTTCTAAAACCAGCTCTGCCACTTGTCAGCTCTGTGACTTTGGGCAAGTCACTTAACTTTTGTTTGCCTCAGTTCCCTCACCTGTAAAATGGGGTTTAAGATTGTGAGCCCTATGTAGGACAGGGATTGGTGTCCATACTGCTTAGCTTATATCTACCCCAGTGCTTATAAGCTCGTCTCTAGACTCCAAGTTTGTTTTGGGCAGGGGATGTTTCTGTTAATTACGTTGCATCCTCCTAAGTGCTTAGTACAGTGTTCTGCACACAGTAAGCACTTAATAAATATGATTGACTGACTACAGTGTCTGGTACAGAGTGAGTGCTTAACACATACCATTAAAAGAAATACTAAAATGGGATCAATCCTGCCAGCGTGTCCAAACCAGCGAGCCGGGCACACGGGTGTCGATGGGGCAGGTGCACGAGGACCGCATGCTCGCTCGCTCTTGCATGCGCTCTCTGTCTCTCTCTCTCTCGGTCTTGGCTTTAATGGCACAGCTCCCACACCTGGAACTCATTAACAGCCCTCCAAGGCAGCTCTAATGACAGCAGGGTCAGCATCCAGTGCAAATCAACACTGAAGCGTTCCACTCAAGGCAGCCCACAATACCCTTTGCTTTGTTTAGCTTGGATTTCACATTACATCCTGGGGTTGTTTTGTTTTGTTTTGTTTTTTAATCTTTCTGAAATCCCGGAAGTGGAAGAATTTTATTCATGAGTTTCATTCTCTCTCTCTCACCCATCTCTGCATTTCTTTCTTTCTCTTCCCCATCTCCCTCTCCCCACCTCTCGTGTGCTCTCTCTTCAATAAGACCCTCTCCCCATCCAAAGCCTTTACTGAAGGCCCACTTCCTCCGAGAGGCCTTCCGTGATTGAGCCCTCTTTTCCTTTTCTTCCACTCCCTTTTGCATCGCCTTGACTTGACTCTTTATTCATCCCCCATCCCAGCTCCACAGCACTTTTGTACATATCCATAATTTTATCTTTTTAGATTCGCGTTCCTACCCCCCTGGACTGTATGCTCGTTGTGGGCAGGGAATGTGTCTGTTATATTGTACTCTTCCTAGCGCTTAGTATGGTGCTCTGCACACAGTGAGCGCTCAATAAATACACTGATTGACTCTCTCTCTGTCTCTCTCCTCATCCTCTGTCTGCCTCTGTCTCATCTTCTCTTCCTTCCTCCCTTTTCTTGGCCATTCTGTGGATTGAAACCTGACTGGGAAGAAAGGGAAAATGAACACAATTTTTCAGCAGTCTGCTTCTCTGTTTTTGTATTTGGAGCATGTTTCATTTTCCGTGAAGCTCAGGAAAGAAGTGACAGAATTTCCTCAGGAGTCAGTGGGGAGGAAATGGGTGCAGGGAAGGAGGAAATGACCGGCTCTTCCTCCTTTGGATTATGGGGGCTTGAGGGGGAAGAGGGGGCAATCAGTCTTGAAGCCTTTATCTGAAAGGACCGGGAGAAACTCTTCTCTCCTGTGTTCCCCCAACAACACATCTCTCCATCCCAAGCCCAAGGCTAGAATCAAGTTTGCTCAGGATGAGAAACACATCACCTTTGATGTCGGTCTGAGCTGTGCTGAGCTCAAAATCCTGCTGCTCCTTTCGTGTTTAGCATCAACTTTGGTATTTCTGTCCACCTTCCTTTACGGGTCTGTCACCACCACCCTCCCCTTGGTCCTTAGATTTGTCCCTTGGAGACCGGGGGCCATGTCCATGTCTCATCCATGGATTTCATTCAAGCATTCATTCAATAATATTCATTGAGCACTTACTCTGTGCAGAGCACTGTACTAAGTGTTTAGGCGAGTTCAATTTAACAATAAACAGACACAGTCCCTGCCCACAACGATCTGACGGTCTAGAGGGGGAGACAGATATTAATATAAATAAATAAATCACAGATTACAGTACATATGTGCCGTGGGGCTGCGAGGGGGGATGAATAAAGGGAGCAAGTCAGAATGATGCAGAAGGGAGAGGGAGAAAAGGAAAAGAGGGCTTAGTCAAGATCTCTTGGAAGAGATGTGCCTTCAACAAGGCTTTGCCCGAGGGACAGAAATTGTCTGTGGGATTTGAGGAGGGGGGGGCGTTCCAGGCCAGAGGCGGGATGTGGGCAAGGTCTCGGCAGCGAGATAGACAAGATCGAGGCACGGTGAGAAGGTTAGCGTTAGAGGACTGAACTGTGCGGCTGGGTTATGGTAGAAGAGTAGTGAGGTGTGGAGTGCTTTGAAGCCAATGGTGAGGAGTTTTTGTCTGATGCGGAGGTGGATGGGCTTTCTTTCCCAGTGCTTGGCACGTAGCGAGCACTTAAGAAACATTCCCCTGACTAATCCACCTCCCCAGCCGGTGATGCGCTCGTGTCTCTCCTCTCGCTCCACTGCTGCTTCTTAGTTATCCCGTTCCTCTCTGATGCATTGTGTCTCTCCACGCTGCAGGCCTATACAGCTCTATGGACAGTTGGATGATCGTTCCCAACATCAAGCAGAACCATTACACGGTGCACGGACTGCAGAGCGGGACCCGCTACATCTTCCTAGTCAAGGCCATAAACCAAGCTGGCAGCAGGAACAGCGAGCCTGCCCGCCTGAAAACCAACAGTATGTCCTAGAAGGCTGGGGGGAGGGGATGGTGTTGGCGGGGGGAAGAGGTGGAAGTGGCAGGTGGGTGACTGGACATTCACTCATTCAAACAATTGCGTTTATTGGGCACTTACAATTTCTTGGTCATTCTGTGGATTGAAACCTGACTGGGAAGGAAGGAAAAATGAACACAATTCTTCAGCCGACTGCTTCTCTGTTTTTGTATTTGGAGCAGGTTTCATTTTCCGTTTCAGTTCAGAGTACTGTACTAAGGTCTTGGGAGAGCACAATATAAGGATAAACAAACACATTCCCCGCCCCTAATGAGTGTACAGTCTAGAAGGGGAGACAGACATCAATAGAAATAAATAAATGACAGATATGGACATAAGTGTTGTGGGGCTGGAAGAGGGGAATAAAGGGAGCAAGTCAGGATGACGCAGGAGGGCGTGTGGGAGAAGAGGAAAGGAGGGCTTAGTCTGGGAAGGCGTCTTGGAGATGTGCCTTCAGTAAGGTCACCGAGTCCTCAACGGCAATGAGAAAATCCTTCTCAAACCTGGATGGGATCAGTAGGGATGGACAGGGCCTCTCTCCAGTGCATCATTGAACCCCTCGCTCCGTTTTGAGCTAAGAAAGGTGGACATCCCAGAGGAGGAAAGGACAAAACCCATCCACTCCCTTCCCCTACCCTCCTGGTGGCACTTGAATTTTCTTTATCAGAAGGAGCATTTGTAGACACCCACTTGGTGCAAAGCAAGGCACTTGGGAAGTGCAGAATAACTGTGCCATGTTCCCTGCCTACAGGAGCCTACACTCTTAACAGGGGAAGCACACAGAAAAGGGAATGGCTGGCCGCTGGACCGGGTGCTTGGAAGCCTAAAGTAGTTGGGGCCTTCTAGCAGTGCTTGTGGCCCAGAAGATCAATCAGTCAGTCAGTGGTATTTATTGAGCACTTACTGTGTGGTGTCTGTTGAGCACTTAACTGTGTGCCAGGCACTGTACTAAGCACTGGGGTGGATGCAAGCAGATCGGGTTGGACACGGACCCTGTCCCACGTGGGGCTCATAGTCTCAATCCCCGTTTTACAGATGAGGTAAGGAGGCACGGAGAAGTGAAGTGACTAGCCCAAGGTCACAAAGCAGATAAGTGTTAGAGAAGGGATTAGAATCCATGATCTTCTGACTCCCAGACCAGTGTGCTATTCACTATGCCATGTTGCTTCTCAAAGCAATTGGGTGCAACAGAGTGTGATACAACAGAGTTGGTAGACATGTTCCTTGCCCATAATGAGCTTACAGTCTAGAAGGGGAGAAAGACATTAATATAAATAGACTGTAAATTCCCTCTAGAGCAAAGAATGTATATGTTGTTGTGTTGTACTCTTCCAAGTGCTTAGTACAGTGCTCTGCTCATAGTAAGTGCTCAATAAATACAATTCATTGATTGAATAATTGACAATATCTAATTTATAGATATGTACATGAGTGCTGTAGGGTGAATACCAAATGCCCAAAGGTCACAGATTCAAGAGCATAGGTGATCCAGAAGTAAGAGGGAGCTGGGGGAAAGAGGGCTTAATCAGGGAAGGCTTCTTGGAGGAGATGAGACCTTAAGATCAATTGATCAGTCAATCAATGAGTGGTATTAATTGAGCACTTACTATGTGCATAGTAAACCTGGCTCTGCCACTTATCGGCTGTGGGTCCTTGGGCAAGTCATTTCACTTCTCTGTGCCTCAGTTACCTCCTGTGTAAAATGGGGATTATGACTGTGAGCCCCATGTGGGACAGGGACTGTGTCCGACTCAGTTTGCTTGTGTTCCCCTCACAGTGCTTAGTTCAGTGCCTGGCAGATAGAAAGCGCTTAACAAATACAATTATTATTATTACTAATATTATATATTAGTTGCTTGGGAAAGTACAATTCAGTGGAGTTGGTGGACCCAATCCCTGCCCGCAAAGAGCTTACAGTACAGAGGGAGACAGATACTAAAATAAATTACAGGTAGGGAAATAGAGTGGAAGAATCTTTACGTAACTACTGTGGGGCTGAGGGGAGTATCATAGTGCTTTAGGGGTACCTAGCCAAAGGCATAATTGACTCAGCGGGGAAGGCAGATAAGCAAAATAAAGGGCTTAATCTGGAAAGGCCTCTTGAAGGAGTCGTGATTTTAGGAACAAAGAACCTTTTCTAGGCTGGTATTTCCAGTTCAGAGAAACAGAGCATTAGCAAAGCAAGCAGGAGTCGTGCACTTAGTACAGTGCCTGGCACATAGTAAGCGCTTAACAAATGCCATAAAAAAAAAGGTATGGTAAAAATGTTTCCACATCCCGAGGGATGGTTGGCGAGCATTTAGATGAGCTCCTTGAGGGCAGAGAGCATATCTACCTGCTCTGTTGTACTCTCCCGAGCACTTAGCACAGTGCTCTGACACAGAGGTATATATTGAGCACTCACTGTACTCAGAGCACTGTAGTAAGCCCTTGGGAGAGTACAGTGCAATAGAGTTGGTAGACATCATCCCTGCCTACAAGAAGTTTTCAGTCTAGTGGATCGACGGTTACAGGCGCTTGGTCTCGCTGTGGTTTGTAGAACACTCTGGGGTCCCTTTGCTGTTTCTGGAATTTTCAGGCCACTGTTTATGAAGACAATTTATTTTGTGAATTAAATTCTACCCGGGGATGGTTGGGTCAGCCACATTTTCTCCCTGCAGTGTCTCACGGTCTGTGGGAATCGATTTCTTTTGCCAAAAGATATTTTAGTTCCCCCGGCCTTTGGTCTGGTAAAGGAGTTCTCTCCCCGGGATATTCTCAAACATCCTAAAACACTTCTCTTTCTTGCTTCTAAGAATTGGCCGAAGTAGTCTGTTTTCAGCTGAACCAGCAAATTCCCCTTGGATCTTCAGCTGAACTGGCGGCCCTCGAAGACCGCGTGACCTTTGGCAAGTCACAACTCCTCAGTGTGTGTTACCTCATCTGTAAAGTGGGGATTAAATACCTGTTCTCTCTCCCTCGAAGACTGGGAGCCCCTTGTGGGGCCGGGATTGAGTCCGATCTGATTGCATCGTTTCTACCCCACCACTTAGTACGGTGCCTGGCACATAATAAGCGTTGAACAGATTCCCAAATTATTTCCAAGACATCTTTTCTTTAGTTCATTCTCTTCGTTTCCTTCCAACAAGGGGAATTACGTTGTTGTTTTTTAAATGGTATTTGTTTAGCGCTAACTATGTGCCAGGCACTGTTGTAAGTGCTGGGGTAGATACAAGGTAATCAGGTTGGACACGGTCCGTGTCCCTCATAGGGTCAAATTCTTAGCCCCCGTTTTACAGATGAGGCAACTGATGCCCCAAGAAGCGAAGTGACTTGCCCAAGGTCCCACAACAGATGAGTGGCAGAGCTGGCATTAGACACAGGTCCTCTTGACTCCCAGGCCTGAGCTTTAACCATGAGGCCACACTACCTCACTGGAATTTGTTTCCAGAATTATTTTGCAAACTAAAACTTCTGTCCCACTCCCTTGTTTGAGCAACACACACCCCGGCCTGGTGCCTCTCTGTGGCTGTCTGAAACAGAGCCACCGGGGTTACAAACCCGAGCACCCAATCTCTATCGCCTAGCAACATTGGACATTGGGATGTCTGAACTGGGGGGGGATTTTTTTTCCATGTTTTTGGCAGGCCAGCCCTTTAAGCTCGACCCCAAGCTGACTCACAAGAAGCTGAAGATCTCCAACGATGGGTTGCAGATGGAGAAGGACGAGAGTTCCCTGAAGAAGAGTCACACGCCGGAGAGGTTCAGCGGCACCGGGTGCTACGGGGCAGCGGGGAACGTCTTCATCGACAGCGGATGCCACTACTGGGAGGTCGTCGTGGGCTCTTCCACGTGGTGAGTGGAGAGATTGATAGAGATAATCCTCCCTGGGGGCCGGGTCGGGGAGCTGGCCTCCTGGTGTCTTGGCCCCGGGGACCCGGGCCTGCCTTAGAAGAGTGTCCCGCACTGCAAGTCGCTTGACTTCTCTGTGCCTCAATTACCTCATCTGTTTGTCTGTCTTGTGGCCTTGAGCAGGTCACTTTGCTTCTCTGTGCCTCAGTTTCCTCAACTGTAAAATGGGGATTAAAACTGTGCGCCCCATGTGGGACAGGGACTGGATCCTACTGAATTATCTCATATCTTTCCCAGTGCTTAGAACAGTGCTTGACACAAAGCACTTAACAAGTATCATTATAATAATAATTATTATTATCACTATTATCATTAATAAAATGGGGAATAAGACTGTGAGTCCCTTGTGGGACAGGGACTGGATCCAAACTGGATTACCTAATATTTACCCATGTGAGAAGCAGCGTGGCTCAGTGGAAAGAGCTTGGGCTTTGGAGTCAGAGGTCATGGGTTCGACCCCCGGTTCTGCCACT
Organism: Ornithorhynchus anatinus; assembly: GCF_004115215.2. Lineage (NCBI taxonomy): Eukaryota > Metazoa > Chordata > Mammalia > Monotremata > Ornithorhynchidae > Ornithorhynchus > Ornithorhynchus anatinus. The sequence continues at coordinate 17,683,149 of NC_041733.1, read as the reverse complement.
CGTCAGCTCTGTGACTGTGGGCAAGTCACTTCACTTCTCTGTGCCTCAGTTACCTCATCTGTAAAATGGGGATTAACTGTGAGCCTCACGTGGGACGACCTGATGACTCTATATCTCCCCCAGCGCTTAGAACAGTGCTCTGCACATAGTAAGCGCTTAACAAATACCAACATTAATTAAATACCGTTATTATTATTATTACTATTATAGGTTGGGGGGCGGGGTTATTAGCAACAGCTAAGTCTGCCTTACAGCACGTATGTACATGCTCATAATTTATATGACCGTCTCCCCCTCTAGACTGTAAACTCGCTGTGGGCGAGGAACGTATCTACCACCTCTTACTATATTCTTCTATTGTACTCTCCCAAGTGCTTTGTACAGTGCTTAGCACCCCATAAACGCTCAAAAAATTCAATTGGTTGATTATAATACCACTAGGGGTGTGTCCAGATAGAAGCCCAACCTGGTGTTAACTCCGTGGATCTCTCGGAATCTCTGACACCCTGATTTTTCTCCAGTGCCCGCCTCCTCTCATTTTAGTTGGCAGATAATAAGCGTGATATGTGTTCAGCATTTACTCTGTGTCAAGCATTGTGCTTCGTGCTGGGTAGAGACATTACAATCACGGGACTCAGAGGCTCAGGGAATGGTTCGCTAATCCCCATTTAATAAATGAGGACAAGGAAGCCTAGACAAGTGAGCTGACCTCCCAAGGTCACACAGCTCATGGGATCTCCTGGGGTCTTTCTATACGTTGATTCATTCGTCCATTCAATTGCTTACTTGGGGAGCGCTTACTTGGGGAGAAGCGGCATAACTTAGTGGATGGAGCACAGGGCTGGGAGTCAGCTGGTCATGGGTTCTGATCCAGGCTCCTCCACTTGTCTGCTGTGTGGCCTTGGGAAAGTCACTTCCCTTCTCCATGCCTTAGTTCCCTCATCTGTAAAATGGGGATTAAGACTGTGAGCCCCATATAGCAGGGACTGTGTCCAACCTGATTTCCTTGTATCCACCCCATCGCTTAGTACAGTGCCTGGCACATGGTAAGTGCTCAGCAAATACCTCTATTATTAGTGGCAGGAATAAGTTTTCAAGTGCAATAATACAGTGCAGTTCACAAACATTTGGCTCATACAGACCACCCACTTTGGAGACATGAAACATCAAGAAAATTTGCTAGTGAGCCAGCCAGATTCTGGAGTCAGAGAACCTTGTTTCTAATCCTGGCTCTGCCACTTGCCAGGGGTGTGACCTCGAGCAAGTCACTTTAGGTCTCTGTCCTTCAGTTTCCTCATCTGTAAATGAGTATCCGGGACCCGTTCTTCCTCCTATTTAGACCATAAGCCTTATGTGGGACGGGGACCGTGTCTGAACCACTGATCTTGTATCTACTCCGGTGCCTAGTAAAGTGCTTGGAACATACTAAGTGGTCAATAAATATTATGATTACTTTAACTATTATTGTTATTATTAATAGAAGCAGCATGGCACAGTGGATAAAGCACAGGCCTGGGAGGCAGAGGTCATGGGTTTTAATCCAGGCTCCACCACTTGTCTGTTGTGTGACATCGGGCGAGTCACTTCACGTGCCTCAGTTACCTCATCTTTAAAATGGGGATTGAGACTGTAAGCCCCGTGTGGGACAGGAACTGTGTCCAATCCAATTACCTTGTATCCACCCCAGCGCTTAGTACAGTGCCTGGCACATAGTAAGCTCTTAACAAATACCTCAGCTATTATTAGTAGTGAAGCGGCATGGCCTAGTGGCAAGAGCATGCATAGTAAGCGCTTAACAAATACTTTTATCATTATTATTATTATTAATAATAATTTCTGCCAGTTTTTGAGCATTAAAAGATTGCCAATCTGGAGGGGAGGGAAATCCAAATATAATTCTCTCTAAAATATTCTTACGCCAGATTGGTGAGGGCGTTATTTTAAAGGCTGTGCTATTCTTTAATTGGCAAAAGGCTGACAATACAGTGAACAGGAGTTTTCATCTCCAGATATTACAGAACTATTGGTTTTTTTTTAATCTCTCCAGTACAGAGCCTCAGGGACTGAATAAAAGAAAGCCTTTTATAGTGTAACAAGCTGAAAGCCCTAAAGGAAATTGATTAGAATTCAAAAGTGGTTATTTTCCCCAACCTTATGCCTTGGGAAGAGATAAAATGCACCAGGCCTATGCATTTACATCTGAAATAACATAAGAGTGAGAACCTTAATACTTTGCTTCCAAATTCAATTGTTTTTTATTCTAGGCTATCAGCAGAGCTTTTTAGTAAAACTGGGAATTACTTTATCATCTCCCCATTCCCACTTTCAGGACCTTTCTGGGCATGAAGTCTAATGAAGACCACATTGCCTCAAGCATAGAGTCTGTCCGTATAGTCCTTTATGTGCGAAATCTGTTCTGTAGGATAGTTTGCTAAGGGATTCTGAGCCTACGTTAGGCAAAGTGAAGTAAAGACTTCTTTATTTTTCTGCTAAATCTTAGATTTGTGGACAAAACTAGAGAAGCAGTGTGGAAAGATCAGGGGCCTGGGAGTCAGAGGACCTGGGTTCTAATCCAGATCCACCATTTGCCTGGTGTGTGACCTTGGGCAACTCACTAACTTTTCTGTGCCTCAGTTTCCTCATTTGCAAAAATGGGCATTAAATTCTACTCCTTCCTGCCTAGACTGTGAGACCTATGTGGGGCAGGATGGACTGATGGACTTGAATCTGTTGCAGTGCTTAGAACATTTCTTGACACATAGTAAATGCTTAACAAATACCATTATTGGGATTATTATTATTGATATTAGCAAACCTTTTAAAAATTGTCTTAATGTTGTTCTCCATGTTTCCTATGGAAACCGAGCTGGATTTACTCTAGTAAAGTATCTGGATAATTACGCCTTAATAGATTGCATCCTCTTTATCTGGATATTTCAGATGTCTCCCCATCCTGGGTCACACTGCAGCCCTCTCCGCAACTCTCCAGTTTTATGAACTAGTTTGCAGCGGTGCCAACTTTTCATTTTGAAAGCCGGGAAAACCTGGGAGCAAACTTTCATGAAGTTGAACTCTAATGGGCACCCAGTGAGGGTTTGGCTCTAGGCGTGGTCTCCAACTGGTCCTAGAGCCCATTGCAAGGGGAACTGGCCCATCATCTGGTTTTATACCCAACATTCCATTTTTCAGTTGTCCCATCCCCAACCCGGTTCTGATTTGGCACCAGATAGCTGAATATCATTTTTTAAAAAATTTCTAATGTCGAGCCTTCATGTATTGCAGCTCCTCTCACCAGAGGAGGGGGACACCAAAGCCCTGGAGCAATTGGGAGGTTCAGGGTTCCCCAGAAAAGCTCTCTAATCCAGGCTGAATTGAGCAGATTTCCACAAAATGGCAGCCATATGACATCACGAGGGATCTAGTTCGTGGAGGGTCATCCCAAGCCACTCTGACGTGATCTTACTGTTGTCCTTTCACCGCCTTTTTCCATTCTTACCCCTTTTCCCTACTTGAGCCATGACCAGGGTGGTGCTGATGATGGTGCTCGCACTCACACCCCTCTCCTTGCTCTGTCCCTCAGGTATGCAGTTGGTGTTGCCTACAAGTCTGCCCCGAAGAACGAATGGATCGGCAAGAACGCCTCGTCGTGGGTCTTCTCCCGTTGCAATAATAACTTTGTGGTGAGACACAACAACAAAGAGATGCTAGTAGACGTTCACCCTCAGATGAAGCGTCTCGGGGTCCTCCTGGATTACGACAACAACACGTTGTCATTTTATGACCCGGCAAATTCTCTCCACCTTCACACTTTCGACATTTCCTTCATCCTCCCTGTGTGTCCCACGTTTACGATCTGGAACAAATCCTTGATGATCCTGTCAGGCTTGCCTGCCCCAGATTTCATAGACTATCCAGAGCAGCAGGAGTGCAACTGCAGGCCGCAGGAGTCCCCTTACGTATCAGGGATGAAAGCCTGCCACTAAGGAGAGCACATCTCGTTGGTGACACTCCGGGGACAGAGTCGAGAGAAGTCTGGCATTGGCTAGTGAGGCTGCAATCTTTCTGGGACTTCTGCATGGCTAAACCGGGAAGCGATTCCTGTAGCCGAACGTATTCCGCTGTGTGATTTCTTTCCTCTGAACCTCTAAACTGCTCCCTTCTTAAACAAACTTCAGCTAATTTTTAAGAAAGAGAATGAACTAAATAAAATCCTTTGAAAGCAACACAAATAACTACATCATAGGTTGAATTGGGGTGCAAAAGATGCTTGGGATAAACTTTCGGTTAGGAGCTTGAGTTTCTCTGAACAAATTGTAATCTGGGTTACGTGGGTTTTCTCTCAAGCCAGAGGAGAAGAGAATTTGGGTTCAGGTCTGCTTTTATTGGTTCAAAATGTGGAATGGAGTATCAACTGGTTCCCCACTAGCTGAGGTATAAGAATGATGGGAAAAGGGAGGAGGGCAGTGGAAATTCTAGGAAGAGATTGTTGAAAGAGATTCCACACAGGGCTGGTGAGTCAGGGGTCTGAGAAGGACTCTTTCCTGTCCCCAGTCATGGAAGGATTTGAATCCTTGACTCAGTGGAATTATAAATAATATCAACTCTTAAACAAAACGCAGTATCAGATGCCAGTGAGTCTTTACAAAGCACAGTATAGATTATTTATAAGGGGGGGAAATGGAATGAATTTTATATTGTCTCATTTGAAAAGGAAACTTATTGAGATAAAACAGATTCTGGAAAAATTTCTTCCAGTTTGCTTAATATTTGAGTTTTTGTAATTATGTTTGTGGTTTCACATCTTGGAGAGGAAAAAAAAAAAGCTTTTTTTTCCCCCTAGAGAAGTCCCATAAAATCTAATGAACAAATTCACAACGTGGTTTAAAGGAGAAAAAAGATCACTGAGCTGGGAGTGATGGGATGGGAGTGATGGGAGCTGGGTTCTAATCCCAGTTCTGCTATGGGGCATTAGATGAGATCCTTAAGGGCATTAGATGAGATCCTTAACCTCTCTGGGTCTCAAAGTCTTCATCGGTTAAAATGCAGACAGCAAAATCTACTCGTTTCAATCTCCCAGAGATTTTTTTAATGGTATTTGTTGAGCACTTACTATGTGCTAAGCACAGAGGAAGATACAAGGTTATCAGGTTGGCCATAGTCCCTGTCCCACATGGGACTCACAGGGTAAGTAAGAGGGATGTTATAAGCACACTGCCATAACAGATGTGAAATCACTTTGCTTCCGGAGAAAGGCATTACTGTGATACAGTAGGAATAGGAAAAGCCGTTCCTTTCTGTTGTTTACAGTGATATTTTCCCTAGGTTGGGACAGAAGCCAAGGTTTGTTTTCTCCAAGGGCTACATTTGAAGGGCTAAAATGTCCCTTTCTAATGAGGCATAAAAAAGTGGTTGGGGAAACCATCTGAACTGATATGATTCCCAGGAACGACTCACCCGAGGTCATCTTCCTGTGGCCTTGGACCATTTGGAGGTTGGGCCATTTTTAAAATATCTAGAGTAGAGGGGAATGGAGACAGGACAGCAGTGACTTCTGCTGTCACTGAAAGGAGAAATCGGAGAGGCTGGAGGGTCTTAGGCCCAGAGCAGGAAAGCACCAATGGCTCTGAGAGTAGCCCTGTGGAATCAGAATTGGAACCTGGTGTGTGAATAAGGCCCACCCTTATTCACACTGCTCGGAGACGTGTTTGTGATATGCTTTCTGGGGGCATATTGGGTTTGGGAAATAATTGAGATTGCTTTTGCAAGTTGTATGGAATCAGAGTGAGGAAATACTTGACGATGTTACCTGGTCCGGCCCCCAGCTCCAGGTAGTTCAACTTGTAAGCAGTTCTTCTCTTTGTCTGCAATTTAGAAGACCTCCAGATCCTCCCATTCACTCATTTTGTCTCCGTACCAGCCACGATTTTTTTTCCGTCTCTCCAGCCATTCTCTCTCCTGCTGTAGTTTTGTCTCATTTTCTCTTGCTAGGCCTTTCACAGTCAGGGAAAACAATAAACAGGGTCCCCTCGTGAAACTCTTCTAATTTGCAAGATAGTTACCTCTCCTTAGCTTTTAGTTCTCCAGAAGAAGCGACCCCAGTTTCGTCGGCCTTTCCTCGTTGCTGCTCTTTAATCGGTTGTGTGGCTCACCGGGATCTGTTTAAAATCACCGAGACCCTAGCTGTATAAGATTCACTGTTCCGGGCCAGCCTCGGGCCAAGTGGAAGATGAGTTCCTGGTCTTGGACGTCCAAGTACCAGCTTGCTGCTTTGTTTGTTTCCAGTCTGTTGGTTTGATCTGTTATTGTGCCCAACTGGGAATTCCATCCTATTTTTAGCAGGCCATTCTAAATCACCGAGTCCCTTTGAGTGTGATTTCCGTCTTCCGAAGTGTGCTAGCCCCGCCCTAATTGTGGACATCCATTAATCGATCAGTTTCCTCTAGACTGTAAGCTCCTTGTGGGCAGGGATCACGTCTACCAACTCAGTGTGCTCTATCAAGCACTTAGTCCAGTGCTCTGCACATAGTAAGTGCTCAATAGATATGACTGAATGATTGAATTTCCTTGATCCCTTCATTAAGGGGACTGTACCCAGCTCTTCCAGCATGGGGGATGGGAGGAGGGAGCCCCTGCTCAGCAGAAGGAAAGCCCCCATTCAATATATGCACGGAGCGCTGCTGAGCTCATCTCCCTCCCGGCTGGGTATAAGTCGAATAGAAACAGTGTGGCCTAGTGGAAAGAGCGCAGGTTTGGGAATCAGAGCACCTGGGTTCTAACCCTAGCACCTCCACTTGTCTGCCTTGTGACCTCGGGCAAGTCACTTCTCTTGGCCTCAGTTCCCTTATCTGCAAAATGGGGAATTCACTACCTGTTCTCCCTCCTTCTTTGATTGGGAGTCCCATGTGGGACAGACGATCTTGTATCTACTCCGCAATTAGAATAGTGTTTGTTACATAGTGATTTACAAATGCTATTATGATGATGATGATTATAATTATTATTTTTTCTCCTGAAGTAAAAAAAAAACTTCCCACAATGCAGCCTCTCCCAGATTCTTCCGACAGCCCCCAGCCTGGATGAAGGATCGCCTCCCTGAATCTTTAAGCCTTCATCAGCCAACCAGGTCTGGCTTAGCGGACGGCTTCTTGAGAGCTTGTAGGTTGAGGGTGGGGAACGGCGATGTCAGCTACAGGACCGGAAAACTGTCCTCTTGTTCCGTTCCTGGCTCACCCCCGAAAGGACCTGCACATTAGGGTCTATTTCTGGAGTCAAGCTCCCTGCAGAGCAGCCCTGAACCCTAGCAGGAAGTCTTTGCGGGTGGGGGAGAGATTGCTTATCTCCCCTACTCCTCTTCAGTCCACCTCATGTAAGCAGACTTGCAAGCACAATTGATTGATTGATTTTTTTTTGGGTATGGTATTTGTTAAGTGCTTATTGTGTGCCAGGAACTGTACTAAGTGCTGGGGTAGATACAAGCTAATCAGGTTGGACACAGTCCATGTCCCACATGGGGCTCACTGTCTTAATCCCCATTTTGCAGATGAGATCACTGAGGCTCAGAGAATTGACTTGCCCCAGGTCACACAGCAGACAAGTGGCGGAGTCAGGATTGGAGCACAAGTCTTTTCCACTAGGCCATGCTGCCTCTAGACTGTGAGCTTGTTGTTGGCAGGGAATGTGTCTGTTTATCATTATATTGCACTCTCCCAAGCGCTGAGTATAGTGGTTTGAACACGGTAAGCACTCAATAAATGATTGAATGAATGAATTCTCCGATTGATTAATTGACACTTCCCCCATTATACCCTTCGTCTCTTCTACTTAGCGCAGCTCAGCTAAGAAGGCCCAGAGTTTTTAAAGAAAACAGCCCAGGAAAATGATTTCAGCATCTATCCATGACAATAGTGGAAGCTTATGAAGCTGTCACTTTCTTTAGCCCTACCCTCTCCCCTTCATATTGTTCTTTTTTTCTTGAAGCCATGGTTTGGAGTAAGGCTCCTATGACACCAGGAATCTTGCTGCCGGGAAAAATAAAGCTGTTCGCATCCTCGCAAGGAATGTTCAAAGTGCTTTTCTTCCCTATCATTTCTCCACAGTTAGATCAGATCAGGTGTTGGGACCATGACATGACAACTCAAACCACTCACTCTGCGACTTTATTTTTCTTTTCCGGGGCTCTTTTTCCTCCAAAGTGTTTCATGGCCATTTCAGACGAGATTAGTCTTTCCATTTCCCTCTTCACAGATTAGACCTTTGCGGGTAAAGCTCGATTAAGTAATTGCCTCAACGTTGCCACATGGCTCCTGGCAAACCCGAAATTAACACCTCAGGCCCCCAGGTTTCAACGCCCTTGTTCAGTCTGCTACCCTCCCAGGCAACTCTCCGCTAACATCGGAACCCTGAAAGGAAGAGATCTAGAGGACAGACTGCAGGACACAAATACATTACAGCAGCTAAGGAAGGTGACCTGGTGTTCCTTTCCTAGGCTTTCAACTCTCTCTGAACTCCTTTCTTCCTCTTGCTTGTCAAGTTTTTAAGCTCTTGCTTCTGAAGATCACTTTTAACACACTAAGAATATTGTAGCATGTCTTCTAAAATCCTCCTGGCCTGTCTTGGGGTTGGTGTGGTTCACTGAAAAGTTATTGATTTACTTCTGCTTCTTTCCCGTAAAAATAGTGCTGTCTGAAAGAAGCTTTTGCTTAGCCTGGCAATCTCCAGCTTTTCCTGGCTTTTTGAACCTGCCTGGATTTTGACTCTAGAATGAGGAAAATATTTCAGGGGTTGGGGGGTTCTGCTCCCCTGAACCTCTCCCCTCAGTCAATCTCTGAGGGTCTTGCCAACTGGGGTTGCCAGAATCCCAACGTAATAACCACCCCGACCAACCAGAAGCCTGGCCCTTTGGGTAATTTGGACTGTACCCAAGCATGGTAGGGCCACAAGGGCAGAACATACCCTCTCCCATCCCTCAGTCTACAGTACTTTTCACCCAGGAAGCGCTCAATAACTGCCATGGATTGATTGGCCACCCTCTAATAATAATTGAAGGGAATGTGTCTCTTTGCTGTTTTACTGTACTCTCCCAAGTGGTTAGTACAGTGCTCTGTACATGGTGATTGCTCAATAAATACTATTGAATGAAAGAATTGAATGAATTGTGGGATTTGTTAAGCGCTTACAATGTACCCAGCACTGTACTAAACGCTGAGCCAGGTACAAGGTAGATTGGACACAGTCCTGCTCCCTATAGGGTTCATAGTCTTAGTATGAGGGAGAACAGATATTTTAACCCCATTTTTCAGATAAGGAAAGTTAGGCCTAGAGAAGTGAAGTCAGTGACTTAACCAAGGTCACACAGCAGGCAAATGGCAGAGCCAGGATTAGAAGCTCTGACTCCCAGGCCTGTGCTCTTTCCACTAGGCCAGACTGCTTCCCTGTGCTTTTCTCCCGTCACTGGAACTGAGAATCAGTCTGAGGGTTGGGAAATGTGGATGCTAGAGATTGTAATCTGCCCCTCCCGGGGCCCATATCCTGTTCCGCCTTTTTTCATGGGAATCTGTTAAGCGCTTACTACGTGGTATGCATTGATCTAATCATGATATGAGTTCATCAGGTTGGATACGGTCCCTGTCCCATACGGGGCTCACAGTCTAAGCAGGAAGGAGAACAGGTATTGATTCCCGATTTTACAGATGAGGTAACTGAGGCACAGAGAAATTAAGTGGCTTGCCTAAGGTCACACAGCAGGTAACCGGCAGAGCCAGGATTAGAATCCCAGGCCCGTGCTCTTTTTACCAGGGTGCGGCTTCCCACTGAGTCCTTAGCCAACAAAACCTTCTGGACATCCTTCCTTAGGCCGTTCTCCCCGCTATCTAGTACTTGTTTCCCATATCGGATTTCATTCCTTCCAACCTCTCAGCATCTTCACCTGCCTGGTCCCTCCTCCGAGTTCATTTTGCCAGTATCTCCTGAGTGCCTTAGAGGAAGAGGGATGGAGAGGAAGATGTGTAGGTCCAAGACTGCTCTGATAAGGGAAGATGGATAGAGGAAGATGGCTGCCCACAGAGCCAGAGCAAAAGCACGTGAGACGGGCGAGCGGTGAAGGAACTCTTCCTTGGGGAAGGAGGAAAGGGAACAAGAGTTAATGTATATCCGATCTTGTGCAGCTGGATCTAGTCACAGCTTGCCATTTTGGCAACCAAGGACTGTTTTCAGTTGAATAAACACCAGGAAAAGGCTCCTTTCAATTTACCCTCAGACTCATCCTCTTTGAGGATGCAGTGTCCTCAGAATGCTTATCTCTCCTCAGATTAGCTGAACGTAGTTGGACTCTTGATTAGTGATTGTGTGGGGAGAGGAAAAGGCCTTATGAAAGTTTTTTTGGCTTTCATTGTAATGTGCGGTTATTGTTCTCGGATGATAGCAGTGCCTGGGGGTTATTTTGCCCAGAAAAGTCTCCAAAGTGCATCCAATTTTAGACTGAGTCCAGTCCTTAAGTAATGGAAGAGAAACAACTGCTTTGGTCTTGCTACTAAGTCGACTACCTCATTCACCAAGGCTGAGGTGGTGGTGGGGAATGGGAAAATAAGTTTGCCGGGAATAGGAGCAGGGTTTTACTTAACAGAGGAAGAGGCGTCTGGGCCCCTGAAAGATTTCTTCCACAGAATAGGGGATAATTTACTGCAGCTGATTAGGATGTAAGGTACATATCGCTGCAGCTTCCACTGGATTTCCCCAAACTTGAAAAGGTTAGATTTACACTGAATCCCAAAGGGATTTCCACTGGGAAATAGCCACGGGCCGGCACTGCGGCTCTAATCGAAACCCAAGACCCGTGAAGAATGCCATAGGTCACTCTCGACGGAGGGAGGCCAACCGTGGATACATTTGGAATTTTTCCACTCCATTCTACCATTTCTGCCTTCCATGTCTCCGCCACTCTGGCTTCTCATCTGTTCATTTATTTCTCTCGGGCATACCTTGGTCTGATCTGTGGCCCGCGTTACGACCCCTTCCTCACTCAGGGACAGTTTTTGCAAGCGGTTGTGCGTCTCTCTCGAGGTGGAGGAGGGCAGAATGAGCATGCCTAGTGGCAAGAGAGTGGGCTTGGGAGTCAGAGGACGTGGGTTCTAATCCCGTCTCTGCCATTTGTCTGCTGTGTGACCTTGGGCAAGTCACTTCACTTCTCTGTGCCTCAGTTACCTCATCTGGAAAATAGGGATTAAGAATGAGCACCATGTGGGACAACCGGATTACCTTGTATCTACTCCAGTGCTTAGAACAGGGCTTGGCACATAGTAAGCGCTTAACAAATACCATCATTATTATTAGGAAGATCGCTGCCTTCCCTGTTATATGCCTTTAGACGTTTCCTGTGGTGTAAAAGGGTAGGTTTCATGCAGTCCGGTTGCCGCCTTGTAGCTTTGGAGGGTGCTCATAGTGTTAGAAGGGTCCCATGTAGCTATTCGCAGGTGGACTCTTCCCTGCTTCCCTCCCCATGGTGGATTTGAGCCCAGATTGGATTTTCTAGGCATGGAGCTCCTGCCAATCAAACCTATTGATCTTGTGGAGCCTTGCGTCCCCATCAAAGATGAAAGATGGGTAGAGGGAGGGAAGGGAAAGTATACCCCACAGAGGGGAATTGCTTGCCATTTATAGATGACCACCAGCCATCTCCCTCCTGCTCCCTTTCCCCTCTTCAAGTAGGCCCTGCTTTAGCCACTCAATCGGCCAATCAGTCAATCAATGGTATTTATTGAGTGCTTACAATTCATAGAGCACTCTACTAAGCGCTTGGGGAAGTACAGTACAACAGAGTTGGTAGACACTTTTGCTGTCCACAAGGAGTTTACATTCTAGAGGGTGCTTACATTCTACATCCAGCACCGGATCTAGTGGATATAGCCCGGGCCTGGAAGTCAGAAGGATCTGGGTTCTAATGCTGGCTCTGCCACTTGCCTGCTGGGTAACCTTGGGCAAGTCGCTTCACTTCTCTGTGCCTCAGTTGCCTCATCTGTAAAATGGGGATGAAAGATGGTGAGCCCCATGTGGGACAGGGACTGTCTCCATCCTGATTTGCAGGTATCCCAGCGTGGCTGGAAAGAGCCCGGGCTTGGGAGTCAGAGGTCATGGGTTCGAATCCCAGCTCTGCCACTTGTCAGCTGTGTGGCTGTGGGCAAGTCACTTCGCTTCTCTCTGCCTCAGTGACCTCATCTGTAAAATGGGGATTAAGACTGTGAGCCTCATGTGGGACAAGCTGATTACCCCGTATCTCCCCCAGCGCTTAGAACGGTGCTCGGCACATAATAAGCACTTAACAAATACCAACATTATTATTATTATCCCAGCGCTTAGTACAGTGCCTGGCACACGATAAACATTTTACAAGTGCTGCAATTATTTTTATTGTCATTACCGGGGTAGCCCTTGAGCCTCTGAGCACAGCTCCAGCTTGAATCCCCAGATGGTGCTAAGTCTGATCCCTGAGGTGAAGTCTGACCTCTTGCCACTTGGGCAAGTCACTTCACCACTCTGGGCCTCAGTTATCTCATCTGTAAAATGGGGATTAAGATCGTGAGCCCCATGTGGGACAGGGACTGTGTCCAACATGATTAGGTTGTATCTACCCTAGTGTTTAGAACAGTGCTTGACAAAAAGTAAGTGCTTACCAATACCGTCATCATTATTATTACAATATAACAGGAGGATGGACACTCCTCACTCACGTAAGAGACATTCCAAGGTCATTGGTTATCCTGGGCCCCTCACTGCAGTGGCTTTGTGAGCGACAGTTTAGCATGCCTCGGCCTCCCCTGTCACCCCAAAGTCAGGTGTTAGTCACCCCCCATTGTTCCACAGCCGCTGCTGCTGCCCTGGGTTCCAGAGCTTTCCCGTCCATCGCCCCAAGGATGCAGGCTTTCCAATTGCCATGGAGAATCGGCTGCTGGCATGATTATTTGGGGGCCACTCCACTGCCCACCCCTAGCTTCATCTCGAGCTTTGACTTTTTCATAAAAACCAAGAAAACAGGGACCAAATGAACCCTTGGTGAGCCAGCCCCTGCAGCTCTGATGGTTGCTGAATGGGCAGGGATTTTTCACTGTTGCCTTGGGTTGGTCTCTGGGGAAAAGAAAAACGATCTATTATAGTTAGGGGGAAATTAAAAAGTCCTTCCCTTGGGCAGCCCTCTTCTGTTGCAGGCATAAAATGTAGATATGTTATTATCTAGAGTAAAATTCCCCGCTTTCCACCCTCTGCATTCAGCCTCCACAAGGATCTAATAATAATAATAATGGTATTTGTTCAGCACTTACTATGTCCAGGCACTGTGCTAAGCTGTGGGGTGGATACCAGCAAATTGGGATGGACACAGTTCCTGTTCCCCATCGAGGGTCACAGTCTCGATTCCTGTTTTGCAAATGAGGAAACTGAGGCACAAAGTAGTGAATTGACTTGCCCAACGTCACACAGCAGACAAGTGGCAGAAATGGGATTAAAACCCATGACCTTCTGACTCCAAGGCCCATGCTCTAACCGCTACGCTACGCTCTTCTAACTCTCAAATCCAGGATACTGGCCCAGTAAAAAGTACCTGTCCAGCGGCAGCTCCCTGACCCTGACCGAGATTCCGCAGGGCCATGAGCTACTCCTGGATGGGAAGGTAGGCATTTGGGGGATTTGGGGGACCAAGGCAATCTATCAATCAATGGTATTTATTAAACACTAACTGTGTGCTGAGCACTATACCAAGCGCTGCCAAGGAGCTTCTGAAGATGCCTAACCCTATAACCAGGAAGTGGTTTGCACATTCAATTATGGGATCGCACAGATGGAAGGCATTTTTAGAGCTCATCTGGTCTATCCCCCTGCCTTAGATCTCCTAGGACAGGTGAGTGTCCTGGGAAGTGACTCTAAACCTCCCTTGGAAACTCATTCCAGAGCTGAGAAACTCTCAGCAGCCAGGTGTTTATGCTTATGTTTAGCTCATATTCCTCTTGCTGCAGTTTAAACTCATTTCTACTTTCTACCTTTTTGCATTGTCCTGTTGAAGGCAGCAAAAGGAAATTCTGGTGCCATCTGAATTTTTGCCTCTTTCAGGAAATAATGGCCTGCATTTGGATTTTTTGAAATCTTAGTAATTCTATTGTGTTATGATTTTGGATGTAAAATTCTAATTACAATGAAACCGGTTATATTTTCTTCTCATTTGTGACATAATTATGTGTATTTTTTCAATTTCTTTGTTAATGTACATATATACATGCAAATATAATATATATATATATATATATCAATGTGCCTTAGTCTCATAATATGTTCAGCCCAAGAATCTTGTGAACTTGATTCTTTTGCTACCCTTTTAAGAAGTTTTAATAATATTTAGTCAATCATATTCATTGAGCACTTACTTTGTGCAAAACACTGTACTAAGTGGTTGGGTGAGTACAATGTAACAGAATTGGTAGACACCTTCCCTACCCACAAGGAGCTGGCATTCTGGAGGGGTAGTCCATTTAAAGGCATCTTAAAAGGGTTTTTTTGTACTTAATCCTTCCTAATTTGGCGATTTTGCATTTTTGCTGAAAATTGGAATACTTGTTTCTGCTGCTGCTGTTTCCCTAATATTGCTTTGATCTGGGATGGTTATAGATGGGGTCACATCTGAGCAGATTTTGAGACCATGTTTTAGACTCCTTGTCTTGTCTCCCATGTTTCAGACCCTTTGTCTTGTAATATCAAGGAACAATCTGAAGAGAAGCAGCAGGGCCTAGTGGTTAGAGCTTGGACCTGGGAATTAGAAGGACCTGGAGCTTAATGCCAGCTCCACCACTTTTTTTTATCATGCTATTTGTTAAGTGCTTACTATGTGCCAGACACTGTACTAGAAGCAGCATGGCTCAGTGGATAGAGCACGGGCTTGGGAGTCAGAGGTCAAGGGATCGAGTCCCAGCTCTGCCACTTGTCAGCTGTGTGGCTGTAGGCAAGTCACTTCATTTCTCCGTGCCTCAGTTACCTCATCTGTAAAGTGAGGATTAACTGTGAGCCTCACATGGGACAAACTGATTACCCTGTATGTACCCCAGCACTTAGAGAGGTGCTATGCACATAGTAAGCACTTAACAAATACCAACATTATTATTATTAGTAGTAGTAATAATAATAATAAACTCTAGAATAGATACAAGTTAATCAGATTGGACCCAGTCTCTGTCCCACATAGGCCTCCCAGTCTTAAACCCCATTTTCCAGATGAGGAAACTGAAGCACAGAGAAGTTAAGCAGTTAAGTGACTTCCCCAATGTCACACAGCAGACAAGTGGTGGAGCCAAGACTAGAACTTGTCTGCTGTGTGACTTTGGGCAAGTCACTTCACTTCTCTGTGCCTCGGTTACCTCAGCTGGAAAATGGGAATTAAGCCTATGAACGCCACGTGGGTCATGAACTGGATCTAACCTGATTAACTTTCATCTAACTCAGTGCTTACTACAGTGCTTGACACATGGTAAACACTTGACGATTACCATTAAAACAAACAAATAAAAAAACCCAGCTGAGTCATTTCCTCACTGTGAGACCTCGGTAGGGCAGGAAGAAAGGACTAGAACCAAGAAGATGTTTTACTCGGAAGGAGAGATCACCTCATCTCACCCTCATCAGTTCCACTTTGCCCCCAATAGCTGAACTCCTAAGATTAGGAGCTCTTCCAAGTCTCAGCCTTTTTAAAAAAATGGTACTTGTTAAGCGCTTGCTATGTGCCAGGTTCTGTAACTAAGCGCTAGGGTAGATACAAACTAATTGGTTGGATGCAGCCCAGGTCCCACGTGGGTCTTACAGTCTTAGTCCCCATTTTGCAAATGAGGAAACTGAAGCACAGAGAAGGTAAGTGACTTGCCTAACACCACGAAGTAGAGCTGGAATTAGAACCCAGGTTCTTCCGGCTCCCAGGTTACATCTTGGGTTTTTTTCTTCCACATCTCCAAACTGCCCCGGTTATTTTAAAGGCTCCTCCAGTCATGGAGAGGACTTAGGGTGAGGCATGTAAAATATTGACTGGAACCAGGATTCTATTTCCTAGTTCTTCTCCTCCCTCCTTCCAATAACACGGAATCATTAAAAACTACACTTTGTTTGGCTCTCTGTGGGGCAAACCTAATAGAAGGTGGAAAAAAATTAGTAGAATCGATGTGCTTTTCCAACTGAGCTAACAATAGCTGATTGCCTAGCTGACATCAGGAGATTTAATATTAGTACAGTTTTTGGGAATCCAGCATGGAAAGAATTAAAAAAAAATAGTTTGATCAGATGCAGGCTTTTTTGCTTTTTTAAAAAATGAGATTGTGGGAACTAAGCACAGGCCTGGAAGTCAGGAGGCTTGGGTTCTAATTCTGGCCCTGCCACTTGCCTACTGTGAGACCTTGGGCAAGTTATAACTGCTCTGTACCTGTTTCCTCCTCTGTAAAATGAAAATTCAATACTTGTTTTCCCTTTGCCTTTGTGAGCCACCTGTTGGAGAGTGTGTTTAATCTGATTGCATTGCATTGATCACAACATTTAGCATAGTGCTTAGCATGCAGCAAGTGCCGGGGGGAAGCAGTTCGGCCTAGTGGAAAGAGCCAGGGCCTGGGAGTCGGAGGACCTGGGCTCTAATCCTGGATTTGCCAATTTGCCAGTTGTTTGCTTTGTGACCTTGGGTAAGACACTTCTCTGTGCCTCAGTTCCCTCAACTGTGAAATGGGGATTAAATACCTGTTCTCCTTCCCACTTAGTCCATGAACCCCATGGAGGACAGGAACTGTGTTGGACCTAATTAATTTGTACCTACCCCAGCGCTTAGGATAGGGTTTGATACATAATAAGCACTTTACAAATACCATGAAAAGGTGGTTAACAAATTACCTCACCTGTTTTTATTATTATAAGGCTCTTCCTGATTAGATAGATGTGACCCGGGAATGCTTGGGGCCTCTCTCTTTTTTTTTTAAATGGTATTTGTTAAGTGCTTACTATGTGCCAGACTCCATACTAAATGTTGGGGCAGATACAACCTAATTAGGTTGGACACAGTCCCCATCCCACATTGGGCTCTCAGTCTTAATCCCCATTTTACAGATGAGGTAACGGAGACTCAGAGATGTTAAATGACGTATCCGACGTCACACGTAGCAGACAAGTGGCAGAACCAGGACTAGGACACTGATCCTTCTGACCCCTCAGGCCCATGCTCTACCCACTAAGCCACCCTTCTTCTCCTTGTATCTCTCTTCCCTCTGGCAGGAACCTGCTTTGGAAATCTCCTCAAGGCTTCAGTGGAGGAACAGAGCAAGGCTGGGAGGTGGAGGTGAAAAAACTGGAGTGGAATTGGACAAGGAGCCAGACTTACCAGGGTGAGGGTGGGGAAGGGCTAGAGATTTCAAATTCACTGGTCCTATTTCCCCTGGGCAACCTCTCATAATATTAGGTTGGTGCTTCCTCTTAGGCCTATCTAACATCCTTCACTCGAGTTTGACCTCTTTTAAATCTAGGCCCTAACAGAATTTTCTGCAGGAAAATGTTCTTCAAAATAAATACTTAGGCCTGGGCAGATGGGGGCCACTGAGACTAGTTTTCCTGCTGATCAATCAATCATATCAATCATATTTATAGCACACTTACGGTGTGCAGAAAACTCTCCTAAGTACTTGGGAGGGTATAATAGAACAGAGCTGGTAGGCATGTTCCCTCCCCACAGCCAGCTGACAGCCTAGAGGGAAATACATAAGTGCTCTGGGGCTGAGGAAGAGGTAGAGAAAGGGTGCAAATCTAAGAGCAAGCCAGTTGTGGATTCATTTAAAAGTACCATGCCTCTTTAGCTTCTTGAATAGTACCTCACTTAGGGCCAATTTCTCTGTAGTCGCTGTAGTGACGTATGGACAGGCGGCCATCGGCCCAATCTTGAAGCAAGCCAGTGGTGCCCCAGGAAATGAGAAAGCCCCAACATTCTTCAGAAGCAACCTGAGAGAGAGTGTCTGGTCACCTGCTCAAGCCCTAAATAAACTGCTCAAGAATCAGTCGTTTCCAACCTTCAGCTCCAGCACCTTGTGGTTTCTGTTTTCAGTCTGAAAAAGCCCGTCAGAACCCAGTTCCCATGAGGAGGATGGGAGAGGTAAACGATTCAGGGTTTTGCCTTCATTTGGTTTAGAGGATGCCAGGGAGCACAGTGGGAGTTCTCACATTAAATGGGTTTAGACTAAGCCTTCCTTCCCCAACCCAGGGAACGAGTCTATCCGCGAGCTGTGGGAAATACACAAACCGTGGCTCAGCGTATACCCCGGTGACTAGGGCCGGCCCCTCTGCAATTTGCAACCAAGTCGAGCCCTTCAGCTCCACAAATATTTATTTTAATAGAGGATTATTAGCTGATGGGTATTTCATTTCCTCCGCAAAGGGGATGAATGCGAAGGATGTCAGAGTTATTTACAGTACTTGTGACCTAAGCAGGGAACAAGCTAATGTGTGGGAGTCTCCTTGGGAGACATCTGTTCCATCTACTGCAAACGACCCATAAATACAATGGATTAGAATGGCGGAGACATCCCGGGGTGGAAATCAAAGAGCTATTACCGGGCAATTTCGGAGATCCTGGCAAGCTCTACTTGAATCGAGAGCTACCCTTCAGTCTTCTCCAAAGGCCAGTTGACGTTTAAAATAAGGCATCAAAGAAGCCTTTCTTTCGAGTGGGGAGGACAGCTTGTAAGGCTGATAAATGGCCTTTTAATCTTGTTGTTCATCAAAGGAACAGGGGGGCAATGCGGGAGGGGCTTTGCAAGTGGTCCTGCAGGGCAACATGAGAATGGAGGAGAGCCAAGAGGTCCATTGAGATGTCAGGGGAGCTTCTGGTCCCTCCAGCAGCCCTTTGGACTCTGACACAAGGGGCCAGGTGGTCACACCACAGCCCTCGCGCTGGGAAGTGGGAGCCAAATCAGGAGCTCTTTTTTATGCTACCTTTTAGGCGCTTATTATGTGCTGGGCACTGTCCTAAGCTCTGGGGTAGGTACAAGCTAATCAGGTTGGACACAGTTCCTGTCCCATACATGGGGCTAACAGTCTTAATCCCCGTTTTGCAGATGAGGGAACTGAGCCATAGAGAAGTGAAGTAACTTGCCCAAGGTCACACAGCAGACAAGTGGCAGATCTGGGAGAAGAATATAAGCCTGTGCTCTTTCCACTAGACTGGGCTTCTAAAGTAGGCACCTGGGGGAATTGCCTCGGCATCCTGGACAGGGCCTAGGCTGGGTCATAGGGGAGATGGCATGCACCCTAACCCAGAATTTGGGGCTGCTTCAGGATGTCCAAGGACTTTTTCCTGCTCCAATCAATTGATGTTTATTACACATTCTCTAAGTGAAGAATGTGCTTCCTGTAGCTCTGCCGGTTATGGAGGAACACCAAGACTTCGGCTCTTCCCTCAAGGAGGTTACAATTTATTGAAACAGTAGAAACTCAAACAACACAAATCCAAATGAAGGTAGATCCTCATCAGGAAGATACAAAATGATAGATAAATGACATGAAAAAGCAAGCATTTACAAATTAGGATTCTTACTCAAGTAGGCTAAAATTCATAAGTGAAAGGGCCACTCTTGGTGACCATCCCCTCCCCTAGCTTTTTAATATTAGGTTATTGCTTTTTCTAAATTCTCAGTACTAGCTAATCCTCATGCGACTTTTATATTTTGAGGTGCTCCATCCTCACGATGCCACAATTAATCGGGCTCTGCTGGAGGCGACAGGGCCCTCGTGTGTCTCTCCTGTCTCTCCCGTAGCCTGTTCCATCCAGTCGATCCATCAATTAATAGTAGCCTGGGGCCTGCTGTGGGGGTTGATGGACCAAAAGGCTGGAGGGCTTGACCACCACAGGCACCTACTTCATCTATGAGCACGGGGAGGGGGAGCTTGGGTTGTCCGGTAGGGGCTCGGAGTGGATGTGGCTAATGAGGAAGAAGTCCCTGCCGTAGTTCCCAAAGGATGGGAGATCAGCGGAGAGGAGGGGCATAGAGAACCCCTGATGGGCCCCAGAGTCTGGCAGGGAGACAAGTCACTTTATGGGCTCTGGTCACCCAGTGGGAAAAACAATGAGGCCCAGGGCCTAGTGCAGACAAGTTAAGCTCTTCAACTAACCTTAAGTAGGAGAGGGACAAGTTAATCTCCTCGAATATCCCTACCCCTAACCCTAACTCCCTGAGGGGATGTGTTTGAGAGGAATAAAGACCCCCTGAAAGGCCCCAGAGTCTGGCAGGGAGAGAAATCACTTGTTGGGCTCCGTTCTCCCAGTGAGAGGAAAGAATAGGCTCAGGGTCCAGTGGGGACAAGTTAAGCTCCTTGACTAACTCTACCCCTCACCCTAACTCCCCAGGGGACACACAGAGCCCCTGATGTTCCCCAGAGTTGGGCAGGGAGAGAAGTCAATTGACGGGCTCCAGTTGCCCAATGGGAGAAAAGTTGAGACCCAGGGCCCAGGGAGGACAAATTAAACTCCTTGACAGGTCTTGGAGCTTTCTACCCTGCAGTCTGAGTGGAAGGCTCCACCTGTGGGCACAGAAAAATGAGATTCTGAGGAAAGGAACTAATGATCGGTCCCTGAGTAGATTCTCTTTGCGGCAGAGCCACAGGATCCCATTACTTTGATTTTGCAGGGAAGTGTTTTCTTCTTGGGCTTAATCCAGGACAGAAAATAGGCCAGTGATCCATTCTTCGGCCAGATGATTTCTTTCCTTCCAAAAGTTGTTGGCAAGAAGTCCAGAATAAGGCGCTTCGAGACTCAAGCTCAGAAGCGGATAGCAGGTTTCCAGATGGCCTGGGCCAACTCAGGGTTCAAACAGCAGCTGCAGGTCAGCGAGAGTGGAGCCCTGCGGGAAGTGGCTTGCGATTTCAACCTAGACGGCTTGACCAACCTCACCTGGTAGGCAAGAAAACATCTCCATCATTTTCCACCAGCAGCACCATCCTAAGAATTACGACCTCTAGACTGTAACTGCATTGTGGGCAGGGAATGGGTCTGTTTGTTGTATTGCATTCTCCTAAGTGCATAGTACAGTGCTCTGCACACAGTAAGCACTCAGTAAATACAATTGACTGACTGACTGACCTCTTGTTCTTAGAGAGCCTGTTTCTGGGGGAGAGTTCTTAGCACGCTTCAGAGTTTCCTCCTACAATAAGACAATGACAGGTAGCCATAGATGAAATTTATCCTGGCTTTACATTTGATGCCATGTGCCCCTGGATGGACCATTGCAAATTGGAAAAATGTGATCTAGGGGTAGGTCACATCATCATCACCATCTTCATCATCAGTGATATTTATTGAGACCTAAGTGCAGAGCACTATACTAAGCACTTGGAAGGGTAAGCTTAGACTGTAAGCTTGTTTCTAGACTGTGAGCTCATTTGTAGACTGTAAGCTCATTGTGGACAGGGAATGTGTCTGTTTATTGTTGTACTGTACTCTTCCAAGTGCTTAGTACAGTGCTCTGCACAGAGTAAGTGCTCAATAAATCCGACTGGATGGATGAATAAATGACGTTACAATACAACAGAGTGGGTAGACACTTTCCCTGCCCATAATGAGCTTACAGTCTAGAGGGACCGGAGACATTCATTCATTCAATCGTATTTATTGAGCGCTTATTGTGTGGAGAGCACTGTAGACATGTAGACAACTCTGGATGTGAGTGCCAACCTCTGGCCCACCTGGGCATCCTGCATTGGATTCATTCATTCAATAGTATTTATTGAGCACTTACTATGTGCAGAGCACTGTACTAAGCGCTTGGAATGAACAAGTCGGCAACAGATAGAGACGGTCCCTGCCGTTTGACGGGCTTACGGTCTAATCGGGGGAGACGGACAGACAAGAACAATGGCAATAAATAGAGTCAAGGGGAAGAGCATCTCGTAAAAACAGTGGCAACTAAATAGAATCGAGGCGATGTACATTTAATTAACAAAATAAATAGGGTAATGGAAATATATACAGTTGAGCGGACGAGTACAGTGCTGAGGGGATGGGGAGAGGGGGAGGAGCAGAGGGAAAGGGGGGAAAAGAGGGTTTAGCTGCGGAGAGGTGAAGGGGGGGGGTGGTAGAGGGAGTAGAGGGAGAAGAGGAGCTCAGTCTGGGAAGGCCTCTTGGAGGAGGTGAGTTTTAAATGCGGGCCAAACTCTGGCACTTGCCAACTGTGTGACCTTGGGCAAGTAAGTCGCTTGACTACTCTGTGCCTCAGGTTCCTCATCTGTAAAATGGGGACTAAATGTCTGACCCTCATCTACTTAGAGGGTGAGCAGTCCATGGGAGAGGACCCGTACCCCCTTTGCTTAGTACAGTATTTAGTCCATAATAGGTGCTTAACGAATAGTGCCATTATCATTATGACACACACTCTGCCATCCAGGCTGGGCAGCGCTCTTTATAGGTTTCATGTCACTGACTTGGGTCCTCTCACTAGTCATCTTTGTTCTGTGCCACGGGCACCAGAATAGTTGCAAAGGTTGTTATAGCACAGACACCTGAAGGTGTAGTTGTGACTACAGAAAGCCCAACACACATCCTGCCTGTGCCTTCTGTGTACCCTGTGTTAGAGGGGCCTGATGAGTTTAAGACATCTGATAGGGCACCATCCCAAGCCCATTGCAGTCTGCAGAGATCCCTGGGGCCTCTATGGAGATCTCTGAGGGGAGCAGGATTTCAGGGTCCCATCTGATCCTAGCCCCACACGAGCCTGGCCATCTTGGTAAAATGCAATCTCTGGCTCATTCAAACTCTGAGTTTTAGAAATAATAATAATAGTAATAATAATGTTGGTATTTGTTAAGCGCTTACTATGTGCAGAGCACTGGACTAAGCGCTGGGGGAGATACAGGGCAGTCAGGTTGTCCCACGTGAGGCTCACAGTCTTAATCCTCATTTTACAGATGAGGTAACTGAGACACCGAGAAGTAAAGTGAGTTGCCCAAAGTGACACAGCTGACAGGTGGTGGAGCCAGGATTAGAACCCATGACATCTGACTCCAAAGCCCGGGCTTTTTCCACTGAGCCACGCTGCTTCTCTAGAAAGACTTATTGGTACAGTCTGGCAAATTTCTAAAAGGGACCCTGGCCTCCTTAACTGTCTGCAGAGCTTCTCTGCCCCTGGGGGTATGCACGAGCCTGTCCCTATGAACACATTGGCCCCAGGGAGAAAATGACAAAAGAGGACCCGGCTCTGCTATATGTCTGCTGTGTGACCTTGGGCAAATTACTTCACTTTTTTGGGCCTCAACTCCCCCATCTGTAAAATGATGAATTGATACCTGTTGTCTCTCCCCCTTAGATTTGTGGAACAGGGATTGTATCCGATTGGATTATCCTGTATCTATCACAGTGCTTGGGTCCTAGTAAACCCGGTATAACAGCAACCATTGTTATAATGATGATGATGATTATCTTGTATTATCCCAGGACTTAGTATAGTGCCTGGCATATAGTAAGTGCTTAATAAATACCATTTAAAAAAAAGGAAGGTGAGAGAATAGGTATTGAATCCCCATTTTACAAATGAGAGGACTGAGGCATGAAGAAATGAAGTGACTTGCCCAAGGTCAAAGAGCAGGCAATTTGCAGATCCAATTAATAATGATAATGATGATGATGATAACCCCCCTCCTTATTGCTTCAAGCCCATCGGGATGCAGTGGAAGCCACCATTTTGAGAATCATCAGATCTGACAAGGAGAAATGCCAACAGTGAAATTGAAAGTTTGGAGAAAAACGCTTGAGTCCCCCCTGAACAACCACTTGGTGCTAACTTGACTCACCCAGTCCTGCAGGCTTGTAGCCCGGGGACTCATGAGCTAACCCAACGGTTCAGAAGGGATTCCTTAAGGCCTTGTCTGCAGAGAGACCCTCTCCCTGGAGCAGCATCAGTCCCTGCCTTAGGCTGGACCTGAACTCTATCGCTGGAGTCCTAGGGACCCCTTCAGTCAGTCCGAAGCTCCAAGGTGTGTTTGATGTCAGGCAGGGGGAGGGGGAAGATCTCACGAGCTTCCTACTAGGTCCAGCAGAAGACCAGGTTTGGTTTCTGCACTCTTGGAAGTCTTGCCGGCAGAAAAGATGGAAGCACATCCTATCCATCTGGGGCTTCCTTACCAATATACTTCTCCGGCAAGGATTTCAGGGAGACGGAGAAAGCCAGCGGGGCCTGGCAGTCTTCAAATTCCTCCTGGGAGGTCCCGTCTTCAGGCTGTAGCTGCTTTGTACTGTGAAAGCTGCTTGTCTCCAGCTGACTCTCTTCATACTCCTCAAAGTCGTCAGGATATTCGCTCCCATCTGCTTCAGAGAAGGCTTCTAGGCAAGAAGGAGAGAGAAGGGAATGCCATAAAAAAGGGAATTTTCGCCTTTTTTTTGATACTCGTGAAACGCTTCCTATGTGCCTGGTACTGTACTAAGCCTTGGGATAGAGACAAGCTAATCAGCTTGGGCACAGTCCATGTCCTACATGGGACTCAGAATTTTAATCCCCATTTTACAGGTGAGTAACTGAGGCACCGAGCAGTAAAATGATTTGCCCAGGCTCAACCAGCAAACATGTGGTGGAGCCAGCATTGGAACCCAGGTCCTCTGACACCCAGGCCGGTATTTTTTTCACAAGGACACACAGCTTCCTACTTGTGATTCCCATGTGGGGACTGATTATTTTGTCTCTACCCCTGCGTTTAGTACAATGCTGGGCACATAGTAAGCACTTAAATACCACAGTCATCATCATTATTATTATCTCTGCAGCCCCTTTTCTCATTACGTTCCTCCACAGCTCCACTTCCTTTTTCTGACCCCACCCTTGTCCCACCTCTTCCCACCAATCCTAGACTGGTATGATCGGGAAGGAGGCAAGAACTGTGATATTAGCCTTTGGGAAAGACAAGGAAAGACTGCCTCCTTCTAATCTCCAGAGAGATCGCTTCTTTCTCCTCAGGCTTCAGGGAATAGCGGTATCCTGGTTCATCTCTTTTCTAGAGCACAGGCTTGGGAGTCAGAAGGACATGGATTTAATCCCTGCTCCTCCACTTGTCCGGAGTGTGATTCGGGGCAAGTCACTTGACTTCTCTGGGCCTCAGTTACCTCACCTGTAAAACCGGGATGAAGACTGTGAGACTCATGTGGGACAGGGACCGTGTCCAACCCGATTAGCTTATATCTACCCCAGAGCTCAGAAGAGTGCTTGACACATAGTAAGTGCTTAACAAATATCATCATTATTCTACTGCCCTTGGTGATTTTCTGTGGTCATCTAAAATCTGGCTATAATATGCCAACTTCGCGTCTTCAGCTTAGATTGTGTGAGTTGTATCATTAAGGCATCTTACCTTGGGACACAGCAGATGCCCCTCGCTTACCAAATGCCTCAGAGATTTCTTCAATAGGAGTTGGATCAGAGATCTCCCATTCTGGACTCTCCTCTCCTGAAGAAGTAGAATGGCTTTCAAAATCTTCAGAGTAGTCTGTGAAGCTGTCCTCAGAGCTAGAGAGCTCTTCGGAGTCTCCTGCCACCTTGGGTTCAGGCCTGGCTCCGGGTGAGCCTAACCCTGGCCCGAATTCCTCATTCTTGGGGTCTCCCAAAGCTGTCAGATTCTCTCTTGGAAGGTGCGCTGCCTCGGAGCAACTGTCAGGGTCCACTGGGCAGAGGTTCTGGTCCAGCTGCTGCCATCTATAAGGCTGGGCCTCTCGTTGGCAGAGAAAGAGCCGGAGATGATGCTGAACAAAACAGTCATTGAGGAGCTGGCTGGCACTGGGTCTTCCTTCTGGGCTCTTATGGAGGATGGAGCTAAGTAAAGAGCCCAGAGTTGCCGAGTAACACCCAGGGACAGCTTCCCGCTGGCCTCTCACGATTTTGTAAAACAGGCTGACCAGATTCGTGGCACTGAAGGCTGGCTTTAAGGCACACATCTCGAAAAGAAGACAACCTAGGGCCCATATGTCTGACTTGGTGCTGTAGGGCACATCTTGGCACAACTCCGGGCTCAGATACATGGGAGTCCCGACGAAGGTGCTCGCCATATCCAGGGTGCCGCTCATGACCTTTGAGACGCCAAAATCCCCCAGCCTCACCTGCCCCAGCCAGGTGAGGAACACATTGGAGGCCTTGATATCTCTGTGCAGGATTTTTGAGGAGTGGACGTGTTGAACTGCCAAGACCAACTGCACGAACCACTCCATGACCGTGGCTTCGGGAAAGTAGCCTGCTTCCTGCCTCTGTTTGATGCGGTCATCCAATGTGCCGCCCTCACAGTAGTCCTGGACGATGAAGACATTCTCCTCCCGGGGGTCCATGAAGTGGTCATGGCAAGTGACAATATGGGGGTGCCTGAGTTGGCCCAGGATAGCCACTTCTTGCAGGACACTCTCTATGTTCCTGTTTCCCTTGGATGAATCCACCCTCACTTTTTTCACAGCAAACATCTTCTTCGTTCCTACATGCTTCATGAGGAAGACTTCTGCACTTGACCCCCGGCCAATGGTCAGGATTTTCTCATATTTCTCCATGACTTTCCATCCAGCTTCAAGCTGGAAGGCAAAAAAGAACCAAGAATCCCCATGCACTACTAAGAAGTAGCAAGACCTAGTGGGAAGAACACAGATCTGAGAGTCAGAGGACCCGGTTTCTAATCCTGGCGCTGCCACTTCCCTGCTTTTTGACCTTGGGCAAGCCACCTACCTTCTCTGTTCCTCAGTTCCTTCAACTTCAAAATAAGGATTCAATACCTGTTCCCCTCCAATGTAGGACTTGATTATCATGTACCTACCCCCACACTTAGTAGAATTCTTAGCACATCGTAAGTGCTTAACAAATGCCACAGTTATTATTATCATTATTATCACCGTCGACCAACTCTGCTCCATTTCTGAGAGAGGCGGGCTAAATGCTGACAGAAGAGAATTAGGGGGCAGTGACATTAGCATGATGGGGAAGGATCACTGTGTTGGTAGAGAGATGGGTGACTTCCTGGTAAGGGTTTTGGATTGGGCGGAAATAAATGGGGGAAACAAATTAACTGGCACATGCCTAGCTGGTTGTCATAGGACTCAGATGACTTGGTTGCAATGTGCTTTGTGTCACCAGGAAACAATTGCACCTTGGATGCCTGAGTGACTCCCCTAGCATTGAAGATCAGGATGGAAAGCATTTCATTGTGGAAAACCACGATGGAAGCCTTCAATAGCTCTTGTAGCCAGAAGATAGGTGTCCTGACAGATGTGAAAGTCATTCTAAGGGGGAGGAATGTCACTGGAACCAGTTCATTAGCCGGGTAGTGTGAGTGGAGAGAATGTTCACTTGACTGGGTGGAGAAAAGGAACCGGCTTCTAAAAAGGGTCAGGATTGATGCCTGTAGATGAGTAGAGGGGAAAACGTGGGCTAGGGTGGAATTCCCTGAAACTCCCAGGACGTACGTACTTGAGGAGATGGGAGGAAGGGAGAACACATTTCCAAACACAGGGGTGGAAAGATAGAGTGGCTCCAGGGATTAGATCTGGAACCATACCCGTGGCTGAAGACCGCCTGTTGTCATTATCCTGAATCTGCTTCTCCTTGCAGAGTTGCTTCCATTGACCAGTGCAGAGGACTCTGTTCTCAATCAGACAACTGGGTAGAATTACCAGGTAAACACTCACAAAATGGAGGGAGAGCAGGGTGCTGGGACAGGAAATAATAACAATAATAATCATAACTGTGGTATTTGGTAAACACTTACTATGTACTAAACGTCCAAGTAGAAGGGAGAGCAGGCACTAAACCCCTGTTTTATAGATGAGGAAACTGAGACACAGAGAAGTTAAGGGACTTGCCCAAGGTCAATACTGTAGTGGTGATGAGGGAATCCACATTTAAGGATTTTTCTATCCTTGAGTTCTTTGCTGGAGCCAGGAACTAGAAAAAACTGAGGGATGGGATGTAGCTGGAGCTGATATGGAAGAGGAACTGAAACCCAAACAAAAGAAGTTTAGAAGTTTAGAGAAATTCTGGGAAGCTGTTGCGAGGTTTGCCAACGATTACATGAGAGTCAGCGTGTTACATGAGACTGTCATTCTTAGCAGCAGCATTTCATCCTAGCTGGAAGTGGGGAAACCTGTGAAGAGAAGATAGAAATTCACAAGAGATATGAATAGAGGATGAACAGGAAATGAGATCTGCAAGAGGTGGAGACTAAAGTCCAGGACCAGTGTTAGTACCAACAGTCTTTATTGAGCACCTCATATGTGGGGAATGTATAAATGAAATTGAAGGCCTGAATACTACCCTCAAGAGGCTTACAACCTCATTGTGGGCAGGGATCATGCCTTCCAGTGCTTAGTACAGTGTCTGGCACATAGTAAGCACTTAACAAATACCACAATAATAATAATACCAGCTTTGTTATAGTGTGATTAATAGAGTACTCTGCACATGGTAAGTGTTAATAAATAGGATTGATTGGGATACAGTAGACATTAATTGATGAAAACATGATAGTTTATAAGAATGCAACAATATATATATAAACAAATGCATAAAGATGCACCTATGCATATGCAAACGAATAGATACATGAGGGTTTGCATTTCTTTTATGGTATTTTTTAAACGCTTTTTATGTGCCAGACACTGTACTAAGATCTGGAGTAGATACAAGATAATCCAGTTGGACACGGTCCCTGTCCCTCAGGGGGCTCCCAGTCTAAATCCTCATTTAAGTTGGGGGCTCCATCAGGGAAGGTTAAGAGAGGGGGTTACCATTTAGTAGTGCTTTGAGACAGGGGAGAGATGTGATGTGGCCAAGACAACGGGTGATAATATTCCAGGAACTGGGAGCATGAGCAATGGGATCCAGATTGAATGTGGGAAGTCAAAGAGAGAGGAGTCAAAGATGACACCAAAGTTGAGAGCCTGGGAGAGATGGAGGAGGGAGGCGATTGTGGTGGCAGGAGTGTCAACGGTTATGATAAAGTTGTAAAAAGGAGGGGGTTGAGCAAGGAAGTTGAGGAAAACTGATTGGATGTGGGAAGAGAAGGACTGGGAGGAATTGGCAAGCCCACCAAAGTTCCATGCTTGGGGAGCAGTCAGTCAGCCATTCGAATTTACTGAGCGCTTCCTGTGTGCCGAGTTCTGTACTAAGAGCTTAGGAGAGTACAATATAACAATAAACTGACTCATTCCCTGCCCACAAGGAGCTTACAGCCTAGAGGGGGAGACTGACATTTATATAAATAAATAAATAAATTACAGATATGTACATAAGTGTTCTGGGGCTGGTAGGCGTGATGAATAAAGGGAGCAAGTCAGGGCGACACAGAAGGGAGTTAGATAGGAAAAGAGGGTTTAGTCAGGGGAGGCCTCTTAGAGGAGCTGTGTCTTCAATAAGGCTTTGATAATAATAATAATAATGTTGGTATTTGTTAAGCGCTTACTATGTGCCGAGCATTGTTCTAAGCGCTGGGGTAGATACAGGGTAATCGGGTTGTCCCACGTGAGGCTCACAGTTAATCCCCGTTTTACAGATGAGGTAACTGAGGCACAGAGAAGTGAAGTGACTTGCCCACAGTCACACAGCTGCCAAGTGGCAGAGCCGGGATTCGAACCCAGGACCTCTGTCTCCCAAGCCCGGGCTCTTTCCACTGAGCCACGCTGCTTCTTTGATTGTGGGGAGAGTAATTGTTTGTTGGATATGAGGAGGGTGAGTGTTGAAGCCAGATGCAGGGTGTGGGTGAGAGGTTGGCAGAGAGATAGACAAGGTCAAGGTACACTGAGAAGGTTAGCATTAGAGGAGCGAAGTGTGCAGGCTGGATGACATCTCCAAATTAGGAAGCAGCACAGTGGCAAAATATGGGTTCTACAGCGAGGAGTCAGCCTTGCCACTTCACGCAGTCACAAAGCCAATGAGAGATGGCCAGATCCCACTTCGGTACGATGGGAGGGGGAACAGGGTCCATTATACTCACAAGGTATTCACTGTTATTAATCCTTGGACCCCAGCCCAGCAGGGTTTGCATGAAACCTTTTCCTCACCAGGCGAGGAATTATTCTGGTTCAAGGTCTCTGAGTTTCTAATGTTACAGAGGTAAAGTATCTAGAAATTATTAGGCCTTACCCCTACCGTGCCTATAAATTGTTTTCCCGCCCTGGTAGTTAGCAACTAACAATAATGATTTTCCCTAAGTCCCCTCCAACTTTGTGGATAATGGAGTATCTTTAGAAAATGGTGAGTAAAATATCACTTTAGCCTCTGCTAAGATTCCTGCTGGCCTCTACAATCTGTAAGTAGCTGTGCAATACTCCAGATCCTAGTGCTCCTAAAAGTGTGTTATTTTCTCCTCAAGCTCTCACTTTTGAGTTTGCAAGCTCCACTTTTCTTAGCTGGCCTCAATGAGGGGGTTCCTTCACTGCCAACAGAGACCTAGAAATACCCACAGAAGGAAGGGAAGAGCCTGAGGTTTCTCTTCCTCCTCCCCCCGGTCCCATTGTAGATTTTCATATAGTGAAGAGGGTATTAATTCAGCACGTACTATGGGCCCAGCACTGTGGTAACGCTGGAGTCGACACAAGAGGATCAGGTCTGACCTCTCCAAAATGGCACTTACCTCAACGGCCCCTGGATTCAGGTCAGGAGTCCAGGAAGTTGGCAGAGCAGGCCCACAGAAGCCCTTCTCCGTTTCCTCATGCCCAGAATCAGCTAGAGGCTCCTGACTACACCCTGCTTGGGCAAGGAAGAGTAGAGAGTCTGAAAGCTCTCAGGAGTCCAATCCCGACCTCTGTACCTCCGGTTTTGGGGGGCAGGAGAGCTGGTCGGATGGAATTTGTTGTTCGTTTTTCCCAGGAGCAAAGCCGCCTAACCCTGCACAGCAGCAGTTCTGCCGTTGCTTGACTAGTCTCCATGGTAACCGGGTTTTCCCCTGCGACTCGCTAACCTACTCCTGGAGTCAGGGTGCTGGCTTCCCATCAGCCTTCTGCTCGGAAGGGAAGGAAACTTAACGACCCACCAGATTCCAGCCTCACAGAGGATTAATTTTTTTTGTCAGTGGTATTTGCTAAGCACTTAATATGTGCCAGACACTATACTAATCCTTGGGGTGGATACAAGTAAATTGGGTTAGACATAGTCCCTATCCCAAGTAGGGCTCACAGTCTCAATCCCCATTTTACAGATGAGATAACTGAGGCACCGAGAAGTGAAGTGACTTGTCCAAGGTCACGCAGCAGACAAGTGGTGAATCCGAGATTAGAACTCATGACCTTCTGACTCCCAGACCTGTGCTCTATCTACTACATCATGCTGCTTCTCAAGGCCTGGGTAATCAAGGTAATCAGGTTGGATGTAGATCACGTCCCACTTGGGGCTCACAGTTTTAATCCCACTTTACAGATGAGGTAACTGAGGCACAGAGCATTGAAGTGACTTTCCCAAGGTCACAGAGCAGACAAGTGGTAGGTCTGGGACTAGAACCCGGGTCCTTCTTATCCCCAGGCCTGTACTCTATCCACTAGGACTGCCCACAAGGAGTTTATAATCCAGAGGGAACAAAATAAAAATATCAAATTTAGGGTCACTCAGTGCTGCTTCAAAACCAGATAGAGGTCAGGCCAGCTGAAAACAGGGCAAGGGACGACCCTATCCACATAATAGTAAAAAAATATGCTACTTGTTAAGCACTTACCATGTACCAAGCACTGTTCTACCCACTGGAGTAGATGCAAACTAATCAGATTGGATACAGTCCCTGTCCCACATGGGGCTCATATTCTTAATCCCCATTTTTTACAGGCGACATAGGCCCAGAGAAGTGAAGTGACTTGCCCAAGGTCACAAAACAGACATGTGGTGTAGGCAGGATTAGAACTCATGGCCCTCTAGCTCCCAGCTCCGTGCTCTATCCACTAAGCCATGCTGCTTCTCCAGTACCCACTTAGTCTCCTCCCCCAGTAACAATAATAATAACTATGGTGCTTGTTAAGCGCTTACTATGTGCCAAGCACTGTCCTAGTTACTGAGGTGGATTCAAGCTAATCAGGTTGGACAAAGTCCCTGTCCCACATGGGGCTCACACTCTTAATCCCCATTTTTTACAGATGGGTAACAGGTCTGGAGAAATGAAGTGACTTGTCCAAGTTCACAGAGCAGAAATGTGGCAGAGCCAGGATTAGAACTCATGGTCTTCTAACTCCCAGCTCTGTGCCCTGTGTGCTAAATCAAGCTTCTTCTCCAATACCCACCTAGTCTTCTAACCCAACTAGGATGAGGCTCAGTGGAGGGTATTGGCAGAGGAAAGGCCATGTCACAGGGACTGCTGTTCCCTCCTGCCATTGGCTTTGCCCAAAATCTACCATCCTCCTGCACCCCCCACCCCCCACCGGGAAAGCCCAGGCCCAGCGGTGGTGTACCTGTGGATGGGACACATCAACATGCGACACTGTCCTTGCCTCCTCTCTTTCATGCAGCCCACATATTCAGTCCATCACTAAATCCTGTCAGTCCCACCTTCACAACGTCGCTAAAATCCTCCCTTTCCTCTCCATCCAAAATGCTACCACGTTAATACAATAACTCATCCTATCCCGCCTGGATTACAGGATCAGCCTCCTCGCTGCCCTCCCAACCTCCTGTCTCTCCCCACTCCGGTCCATACTTCACTCTGCTGCCCGGATTATTCTTTTATAAAAATGACCAGGACATGTCACCCCATTCCTCAAAAAACTCCAGCGGTTACCCATCCACCTCCATATCAAGCAATAAATCTTCACCGTGGGCTTTAAAGCTTTCTATCACCTTGTCCTCTCCTAAATCACCTCACTGTTCTCCTACTAAAACCTGGCCCGCGCACTTCGCTCCTTTAACGCTAAACTTCTCACCGTGCCTCGATATCACTTAGTTTACCGCCAACCCCTTGCCTACGTCCTACCTCTGGCCTGAAACGCCCTCCCTCCTCAAATTTGACAGACAATTACTCTCCCCCTCTTCAAAGCCTTATTGAAGACACATCTCCTCCAAGAAGACCTCTTCCCTCACTGAGACCCCTTTCCTCTTCTCCCACTCCCTTATCACCCTGGTTTCCTCCCTTTGTTCTTCCCCCCTCCAAGCCCCAGAGCACTTATGTACATATCTGTAATTTATTTGTATTAATGTCTGTCTCCCCGCCTCTAGATTTTAACCTCTTTGTGAGCAGGGAATATGTCTATCATTGTATTATATTTAACACTTAGTATAGTGTTCTGCACACAGTAAATGATCAATAAATATGATTGAATGAATGAATGATTGAATGACATATCATGCACCTTTGCAGGAACCCATTCTGGCTCTGTTCAAGGAAAAACTGGGCTGATTAAGGTACTATACATCACATAAGTTTTTCTGGTGCTTTTTTTTTTGGTGCTATTTGTTAAGCATTTACTATGTGCCAGACAATATACTAAGCACTGGGGTAGGTACATGCTAATCAAGATGGACACAGTCCCTGACCCACATGGGACTCACAATCTTAATCCCCATTTTACAGATGAAATAACTGAGGCACAGAGCAGACAAGGGGCAGATTCGGGATTAGAACCCAAGTCATTCTGACTTCCAGGCCTGTGCTCTAATCTACTAGGCCACGCTGCTTCTCTACACAGTACCTGAGTTGAGCGTGATTCAGCTGAAATCACTTTCAGCTGGTACTTCACACCAGTGCTCTTTGTTTAATTGGTATTTGTTAAGCACTTACTAAGTGCCTGGCACTGTATGAAGTGATGGGGTAGACAAGAGTAATCAGGATGGACACAGTCCATATCCCCACATGGGGCTCACAGTCTTAATCTCCATTTTACATATGAGGTAATTAAGGCACTGAGAAGTTCAGTGACTTGCCCGAGGTCACACAGCAGATCCGTGGCAGAGGTCAAATTAGAACCCAGGCCTGAGCTCTTTCCAGTAGGTCATGCTGCTTCCTCCAAGGGGATAGGATGAGAGCCACCGCCATCTCCGCCACAGGCCTATCCCGCCCCTCCCTTTCCACCTCAGGAAATGGACTGCATCTTGTGGTTCTTGGGGCTGTGGCAGAGTTGACCCCCTTTCCTGGGCTTCTCCTCCTTGCCCCACCTCTGACTCTTGCCTTGGGGTCTCCGTTTTTGCATCCAAAAATATGCAGTTCAATCAAAAATATGCCCTTGCCACCTGGAAAAGACATCTTTCTTCTGGAGAAGCAGCCTGGCCTAATGGATTGGGCAGGGGCGTGGGAGTTAGAGAACTTGGGTGGGTTCTAATCCTGGCTTGGCTATTTGTCTGCCAAGGGATGCTGGATGAATCAATCAGTAAATCAATCTATGGTATTTATCGAATGCTTACTGTGTGCAGAGAACTTTACTATGCACTTGGGAAAGTACAGTATAACAAAGTTAATAGAATGTTCCCTGGCCACATCAAGTTTATAATCTAGAGGAAGAGTGTGATTTATCCGTGCTTCATTCATTCATTCAATTGTATTTATTGAGACCTTACTTTGTGCAGAGCATTGTACTAAGCGCGTGGGACAGTACAATACAACAATAAACAGACACATCCACAGTTTCTTCATCTGTAAAATAGCCATCCTCCCTCCATCATAGAATGGTAATTCCGTGTGGAAAAGGGATTGAGTCCAATCTGTTTAAATCGTTATGGGCAGGAAACGTGTCTGCTAATTCTATTGTATCGTTAATTGCTTATTTATTCATATTATTGTCCGTCTCCCCCTGTAGACTGTAAACTCTTTATGGCATGGAACATGTCTGCTAATTCTATCGTATCCTACTGTCCTAAGCGCTTAGTAAAGTGCTATGCAAATAGAAAGTGCTCAATCAATACAACTGATTGACTGCATCAACACCAGCACTTAGTACAGTGGTTTGCAAATAGTAAGTGCTGAACAAATACCAAGCCTCCCCCACTCTAGACTGGAAGTTCATTGTGGGTGGGGAATTCACTCTTTATTGTTGTATTGTATTTTCCCAAGCACTTAGTAGAGTGTTCTGCACACTCCTCTGCTCCCCCTCCCTTCCCCATCGCCCCAACTCGCTCCCTTTGCTCTCCCCACCCCACTCCACAGCACTTGTATATATATGTACATATTTGTAATTATAATTCTGTTGACTTTTATTAATGATCTGTTTATATCTATAATTCTATTTATTTAAAATGATGCTACTGCTGCCTGTTTACTTGTTTTGATGTCTGTCCCCCCCCCCCCCCAAGACTGTGACCGGTTGTGAGCAGGGATTGTCTCTATTTGCTGCTGAATCATACTTAACAAGCCCGTAGTACAGTGCTCTGCTCACAGTAAGCGCTCTATAAATACAACTGATTGACTGAATGAATAAATACAATTGAATGAATGAATACCACAATTATTATTATTATTCTGGGTCTTCTCTCCCCCCAGGCAATAGAACTTCCTTGCAACTCTTGAAGTGATTGAGGGAAGCTGACAGTGGGGGTAGAACCGGTTTTACTGAAAGACATAGTGGGTAGTACTCCAGGCCATGGTTGAAGGGGCCTCCTCTCTTCTGCAGTGATAGTCCTGGTTTCTGGATTCTCGGGGCTTGTCAGCCTTTTCTTTCTCAAGCCTTGGATTTAAAAAGAGGTGGAAAAAGTGGAACTCAATGCCCCTGGCAAGGGTTCTGCTACCTAAACCACTCGGGTCCTCCCTCCCTCCCTCAGGGCAGTATGGGACTCAAAATCAACCAGCACCTCTTGGGCTGGATCCAGGCAGGGAATGGTTTAAAGAATGGAACAGCTGAACAAGCAGAACTTTGCTCTCAGTAAACACCTCCCTTTCATCCTGGCTGCAGAACCTCAGTTTGCTAAAGACCAGCAGACGGCAGGCAGAGGCCCTTCTGGGCTGGGTGGGACTAGATGAGTTTTGCTTAGTTTTTTGCAGAGGGGAACCGAATTTGGTACTGTCCTTTGATTTGCCCTAGAATGAAATGTGGGTCATCACAAAAGGGCCTCCCACCCCCAACCCCAAGCCCCCCAAACATTCCCTCAGGCCTTTCCAGAAAGACAGCAGCCTCTCTCATTCTTAGAAGTACTTCCAGAAGGGTGGCTCCCAAGGGTTCTTTGGTCAGACCCAAAGCTTTTTAATGCCGTGTGACCTCGGGCAAGTCACTTTGCTTCTCTGTGCCTCAATTTCCTCAACTGCACAATGGGGATTCAATACCTGTTCTCCTTTCTACTTAGACTGTGAGCCCTTTGTGAGACAGGGACTGTCTCCCACCAGAATAACTTGTTCCAGGGCTTTTAGGCCCAGAAACTACGTAATTTTGGTTGTAGTGTACTTTTCGATCAATCAGTCAATCAGTGGTATTTATTGAGGACTTACTATTTGCAGAGCACTTTACTAAGTGCTTGGGAGGCTGCAATATAACATAATTAGCAGACACGTTCCATTCCTACAACACACTTGCAGTCCCAAGCACGCTGTACAATGCTCTGCATATAGTAAGTGCTCAATAAGTACCCTTGATTGAATGGTTGGTTCCCAGCCTGACTGGGCATTAAAGAGCTTTGGCTTTTGAACTTTCAGCCAGTGCTAGTCTTGTTTCCCGAGGAAGCAGTGTTGCCTAGTGGAAAGGGCATGGGCCTAGGAGTCAGAGGATCTGGGTTCTCATCCCGGCTCTGTCAGCTTCTTGCTGGGAGATCTGGGGCAAGTCACTTAACTTCTTTGTGCCACAGTTTCTTCATCTGTAAAATGGAGGTTAAATCCTACTCCTTCCTACTTAGACTTTGTGCCCCAAGTGGGACAGGGGATTGAGTCCAACCTGATTAACGTGTATCTACCCCAGGGCTTAGAACAATAGGGACATGTAGTAATCACTTATTATCATTATTATGAGAAGCAGTGTGGCTCAGTGGAAAGATCCCGGGCTTGGAAATCAGAGGTCATGGGTTCTAATCGCTACTCCACCACTTGTCCGCTGTGTGACTTTGCGTAAGTCACTTAACTTCTCTGGGCCTCAGTTATCTCATCTGTAAAATGGGGATTAAGACTGTGACCCTCCCCACGTGGGACAACCTGATTACCTTGTATCTCCCCACCGCCCCAGCGCTTACAACAGTGCTGGGCACATAGTAAACGCTTAAAAATGCCATCATTTTTATTATTAGAGAAGCAGCGTGGCTCAGTGGAAAGAGCACGGGCTTGGGAGTCAGAGGTCATGGGTTCGAATCCCGGCTCTGCCACTTAGCTGTGTGACTGTGGGCAAGTCACTTCATTTCTCTGTGCCTCAGTTACCTCATGTGTAAAATGGGGATTAAGACTGTGAGCCTCACGTGGGACAACCTGATTACTCTGAATCTCCCCCAGCGCTTAGAACAGTGCTCTGCACATAGTGAGCGCTTAACAAATACCAACATTATTATTTTTAATGTGAGCACCTAGTAGTTTAGTCAATCTTCCACCAGGGGTCAGGCTTTTCTTGCAGAATGGGAGAAACCCTGAGCCCAGCAAAGCCAGAGTTCACAGATGTTTACACTGGGGTTTTTTTAATTTTTGAACCAAAGAACAGTCTGTCCATCCAAAGTGCTGGATTAAGCAAAATGTTTGAACATATTTTGAAGCATACCAACTTTTTGGACAGCTCTCCCCTTTTGAAGGAAAGTCCACCATCCCTGAAATTTCAGCCGCAGTGACGAGAAAGCCATTTGGCGAGACGTTCGGGGAGACCCCGTGAGCTCACCTCTGAAGTCTGAATGACCTGGTTTTGGGCCAGAAAGCTTGGGGGCCCTAGGGAGTCTGGACAGAACAGTTGCCAGTGAGCGGGGTGGGCAGACCATCCCTCCAGCCCCGCCACCTTTCTTGGTAGCCGGCGTAGGCCGGGCGATCCAACTGGGAGGGAGAGGATGTTGGAGACGTTCCAAACCAGGTTCCTGTTAGGCTCAGGGGATCACCTCCCTCTGCAGTCTGAACTATCCACGGCATTGAAGGGAGAGCACGCTTCTTCTCCCCGTTGCCTCCCTCAGTGACCTTGAGGGGCTAAAAACAGCATCAGTGTAGGAAGGGAGCACTGAATGAAGGTGAGTGTGCACCCAAGGAGACCCCAAATCGGGGGCAAGGGTGAAATGGGGGCAGTGTCCCTGAGGCTTCTTTAATCAGGCCCACCAGAACCTTAATCCAAGAGTAGCATAATCTCTAGATCACAGATGAATCTAGGAGTGTGGTCAACCGGCCAGCCCTAAAATAGCGTCATCTGGAATTCAGCAGGAAGCCGGGAGGAGGATAACCAAGCTACTCTTCAGCTGAGGAGCCCCTCAGCACTTGTGTATCTTATCTGGAATTTATTTATTTATTTATTTATATGTCTGTCTCTCTTTCTAAACTGTAAGCTCACTGTGGGCATAGAATGTGCTTATTATATTGCTCTATCATACTCTCCCAAGTGCTTAGTACAGTGCTCTCAACACAGTAAGTGCTCAATAAATACGATCCACTGACTAGTCAAGCATTCCGGTCTGGGGATTGGCTACTTGAAGTGACAAAATGAAGCAGGATGCCGGGCCCACGAGGAACCCCATGCGACCGAGGCGAGGGGATGGTCTACAAAAGGCAAAGTGACCTGCCAGAAGAGGGGGGCAGCTGATTTGGCCTGGGGCCGGCAGGACCCGCCAAGATCCAAAGAAGCAGGGTTCAATTCCCCCCCAGGCCGTGCGTCACTGAAGTTCCCAGCTGGCAGGAGAGGTAAGAGATCCAAGGCTGGGAGCTGGGGGTGGTCCAAAGGACAAGGGTTGGGGAGGCCAGGAGTCTCAGTGGAGGGCGGAATGGGGGAGATCAAGGAGGAGAAGCTTGCCAGGACAGAGAGGTAAAAACAGAGACAAAGGCAGAAGGGAACAACAGTGTAGAAGAAAAGGAACCGAGCGGATAGAAGGAGTACAGAGTGGACAGCAAAGAGTAGAGCTGGATCAACAAACAAAGTCCAAGTGGGTGGGGAAAGAGAGCCTTAAAAATCATGAAAGTAATATGAGGGTCTCTTGGCCAGGGACAGAGAGCCAGGGACAGAGATGTATTTATGCACCTTTATTTAGGTCTAGGAATCTGTACTTGTCTTGGTTCCCCTTTTAAAATGCAAGCTCCTCGAGGACAGGAGCCAAACTTTCCCCTTGGGGCATTCTATTTTAGTTCTCTTATCTAATTCTCTACACTAAGCAGGTGACATTCAAACACTGAAAAGCAACATGGCCTAGTGAATAGAGCACGGGCCTGGGAGTCAGAAGGACCTGGGTTCTAATCCTGACTCTGCCATTGTCTGCCATGTGACCTTAGGCAAGTCACTTCACTTGGTACCTCAGTTTCCTCATCTGTAAAATGGGGATTGAGACTGTGAGCCCCATGTTGGGACAACTCAATTTGCTTGTGTGTACCCCAGCATTTAGTACAGTGCCTGGCACATAGAAACACCTAACAAATGCCATTATTATTGTTATATTAGTTTAGGGTTCTCCAGGTTTAGGAGAGGGAGTGGAAGGAACTGTGGCCTTCCACATAGTCTCTAGGCTATAAGCTCACTGAGGGCAGGAAATGTGTCAGTTTATTGTTGTATCGTATTCTCCCAAGTGCTTAAGACAGTGCTCTGCACACAGTAAGCAGTCAATAAATACAATTGAATGAATGCATGAATGAATGAATGAAGGAGGGAAGAAAGTCCTGTCAGTCTTGGGCAACCTGGTTACTGCACTGCATGACTGCCTCCAGCTTGGGGAAACTGGGCTAGCTGGGATAGTGTTGGGCAAACCGTGTCTCCCCTCTTCCTTTGGAGTCTGTAGTGTCCCTCCTTGGAGGAGAGGAGAAAAGGAGGGAAAGGAGGGGGCAAGGGAGGTGCCATCCTGTCATGTCAGGTTTTTTTAATGGTATCTGTTAAGCGGTTCCAGGCATTGTTCTAAACACTGGGGTAAATTCAAGCTAATCAGGTTAGTCCCTGTCCCACATGGGGCTCACAATCTTAATTCTCATTTTACAGGTGAGGCAGACGAGGCACAAAGAAGTGAAGTGACTTGCCCAATGTCACCCAGCAGGCAAGAGGTGGAGCCAGAATTAGAACCCAGATCCTTCTGACTTCCAGGCCCATGGTGTATCCACTAGGCATACTTATTTCTCATTTGAAAAATACTACCTAAATCCCTGACAGGGAAGACCTGTGGCAACTGAAATGCAAATGTCAGACCACCCAGATGTGCTCAAACAAAGTATAGGGGCTCAGAAAATCTAATGGTTCTAATGAAAGGAATTAAGTCTTGTGTACACTGCCAACTTACTCTGGGAAGGAAAGCATGTCTTTTCCATCACGTTCTGCTGTAGTTGTTTGTTCTTCTCCTAAATTAGTTTCTCAGAAGCTCTGTGGAGACGGTGGACTCTCCAGCCAAGAAAACTGGACGGATCCCATCCTTGAGAGTTCAAGACCAGGAACGTGCGTGAAGGATCTGATTATGGTGCCGGTGGCTTACACAGTGAGCCCTAAATCTGGCGTTTTCTCCTCCCTGCCAGGCACGTTCCTGCTGGGAACTGGAGTGCAACAAGCTTGGAGGAGGGCAGGGGTGCAGCATATTGTAAAGTGCATGGACAACTTTCACCCACGATAACCAAGACTAGAACACAGATCTCCTGATTCCCAGAGCGGTGGACTTGCAACTGGACCAAGAGAAGGGCTTCAGGAGCCCTGAGAGAGCAGGGATCTAGTTTACTAACTCTGTTGCACTCTCCCAAGCACTTAGTACAGACTGTGATCTCGTAGGCAGGGAATGTGCCTGTTCTGTTGTTATATTGTACTCTCCAAAGTGCTTAGTACAGTACTCTGCACACAGTAGGCACTTAATAAATCCCTCTAGACTGTAAGCTTGTGGTGGGCAGGGAATGTGTCCGTTATACCGAGCACTTAGTTCATAATACTAATAATAATTGTAGTATTGTTAAGTGCTTACTATATGTCAGGCACCATACTAAATGCTGGGGTGGATATAAGCAAATCAGGTAGGACACAGTCCCTGTCCCACAAGAGGGTCAAAGTCTCCATTCCCATTTTACTGATGAGGTAACTGAGGCACAGAGAAGTAAAATGACTTGCCCAAGGTCACACATCAGACAAGTGGCAGAGGTAGGATTAGGATCCATGATCTCCTGACTCTCAGGCCATTGCTCTATCCACTACGTCACGCTGCTTCTCAGCTACTCAACTCAGGCAGATCACTAACTCGGTAAGGGTTCAATCAGTACGGCGGAGTGATCGATTGCTCTGCGCAGAGCAAGCACTCAGCAAATAAGACTGATTGATCGCCCGAATGAGGAGTCTCTTCCCGGCGGTCAGTGGAGCCTTTGGTTGGAAATTGTTTCTTTATCATGTTAGAATGGCAGCAACAGGAGTGGGAGAATCATGGTGCTGTATCCCCATTCTGCCCAGCCCAATTTTCTTTCTTTGGGGGAGGGTAAGGGTGGGCACTGTAAATTTATGCCCGGCTGGGTGATGAACGTTTAGTACTACTCAGTGCCCGAGCAGGCTCCGTCCCTCTGGTCATTAGATGGCAGTGTTACCTCACCACGGATACCACTGTGACCAGTTTGCCAAGGTGGGCGACCATCAAGTAGGCTTGAGCACTTTGAGAAATCAAGCAGGTGAGAATCAACTCTCTCTCCAGTGTTCCTCTTTTCTAACTCTGCTCCTGGACAGGAGGGAGATGGAAAAAAGAGAAGGCTTTAAGAAGTACTTGTCGGTAAAGTTGGGAAATGAAACTTTCAAGCGGGTGATATACCACATAGAATAATAATAATAATAATAGTGGTATTTGCTAAGCGCGTCCTATGTGCCAATCACTCTATGAAGCGCTGGGGTAGAGACAAGATAATCAGGTCCCACATGGGGCTCACAGTCTAAGCAGGAGGGAGAATGGGTAGCAAATCCCCATTTTGCAGATGAGGGAACTGAGGCACAGAGAAGTGACGTGACTTGCCTAAGGTCATATAGCAGGTAGGTTGGTGGAGCTGAGATTAGAATGCAGGTCCTCTGACTTCCAGGTCCTGGCTCTTTCCACTAGGTCACGCTGCTTCCCTAGTAACAGTGGTATTTGTTTAATGCTTACTATGTACTAGGCATCGGGGTAGATGCAATCAGATCATACACAGTCTCTGCCCTATATGACGCTCACAATCTAAGCAGGAGGGAGAACGCGTATTTAATCTCTATTTTCCAGATGAGTGAACTGGGACGCAGAGAAATGAAGTGACTGGCCTGAGCTCACACAGCAGGCCAGTGGCAGAACTGGGACTAGAGCCTAGGTCCCCTCACTCCCAGGCTTGTGGTCTTTCCACTGGGCCATGATCTGATTTGCTAGTTTTAATAAATAAAGGCCTGGAGATATTTTTCAGGATGGAACTGGAACGCTTTTTCCACTGGAAAGAATTGTGAGTAAGAGCTTTGGGAGCTGTACATTTATTATCAAGCCTGCAAATTGTTTCAACACTAAAGGGTATCTCAGCCACACCGCCACAGAGTTCTGCTTTTTCTTTTTATTGTTTTTTTTATTGCTTTGTTCTAAAGGGTATTGTGCCAGGCTGTTTCATCCATTGTCAGATTCTGAGGAGGAAGAGGAAGAGTTGTGGACTCTAAGCACGGTAGGCATGTTATCTCCTCTGGTGGGAAAAAATGAGCAGACCAAGCTCCATGCCCAGCACCAAGAGCAAGCTCTGTGGTTGAACACAACTTGAAACCCGGAAGTTAGAAAGAACAAACTGTTCAGAAGGTTCCAGCGCCTTCAGCTTCTGCTTTCAGAATTATCTAGTAACAGAGCAAAACAAAGTCATCAACCACACTCCTCTTCCTCAGCAACAAGTGCCCAGCTGTACCCACCACAGCAAACACCAAGCAGCAACCCAGGAGAGACAGGCAGAATCTTGCCAGAATCTGGTAGAAACAAAAATACTGCATGTTAGAAATCTGCCAGAGAATTTCTCCCCACCAATGATCTTAATTTCCTATCCCTCCCATCATCAATCTTTTAACCCTCTAGACCAGAGCCTCTCAAACAGGATCATTTTGATTTCTCCCTCTCTCCTTTGGAACCCCACCCCACTTCTGCTTGATCTTTTGGCTAGTTTACCAGCTTGAATCCTCAACTGAGGCAGCCTTCGGAGGGGCTTTGGCTGCTCTAGAACTCAGGTTCATTATCCCGCTTCCCGGCAGTCCCTGCCCCTTGGGCATATTGAGCAGTAAAGGGAGGACAAGTGCCAGGGGGCAGTGAAGCAGAATTCTCCGATTCCCAGCCAGGTTGGAGAAGAGACAATAAGGCTAGGGGAAGATGTCTGCGCCCTCTCTCCTGGGATAGAGGAGCAGTGTGGCCTAATGGATAAAGCACGGGCCCGGGAATCAGAAGACCTGGGTTCTAATCCCGCCTCTGCCGATTGCCGGTTGTGCGGGCAAGTCGCTTCACTTCTCTGTGCCTCATTTTCCCTATCTGTAAAGTGGGAATTCAATGTCTGTCCTCCTTCCTACTTAGACTGGAGCCCCATGTGGTACAGGGACTGTGTCCTGCCTGCTTAACTTGTATCTACCCCAGAGAGAGTGTGAAAATTGGATTGTCAGCTCCCTGTGGGTAGGGATCAGGTCTACCAACTCCCTTGCATTGTACTTTCTCAAGTGCTTAGTGTAGTGCTCCGTACACAGTAAGTGCTCAATAAATACGATTGAATGAATGAATGCTCTGCACACAGTGAGCACTCAAAAAATATCATTGATTAATGCAGCGGCCCCAGTAATAATAATAATTATGATGGCAGCTGTTAAGCACTTACTATGCGTCAAACATTGTTCTAAACTCTGGGGCGTGCACAAGTTAATTAGGATGGAAATAGTCCCTGTGCCTCATGAGGCTCAAGGTCTAAATAGGAGAGAGGACATGTATCCCCATTTTAGAGTTTGGAAAACTAAGGCACCGAAAAGTCTGTTGGAGGAACTTGGGCCATTCAGTTCATTTTTCTGTGCCTCAGTTACCTCATCTCTAAAAGGAGGAGTAAGACTGTGAGCCCCATGCTGGACAACCTAATTAGCTTTCATCTACCCCAGTGCTTAGTACAGTGTCTGGCACTTAGTAAGTGCTTAACAAATATCAAAAAATAAAAAAAGGAAAAAAAAGAAGAAAAAAAAAAGAGTGCAGCTGAAAGTGAACTCAGAGCCTGGGTTAATCCACTCATCCTGAGTTAGCCTGGCACAGCGTGGCTCAGTGGAAAGAGCCCGGCCTTCGGAGTCAGAGGTCATGGGTTCGACTCCCGGCTCTGCCACTTGTCTGCTGTGCGACTGTGGGCAAGTGACTTCACTTCTCTGTGCCTCAGTTACCTCATCTGTAAAATGGGGATTAACTGTGAGCCTCACATGGGACAACC
Source organism: Ornithorhynchus anatinus (assembly GCF_004115215.2). Classification (NCBI taxonomy): domain Eukaryota; kingdom Metazoa; phylum Chordata; class Mammalia; order Monotremata; family Ornithorhynchidae; genus Ornithorhynchus; species Ornithorhynchus anatinus. Next base: position 17,638,743 of record NC_041733.1, on the reverse strand, counting down.
TGATTACCCTGTATCTACCCCAGTGCTTAGAACAGTGCTCTGCACATAGTAAGCGCTTAACAAATACCAACATCTCTTCCACAGCATCAGGGAGGTACATCAGGCTTCCTTTGGACATTCCCAACTGGATATCCAACGGGTCTACAGGGCATTGGGGTACTCTTACTCTCCTGATAGCTGGGTAGCCCTCTTGTAAAGGGTGATTTCTCCAGGCAGCAGATTTAGCTGTATTGATATTTCAGGGGTTGGTGCCAGCAGTAGGCAGTAAAGCCAAACAAATCTCCCAGACCCATAAATGACTGGTTCTTTCGAAGCTCTGGAACTTTAACACCTACATGCTAGATGATGCAATTTTTCACTGAAATCATTCAAAATACTGTTACAGACCAAGCCTGACACCCACGATGCAAGAGAGAAGGGGACATTGGTCAGAATAATCTTGGAGACCAAAGCTGTGGAAGTTATAATAATAATTGTGGTGTCTGTTGAGGACTTACTATATGCTAAGCGCTGTGCTAAGTGTTGGGATAGATGCAATACAATCTGATTAGATGTAGTCTCTCTTCCGTTTGAGACTCACAGTTTCAGGAGGAGGGGAAAGAGGTGAGGAAACTGAGGCATAGATAAATCAAGCACAAGGTTCCACAGCAGACAAGTGGGGGAGATGAGATTAGAACCCAGGTTGCCTGACTTATAGTACTGTAAGCTCTGGAACCCTCATTTGGTCAGTGTCTGTTGCTATCCCCTTTCCCACTTTTATTTTTAATAATAATTGTGGCATTTATTAAGCTTTGTGTGCCAAGCACTGTACTAAGCGCTGGGGTAGATACAAGTTAATCAGATTGGACACAGTCCCTGCCCCACGTGGGATTCACGGTCTCGATTCCCATTTTACAGATGATGTAACTGAGGCACAAAAAAGGGAAGTGACTTCCTCAAGGTCACACAGCAGAGGAGAAGCCAGCCCCTTGAGGGACAGAGACTACGTCCAATTCCCACCAGTGATTCTTTCTCAGCACTTAGTACAGTGCTCTGCATCCAGTAAGCTCTGGAAGTTCCAGTCTCTGAAATTCCCAGGCCTAGAGGCCACCCTCACCCTCAGACTGCCACCGTTTTCCTCCTGCTCTTGACTGGCTTCATTGGTTTAGGGTTATTCATTCATTCATTCATTCAATAGTATTTATTGAGCGCTTACTATGTGCAGAGCACTGTACTAAGCGCTTGGAATGAACAAGTCGGCAACAGATAGAGACGGTCCCTGCCGTTTGACGGGCGCACAGTCTAATCGGGCTATTGATGACTAAATATGTCCATCTTTAGCCTCATTTGATTGTCAGCAATTTGTTGAAGAAGTAAAGGGGCAAAAGTACACGAGGCCCCAAAGCTAGAACCGATAAAGATCTGCACAAATCCCAAGTAGGGTTACTGGACTGTAAACTCCTGGAGGGCAGGGATGGTGTCTACTAACAATACTGTACACTCCCAAGCGCTGAGTACGGAAAGTAGCATAGCTCAGTGGAAAGAGCTCAGGCTTGGGAGTCAGAGTTCATGGGTTCTAATCCCGCCTCCGCCACTTGGCAGCTGTGTGATCTTGGGCAAGTCACTTGACTTTTCTGGGCTCCAGTTACCTCATCTGTAAAATGGGGATTAAGACTGTGAGCCCCACGTGGGACAACCTGATTCCCCTGTGTCTACCCCAGCACTTAGAACAGTGCTCTGCACATAGTAAGCGCTTAACAAATACCAACATTATTATTATTATTATTATTATTAAGTGACTGGAAGGTAATGGAACTAGAGAAGACTTCTTACAGCAGGTGAATTTCTAGAGGGGCAGTTTTTAAAGGCATGCTGGAACTAGAGAAGTCTTCTTGCAGAAGGTGAATTTTCAGAGTAGTTTTTAAAGGCAGTTTAAGAAAGGGGTGGAGAAGTATAGAGAGATTAAATTGGAAAAAATTGGACAGGACCTCCCCACAGGTCCAGACAGCTTGGCTGCCTAACCCCTAACTTAAATCCATGGAGAACTTCCAAAGCAATCCCTTCACAATCAATCAATCCGTCAATCAGTGGTATTTATTGAGCACTTACTGTGAACAGAGCACTTGGAGATTAATACAAGAGAAAAGAAGTCTGTCCTAGTGGATAAAGCACAGGCCTGAGAATCAGAAGGACCTGGGATCTAATCTTGGCTCTGCCAATTGTCTACTGCGCCACCCTGGGCAAGTCACTTCACTTCTCTGTGCCTCATTTACCTCATCAGTAAAATGAGGATAAAGACTGTGAGCCCTTTGTGGGACAGGGACTGTGTCCAACCTGGTTAACTTGTATCTACTCCAGGGCTTAGTACAGTGCCTGGAAAATTAAAAAAATTCTATTTTAAAAAAAAGAGTTGGTGGACAAATTCCCTTCCCACAAGGAGCTTACAGTCTAGGGGGGAGACAGATATTAATGTAAATAAAAATAGGAATAAGTAAACCTCCACAAGTTGACAACTGACTGAGGAGCTCAGTAGCTCTTAGAAACCCTTGAGAAGCAGAATGATATAGCACTAGCCCGGGGGTCAGAAGGACCTGAGTTCTAATTCTAACTGTGCCACTTGTCGGCTGCATGACCCTGGGCAAATCACTTAACTTCTCTGTGCCTGTTAACTTATTTAAGACTACAAACCCCATGCGGGATGTTGACTGTGTCCAAATTAACTAGCTTGTATTTAAGCACTTAACAAACACCTTTAAAAGAAAAAAAGAAAACTTTGTCAGCTCTAGTACGGGGCCTCCTGAGTGGAAAAGACCTTGGTCCCCTCATGAATCATAATAAAGCCACACATTGGGTGTATTCAGCTGCTGAAGGCGGAGAGCTCAGGGCTTCCACCCTCTAGATGTTGTGGTCCAACCCTCCCCTACCCTAGAGACCCTTGGGTAAGAGTGATTCTGAAAGGGAAAACTGTGAGAAACCAAGCTAGGTCCTTTTTCACAGGCCACCCTGACGGGCTGAAGCTCGGGGGTGGAGCGGACAGCCGGAAGAAGGGGTGGGGAGATTGGAGCAATGCAGTTCCTGTGGGTTTCCTTCCTGTTCTAGGCCAGGAGGAGAGTATATAAGCAGAAGAGCTATAATTATCAAGGGCAGGCGGCAGTACCGCTTGTCTGAAATCACTCAGCTTCTCCACAGAGCCGATCAAACTCGCTAACGTCCTCTAACCCCCGACTTTCTCAAGGTCGGGGAGGATTCTTCATCTGTTCCAGACTAGGGCATTGAGATTGCCACGGAGGATGTGTCCTTCTCTCCTCTGAGTCTCGAGTGAGCCTGCTGTTGCTGCCATCCCCAGTGCTGAGACTCCATCTTGGTGATTTGACTAATAGCCACCAGAAGTCAACAGGAGCCAAGAAAGGAGTAGAGAAGGGCATGAGAGAAGGACAGTGGCTATGAGGGCGCCTTAGGTTGTCTTACGAGGGAATCCTGATGTTGGGGCAATCCAAGATGCTGATGGGAGAATGCAAAGTCAGTCTAGGTTTGATTGAATCCCAGAGAGGGCCATCTTGGACCACTTTTTCCCTCCAGCAGCCTGGGGCTAAGGCCAGGAAAAAAGTGTCCTTGCGTCAATGGGAGGGAGAGGATGCTGATTGTTCTGATCTCGAGGCAATGAGTTCTTAGTGACTTTTGTGAGAAGTGCCCTCAAGCAAACTTCATATTTTGCTGTCACCAACATTTGTACCAGGGAAGATGAAGAGGCAAAGGCTGATTGTTCCCTGGGGGCTGGAGGAGGATTCATAGGGTATGAGCCCAGACGACTGAGTCATGATAATAATTATTATTATTACTGCAGTGTTTGTAAATGCTTACTATGTGCTAAGCGATGGGGTTGATCCAGGATAATCAGATCGGGCACAGCCCCTGCTCCACATGGGTATCATGATCTAACATGATCTAACATTGGTGGGGAAGAGTAGTTATTTAATCCCCATTGTACATTTGAGGAAACTGAGGTCCTGAGAAATAGAGATGCAGTGTGGCATAGTAGAAAGAACACAGGCTTGGGAGTCAGAGGACCTGGGTTCTAATCCTGGCTCTGCCACTTACCGGCTATGTGCATATGGGCAAGTCACTGAATTTCTCTGTGCCTCAGTTCCCTCATCTGCAAAATGGGGATTCAATACCTGTTCTCCCTCCTTCTTAGATTGAGAGTCTCAAGTGGGACCTACTTATCTTGTATCTACTTCAGCACTTAGTGCTGTGTTGGCACATAGTAAGCATTTAACAGATACCACTATTATTATTAAGTGAAGTGACTTGTCTGAGGTCTCACAGAAAGCAAATGGTGGAGTCAGGATTAGAACCGGGGTTACCCGACTCCCAACCTCATCCCCTTTCCACAGAACCACTTTCCAGGGGCGGAGGGGCAGAGAGGGAGATAATCTTCACCAACAAGAAGACAAATCTGTCAGAGAGGCCTGTGCCAACTTGTAGAGCTGATAAAGCCGGAGGGCTGTGGGGAGGGGGTTCTCTCCCTGCTGGCTGGATTAATATTAATAATAATAATTGTTGTTTTGGATAAGAGCTTACTATGTGTCAGGAACTGAACTAAGCACTGGGAAAACACAAGGTTGTCAGGTTGGACACAGTCTCAGTCCTGCAAGGGGCTCACAATCTTAATCCCCACTCACCAGATAAGGTAATTGAGTTACAGAGAAGTGATGTGACTTGCCAAAGGTCACACAGCAGAAAAGTGGAGGAGCTGGGATTAGAACCCACTACCTTCTGACTCCTAGATCTTTGCTCTATCCACTATGCCATCCTGTTACTGTGGTTTAAGCTTGTCACAAGTCTCAGCAGCAGCAGTCTGCAGGCTGCCTTCTTCATTTCATCTCATGGGGCTGATTATCCCATCTTGGCAAACTGGGCTCTCTCATCTTTGAGCAAAAGTGGTGAAAATTCAGTGGACTCAAATATATATATATATATTTACCAAGTGCAAAATAACCAGAAACACACTGGTGTTTTCCACTCAGGGCTCTAAAACCATTCTCCTGATTTTCTAATTTTGCCCCTGGATTTTTGTTTCTGAGGGAAAAGAAATTTAGTCAGCACTGTAAGAAGATTCTCGGATAGGGAAAACTAGCCTATCTCCAGAAGGGAATATATTCTTAGGGTGAAAGAAATTAATAATTATGATTTTTGTTAAGCACTTTAAAAAAATGGTATCTGTTAAGCTCTTACTATATGCCAAGTACTGTTCTCAGTGCTGGAGTAGATACGAGGAAATCAACTTGGACACAATCCCTGTCCCACATGAGACTCTCTATCTTAATCTCCATTTTACAGATGAAGGAACTGAGGCACAAAGAAGACTGGTCCAAGGTCACGCAGCAGATAAGTGATAGAGCTAGGATTAGAAACCAGGTCCTCTAATTTCCAGGGCCTTGCTCCATACAAGGCTACACTGCTTCCCAGCTTATTAGGTGCCAATTACTGAAGTAGAGAAAAGATACTGTACTCGCCCAAGTGTTAGTACAATGCTCTGCCCAGAGTAAGTGCTCAATAAATTCCATTAATTGATTGATAATCAGATCCGACACAATCTCTGTCCCACATGGAGCTGACATCCTAAAGGGAAGGAAAGAACATGGATTAAGTTCCCATTTTACAGATGAGGAAACAAAGAGGAGTTAAGTGACTTGCTCAAAGTCACACAACGGGAATTAGAACCTGCATCTCTTGACTCCCAGCCCCATGCCCTTTCCAAGTGTCTGCTTATTGCTATATTGAACTCTCCAAAGAACTCAGTAAGTGCTCAGTAAGTATGATTGAATGAATGAATTCGTCTTTAAGTCCAGACCTGAAGCAGGAGAAAAATAGTTAGATATGAGAAGGCAGCATAGAAACTAACAATGACTAAAAATGTTGTCCAAAAGGAGCTGAAATAGGGACACAAGTCTCTGCTTTTCTAAGGTCTGTTCTTTGTAGCTTAGATTTCTATGTGTAGCTAGTCCAACCATAAATTAAGCCCAGATTTCACACATCTTTCAAATCCACTCTGAAGATGCCTGGTATGGGGATAGGATGCACTTTTAACCATCACCTTCTCTCCTTCCCAACAATTAATCAAACCATTAATCAATTATTGAAGGACTGCTAAGCATCAAGCACTGTAGTAAGGGCTTAAGGGGATATATTTTACAGGAAATTACAATTTAATGGGGGAGAGAGACACAAATTATTTACAAAGAGTGAAGCAGGAGAAGGAATATAGATATCAAAGGAGGCAGGACAATATATCGGGATGAGATAACCGAACACATTACCATCAGTGGTATTTATTGAGTGCTTACTGTGTGAAGAGCACTGTACTAAGCTCTTGAGAGAGGATAATATAACAGAGTTGGTAGACAAGTTTCCTTCCCACAATGAGCTTACAGTCAAGTGGGGAAGACGGACATTCATATAAACAAATAAAATACAAATATTCTTAAACTCAGGTATTTCCCCTATCTCTAATCTACTTAAACATCTGCCTCTCCCTGTAGCCTGAAAGCTTGTGGGCAGGGATTGTCTCTGTTGTACTTTTTCAAGCACTTAGTACAGTGCTCTGCATATAGTAAATGCTCAGTAAGTACCATTGATTGATAGATTGAAATGCATACATATAAAAATCAAATATAGGTATGACTGTGAGTACTGGAAAATAGGAAGCAAATGCAGAGAGGATTTTGGGTTAATGTGACTCGGGTAGTGGATTTTATATTGGATTTTATTTGGTGAAGTCTTCCCGAAGAAGGTGGGATTTTAGGAGGGTGGTAAGAAGGGAAAGAGTTATGGTCTGGCAGAATTATGGCCTGGCAGCTGGGGGACAGTAAAGGGAGTCAGAGGACTTGGGTTCTAATCCTGCCCGGCCACTTGCCTGCTGCATGACTTTGGGCAAGTCACTTAACTTCTCTGTATCTCAGTTGCCTCACCTTTCAAATGGGTATTAATTCTGTGAGGCCCATGTGGGATGTGGACTGTGTCCAACCTGATTAACTTGTATCTACCCCAGTGTTTAGTACACTGGCTGGCACATAGTAAGCACTGAACAAATACCACTATATTTGTTAACAAATATAAAAAACCCCCACAAAACCTTTTGCTAGGAGAATCAGCCTCTGGCTTGGTGGCCTCCAGACGATAAGAGATTCAGTTTGGTCACACAGGCTTTACAAATGATGAATGCTTATGGTGTAGAGTACTTTACTTAGTGCTTGAGGGAATACAATACGACAGATTTTGCAGACACATTCCCTGCCCTTAATGGGCTTATGGTCTACAGGGGGATTAATATAAATAAACAATTTACAATATATGATTTAAAGATACGTATATATGTGTAAAGAAGAACAGACAGTCACCCCTTCTCCAAAAGGTTTCCTTCACAGGACCCTCGCCAGGCTGGAGGGGTCCTTTCAACCTAAACTATGAACCCCTTAAATAAGAATAAAAATGAATTACGGTATTTGTTAAGCACTTACTATGAGCCAAGCACTGTTCTAAACGCTGGGGTAGATACAAAGTAATGAGGTTGGACATGTGTGACAGGGGCCCAGACCTGTGGTCTTTCCACTGGGCCAATCTGCTTCTAGAGACTAGAGTGTAAGCAATTTGTGGGGAGGGAACAAATAACTTGCTTCAGTTGTATTTTCCTAAGCTCTTAGGATGGTGTTTTGGGTCTGGCAGGTGCTGAACCAATATAACCACTATTAGTAATGTTACTATTTACTGAGCATCCTCTGGGAACCGTAGTGCACTGTAGTAAGCACATGACAAGGACAAAACACATAAATGATACAGTCCCTGTCCATAATGAACGTACACTCTAAGGTGAGGAGCACGTTCATTCATTCATTCATTCATTCAATAGTATTTATTGAGCGCTTACTATGTGCAGAGCACTGTACTAAGCGCTTGGGATGAACAAGTCGGCAACAGATAGAGACAGTCCCTGCCGTTTGATGGGCTTACAGTCTAATCGGAGCACGTACACTCTAAGGTGAGGAGTTTACTCTTCTCCTCATCCTCCTCCTCTTACTGTAGCTGCTACTTACCGCTAGTAGCGTGGCTTAGTGGAAAGAGAATGGGTTGAGACTTAGAGGTTGTGCATTCTAATCCCGGCTCTTCCACTTGTCAGCTGTGTGACTCTGGGCAAGTCACTTCACTTCTCTGTGCCTCAGTTACCTCAACTGTAAAATGGGGATTAAGACTGTGAGCCCCTCGATGGGACAATCTGATTACCTTGTATCTACCCCAGTGCTTAGAACAGTGCTTGGCCCATAGTAAGCGCTTAACAAATACCATCGTTCTTCTTCTTCTTATTATTACTATTACAACAACAAGTACCAGTAGTAGAGAAAATATTGTAACTACAACTAGAGAAGCAGCTTGGCCTAGTGGATAGAGTCTGGGCTTGGGAGTCAGAAGGACCTGGCTTCTAATTCCAGTTCCGCTACTTGTCTGTTGTGTGACCTCGGGCAAGTAATTTAACTTCTATGTGCCTCTGTTACCTCATCTGTAAAATGGGGCTTAAGACTGGAAGCCCCATGTAGGACATGGACTGTGTTCAAGCTGATTACCTTCTATCTATCCCAGCAGTTATAATGGTGCCTGGCAGTAAGTGCTTAACCAATACCATAAAAAAATCCAAACCATTACTACAACTTCTGCTTCTATTAACTACTATGTTGAGAAACAGGGATTTCGTGCCATGCTGTTTCACAGCCAAATCTTGGCTCACTGGAGGATTTTGAATTATTCTGAGTTCTAAATATTGTTCCGCTCCTGTTTGCTAAAAGGGCAAAGCTGCAAACTACCTAATAATAATGGTATTTGTTAAGCACTAACTATGTGCCAGGCCCTGTATTAAGTGCTGAGGCAGAAACGAGCAAATCAGGTTGGACACGGTCCCTGTCCTAAATGGGGCTCGTTGTCTCAATCCCCATTTTACACACGAGGTAACTGAGACCTGGAGAAGTGAAGTGACTTGCCCAAGGTCACACAGCAGACAAGTGGTGGAGCTGGGATTAACAATAACAATAATAATAATGATATTTGTTAAGTGCTTACTATGTGCCAAGCACTGTTCTAAGCACTGGGGTAGATACACGGTAGTCAGGTTGTCTCATGTGGGGCTCACAATCTCAATCCCCATTTTACAGATGGGGTAACTGAGGCCCAGAGAAGTTAAGTGGCTAGCTTAAGGTCACACAGCTGATAAATAGCAGAGCTGGGTTTCGAACCCATGAACTCTGGCTCCCAAGGCCGGGCTCTTTCCACTAAGCCACGCTGCTTCTCCATGACCTGATTTCCAGGTCCGTGCTTCTACCTAGTACCTAGAACCCAGACCACATCCCCTGGGAAATAAGCCCTATGATATAATCTCTGCCGGCCTCTTATGTCTTCCTTCCCATCTGCTTGATACCCCTTCCCCTTCACATCCAGCCATACCACTGCTCTTCAAAGCCCTGTGAAGTTACCTCTCCTCCGGGTGTCCTTCCCTAATTAATATCTCATATTCTCCTACTATTCCCCCTCCTACTGTGACTCTGGCTATGGGTGTGCCCTGAACTTTGAACCCTGAGGAGCCTGAAATAATAATAATAATAATAATGTTGGTATTCGTTAAGTACTTACTATGTGCAGAGCACTGTTCTAAGCGCTGGGGTAGACACAGGGGAATCAGGTTGTCCCACGTGGGGCTCACAGTCTTCATCCCCATTTTACAGATGACGTAACTGAGGCCCAGAGAAGTTAAGGGACTTGACCACAGTCACACAGCTGCCAAGTGGCAGAGGCGGGATTCAAACCCATGACCTCGGACTCCAAAGCCCTGCTCTTTCCACTGAGCCACGCTGCTTCTCTACAGAACAGAGATCCTGTTCTTCTATCCAGAGCGCTCTACTCGTTTTGATTTTATTTTGTGTATTCATTTGTGTTGGGTTCTAATGTTTCATCATATTCCATATGAGTCTATCTCTTCTCCCCACGTATTTTTTTATGGTGTTTGTTAAGTGCTTACTATTGTGCCATGTACTGTACTAAAAGCTGGGCTGACCCTAACCCACATCCTGTCTCTGGCCTAGAACACCCTTCCTCCTCAAATCCAACAGACAATTACTGTCCCTCCATTCAAAGGCCTATTGAAGGCACATCTCCTCCAGGAGGCCTTCTCAGACTAAGCTCTTCTTTCATCTTCTCCCACTCCCTTCTGTGTAGCCTGACCTACTCCATTTGTTCTTTTCCCTTCCCAGCCCCACAGCACTTATGTACATATCTGTAATTTATTTATTTGTTTTGATGTCTGTCTCCTCCACCTCTAGACTGTAAGCTCATTATGAGCAGGGACTGTCTATTGTTGTATTGTACTCTCCCAAGCACTTAGTTTGTATCTAATCAGCTAATCAGGTTGAACACAGTTCATGCCCCACATGGGGCTCACAGTCTCAATCCCCATTTTACAGATGAGGTTACTGAGGTACAGAGAAGTGAAGTGACTTGTCCAAGGTCACAGCAGACAAGTGGCAGAGCGGGGTTTAGAATCCAGGTCGTTCTGACTCCCATCTGACATAAACTCTTAGATTGTGAGCAACCCCGACCCCAGGGACCATGTATAATTCCCACTTGTGTGTTCTCTAGTGCTTAGTATAACGTTTTGCACACAGTAAGTACTTAATAAAACCTATTTCTACTTCTACAAAAGACTCTTGTGGTCCCCAGCCCCACAGCTCTTATGGACATAGCTGTAATTTATTTACTTATATTAATGCCTGTCTCCCCCTCTGGACTATAAGCTTGTTATGGGCAGGGAATATGTCTCTTATATTGTGTTGTATTCTTTCAACCTCTCAGTATCTGCTCCACACACAGTAGGAGCTCAATAAGTATAATTGATCGATTGGGGTTCAACAGAGGAATCGTAGTGCAGATTATTTATTTGGAGGACTAAAATGGCAAAGCTTCTGCTTAATGAGCAAGGTCTCCTTGTGTCTCTTCCAAAAAACAGGGCTTCCAACTTGCTCTGACAATAAGAAAATTTCAGCTTTCTGAGGAGAGTCATTTCCCTTGCTCTCCTTTCTGTGTCATGCACACACTTGAATCTGTGACTTTTGAACATTTTTCTAAGATGATGCTAGGCATTGTTCTAAGTGTTGGGGTAGATACAAAGTAACACAGTCTATGCCCCACACAGGGCTCATAGTCCTAATTCCCATTTTAAAGATGAGGTAACGGAGGCTCATCGAAGTAAAGTGACTTGCTCAAGATCACACAGCAGAAAGATGGCAGAGCCGGGATTAGAACTCAGGTCATGCTGACTCCCAGGTCCGTGCTCTATCCGCCAGGCCACGCTGCTTCCTATTTGCCCCACCCTCAACCCCACAACACATATGTACATATATTTTAATTATATATTATAAATTATTTATTTGTAATAACGCGTGTCTCTCCCCTAGACCGTAGGCTCATTATGGGCAGGGAGCATATCTACTAATTCTATTATATGTAGTCTCCCAAACGCTTACTACAGTGCTCTGTATATTCTAAGTGCTCACTAAATATGATTGATGGATTGATTAATTAATTTCCTGAGGAGAGCTTCCCTTGAATGGCAAGAATGATCTCCAGCACCAAATGACAAGGACAAGGCAAATTTTTAGCCACTGGTGATCGATTCTGGGAAGAGGAAGTCCTCTAATTTTTTAGGGTTGCTACTTCAAAAGTGAAATCTGAGAGAAAGCAATGTGGACAGAAAGGAAAAGTGTTAGAACCTGAGCAGAAGGGAAGGGTGGAGGCCCGCGGGAAGACAGGATATTTGTCCTGGAATGAACTGGAATCCATTTCTTGCCTTTTTGCTGGCCTCAGCCTTTTCCCAGACATGCTACTTCCATTCGGGAGAGAAAAACAAACTTGAAAGCTACTGTCGACTTGTCTGCATTGGTGAGGGTTGGTCTGCAGACCCAAGGAGTATTCATTCGGCACGCCTGTAGGCATTTACCTCTTCCTTCATGGATGCATTTCAGCGCTTGGTTTATTTAAACCAATAAATCAGTAGTATTTATTGAATGATTTACTGAGCGCTTCCTGAGAGCAAAGCACTGAACTAAGAGCTTGGCAGAGTGCAGCAGAAACCAGACATTTATTCCCGGCTCCACCACCTGCCTTCCAGATGACCTTGGGCACACTTTACAATTTAACATTTTACAATCTAATCATAATCATAACGCCAATGTTTCCTAGAACTGTGGAAAGAGGGTGAGAAGCAGTGTGGCCTGGTGGATAGACCATGGGCCTGGGTATCAGCAGGACCTGGGTTCTTATCCCTCCTCTATCATTTGCTGTGTAATCTTGGGCAAGTCACTTCGCTTCTCCTTGCCTCGTCTGAAAATGGGGATGAAGACTCTGAGCCCCATGCGGGACATGGACTGTGTCCAACTTGAGTAGCTTATATCTTCCCGGGGTGCTTAGTACAGTGTCTGGCTCATAGTAAGCGCTTAACAAATACCATAAAAGAGGCATATCGGTTCATGAGAATTGTCATTAATGTATGACAAAAGGTTAAAAACTCTTAAATAGTCACTGCTCCTCTCCCCGACGGTGGGTGAGGCCTGGGAGAGAGAGGAAGTGAAGCAGGTGGCCACCCATCAGCAGTAATAGTGGTAATGCTATTTATTAAGCGCTGTGCTAAAGGCTGGGAAGGAATACAGAGGCGGGAATTAGACAAGGTTCTAGCACGTTTCGGCTGTCAGCCCCTTATCTGACAAGCAGGTTGGAGAAAGTAGAAAGCCTAACCAAAACACATTTACTTTTCATCTCTGTTTGTTTTTCACCTGATAAGGCCAGGATGAAGAAGAAAGTTAGATGATTTACCTTCTGCTGCAGAGGTAGGTGTTGGCCCTGTGGACTGCCCTACAGCAGGATTTAATGATTATAATTGTGGTATTTGCTAAGCACTTACTATGTGCATATCACTGTACTAGGCAGTGGGGTGGATACCAGGAAATCAGGTTAGACACAGTCCCTGTCCCATGTGGGGCTCACAGTCTCAATCTCCATTTTACAGATGAGGTAACTGAGGCCCAGAGAAGTGAAATGACTTGCACAAGATCATGCAGCAGACATGTAGCAGAACGGGATTAGAACCCATGACCTTCTGACTCCCAGGCCCGTGCTCTATCTACTACACCATGCTGCTTCTCGGGGCTCCACCAGGCTTTAGCAGCTTGGCTCTTACACAGGCCAACTCTCCAAATATCAAGGTTCACCTAGGCCGTGTCCTGAAATTTCAGCAAGAATAATTTCAGCGATAATTGAGCTTAGGCTGGGGCTAGGATGGAGAGTCAGGGGGCAGGCCAGATTCATTCATTCATTCATTCATTCATTCATTCAATTGCATTTATTGAACACTTACTGTGTGCAGAGCATTCTACTAAGCACTTGGGAGAGTACAGTACAACAATAAAAGAGACATTCCCTGCCCACAATGAGCTTACAGTCTCAAGGAGGGGAGACAGACGCTGTTACAAATAAATAAATTCCAGATATGTACATAAGTGCTGTGGGGCTGGGAGGGGGAAGAGCAAAGTCAGGACAATGCAGAAAGGAGTGGGAATGCAGAAAGGAGATGCTTAGTCAGGGAAGGCCTTTTGGAGGAGGTGTGCCTTCGATAAGGCTTTAAAGGGGGGAGTCCTGTTAGAGCCCAGAAGGCTCAGAATGTTCCCACTCTTGTGGTTACCTTGGGTTTCCTCTGTTTCCCCTCTGCCACTGCCTTGGGCTTTCAGGACTCTCCTCAAATAAACACCTGGGGAAGGTTAGTAGTCATAGAAGCATTACTGATTGCCCAGTAGGGGCCAGCAGGAGAGTGATAGAAGACTAAAAAGAGGGTCTGAATCCCATACCAGAATCCCATTTCTCTAGGAACTGAGCATCATCAAATATTTGAGTTCTTACGATCTTGTTTACTAGGCCTGTAGTATTTCTTTAGTGGTTTCCGTGTACTGTGAAGGGTACTAAGTGCTGGGATAGATTCAAAATAATCAGGTCAGAGACAGTCCCTGGCCGTCATGGTGACTTGCACAAGGTCACACAGCGGGCAAGTGGCGGAGCTGGGATTAGAACCCAGGTCTTCTGGCTCCCAGGCCCACGCTCTTTCCACTGGGTCATACTGTCCAATAGATTTTCCTCCGTTTTCTTCCCCATACTCCGGAATGGGGAAATGGGTCTCTGTTTGATTTCCAAACTCAACTCATTTTTTGGCTCATTCCCCCACTGCTTCACCTATGCCACCATGGCTCTGTTAGCCTACAGGTCTGTCGCTAGTCAGAACAAGATCTAACCCAAACCTCTCTGCCGTCAGATACGTTTTGCAGAACTCTCAGCCAACAAAATAAGAATGTGCAACTCTCCATGACATGTGGATCTGGGAGCCCATCCAATGGAAAATGGGAAGAACACAGAACAACTCAAAGACTGTAGATGATTGAAAACAAGTTAAGGAAAAAATAATCTACAACTTTGTTCTCTTTTTTTCTGCCTCTTGTTTTTTTGCAATGTTTATCTCTGAAACTTTGATCTATAAATAAGTGTTCTCTCTCTTCCCTAGTGGTTAGTAGCCTTGATTACCTCCATATGTTGCTTTTCTGGTCAGCCTGGTGCCTATATGTGTCAGAATTAGGGAAGCATTTGGGGAGGAAGAGAAGAGAGTGAGCGTTCTGGAAAGACAAGCAGAGACTCAGAATTCCAAGCGCTTAGTACAGTGCTCTGCACATAGCGCTCAATAAATACTATTGAATGAAAAACAGTGCTAATGGGAAAGGGTCCTTAAGAGTGGGAAGATCACCACCTATGGTGGGCTCAGAATTCCCCTTGTGATCTGCTTTCTTTCCTTTTTTAGATTTTGCTGTTGCGGCATTTTCTGTCATGGAAAAATTGCATCAGCGCCAGACGCTAAATTATTTCTCTTGGACAAATAATTTGTAGGCAGAAGCTTGACTGAGGCTTCCATCATCCCCAGATTGAGTTGTAAATGCGAAGAGCAGTTTTGCAGGGTGGATTGTCAAGGAATGGGAAACTTCCTTTGGATTGTGGAAGAAACAGCGTGGTCTAGTGGAAAGAGCATGGGCATGGGAGTCAGAAGACCTGGGTTCTAATCTCAGCTCTGCCACTTGCTTCCTATGTGACCTTGGGCAAGTAACTTCCCTTCTCTGTACCACAGTTTCCTCATCTGCAACCTGAGGATTTGATATCTGTTCTCCCTCCCATTTAGATTATGAGTCCAAGGAGGGATAGGGCTGTGTGTCCCATTTGACTTCCTTGTATCTATCCAAGGCTTAGTACAGTGCTTGTCATATGCTGAGCATTTAACCAACACCATCATTATTATTATTATTACCTCATCAGACATGATTGAAGACCATAGAACATGGGCTTGGGGGTCAGAGGTCATGGGTTCTAATCCCTCTCTGCCACTTGTCAGCTGTGTGACTTTGGGCAAGACACTTAACTTCTCTGTGCCTCAGTTACCTCATCTGTAAAATAGTGATTGAAACTGTGAGCCCCTCTTGGGACCACTTGATCACCTTCTTCCCTCCACCAGCGCTTAGAACAGTACTTCGCACATAGTAAGCGCTTAACAAATACCATCGTTATTATTATCCTTACCCTTTTCCATTACCCACCTTTTGCCAGGACAGATGTCAAAGTGGCCCAGTGGATAGAGCACAAGCGCTTGAGTAAGCACTCAATAAATATGATTGAATGAAATACAGTCCTGAGAGTCAGAAGGACCTCGGTTCTAGTTCCAGCTCCGCCACTTTGCTGTGTGACCTTGGGCACGTCACTTAACTTCTCTTTCCCTCAGTTACCTCATCTGTAAAATAGGGATTAAAACTGTAAGCCCCATGTGGGACATGAACTGTGTCCAACGTGTATCTTGTATATTAGCTTGTATCTACTCCAGTGCTTGGTAAAGTACCCGGTACATAATAAGTGCTCAACAAATACCTTCTTTTTTTAAAAAAAAAAGACATTTAAAGCTGGAGTGAAATTCATTTTTCACTCTTTGACCTAAGCGAGCAAGGCAGAGGAGTACAACACGTTTCCCCACACCCACGATGGGGACCAGCTGCCCAGATTTTACGCAATAACAACAAATTGCTTGGGGAAAGGGTGGAAGGAACAGAAGCAGAATGGATGCAGCAAAGACAACTTATTAACACTAATGAGAATGATGGGGAAATTGCTCTTTTCCAAGTCAGACCCGGAGTGGGACCTGAGGAAATTCTCCCACAGTTCTCCCACAGTTCTTCTGTTGTAGTGAGAATGTCCCTTGCCAGGGATTTATCATCATCATTAATATTATTATATTTGTTTAGTGCTTACTACATGTCACTCACATCTTAAGCACTGGGGTATAAACAAAAGACACAGTCCCTGTCCCACATGGTGCTCACAGTCTAAGTAGGAAGACCAGACAAAGAATCCCCATTTTACATGTGAGGAAACTGAGGCCCAGAGAAGTTAAATGACTTGCCCAAGGCCAAGCCGCAGGCAAGTGGTGAAACCAGGATTAGAACCCAGGTCCTCTGATTTCCAGGACCTTGCTATGCCGTGCTGCTTGCCAGTGTGAACCTATTCGTCTTCCACCCGAGGTTGGACAACCAAGTAACGTCAACTTTTGGCAACACTATCCTTCAGATTAGAAAGGCAGCCAGAGGGAACAGGTTCCTGGAAAACGGGACAAAATCTAACTGTGTTGCTGAGAGGACCCCAGACCCCATTCTACTAGCAAGGCACCTGAAGATGAAGATAATTGCACTAGAGAGGCCTGCCTCAGTATCCCCTACAGCTTCCTTCCTTAGGAAGTTCTTTTTCCCTTTTTCTCTTTTGCCTGGTGTTGGTAAGAATGGAACGCACTTACTCTGGGAACAAGAATGAATTTCTCTATGTTCATTTGCTCACCACAAAATGTTTTTTTTTTCTCAGAAATGGGGTTTAGAGGTCTCAGAACTACACACCCCTCTAGTCAACCACTCCTCCCCCACCCACTCCTCCATCCTACCAACCCTCACTGCTCTGCAACTGTTTGAAACTTTCCTAGCATCAAATCCCTTATTTATTTACATCTCGATCCACCCCAGGAGATACCTGTCTTTCTGTCGTGTCCCTGTGCACGTTGTAGGTAAACCCTTTTGCCATGGTCTTCGGGACAAAGAGGGCAAAGCCCAGTGTAACACCTCGAACAGCTTGTACACACAGTATTGGCTCCCTATCAATCAATCAATCAGTGGTATCAGTTGAGTGCTTACAGTGTTCAGAGCCCTGCACGAAGCACTAGGGAGAGTACGATTTGGCAGAATTAGCAGAAACATTCCAGTCTTCTTCCCTGAGGGAAAAGCCTTGCAGAACAAAACCCCGGGAAATAAAAGGCACAGAGATAATTGTTACCACAATCAAGCCCAACATACTCCTGATAAAAGTAAGCTGCAGATTCACCCCTTTCGGGCTAAAATACCCCACAGGCACGTGGCCTATAGGGGGAGTCCGGCGGGGCTGGAACTCTCTTGGATGGTTTTAGGGCCTGGAATGTTCTCCCCTCCCAGCGGGCCGATCCATGAACAGGCAGGAGAATCTCCCAGGGATTGCATACCAGCTGCCCAACCCCATCCCTCCCCAAGAGAGCACAAAGTTATTCATCATTACATACGACTGCCTGCATGTAGTCCAAGTGTCAGGATCAAATGTTCCTCTTGGAACCAACTGAGCGCATTTTTCCGATGCCGGTTCACGGGGTGGAGCTTCTGGGTAAAGGGGAGAATGAAGACAAGGATCAGGAGAACAAATGAAGGCTACGAAGGAGGGGAGAGACTCTAGTGGTGGGACTGGAAAAGGCTGAGCCTGTCCTAAAAAATTGAAGCATTTAACGATGTTGAGGCTCATGCCAGAAGAGGGACTTTAAAAGGTTTGCTTTCTGAAGAGTCTTTATAAATTTTATTTGGACTTCCACAGAATCATTTATAGTGAGGTTGTGCTACCAGTAGAAGATATGTTGGGTTTCTGATTAAGCAAGCAAGAGATCCCTAAATTCCATAAGATTTTCCTCTTCACTATTCTTTAAAGTTTCAGCCCATCCCTTTCTGGTAGTCTTGATATGAACATTCCCAACTTTTCACCTGGAAGCACTTTACTGAGGGCCAGTACCCCTGAGCCACAGCCCTGGATCACCTCCTCTGCCTCCTTCGCTCTTGTGCACAAGCCACAGTTTACTGCTGGTGGAAATCTAGATATCAGGTGGACTTTGCCCACTTCAAGTTAATCCTTATGTGCTTTAACACTGCCCTTTCCTCTCTCTGGTAGAATTAATTCTCCACCCTTATTGACACTCATGCCCATCGCCCTCGCCAGTTGTTCCAGACACTTAAGTTTCTCCTCATACCCCCTGTCCCCCTGCCTCTCCTATCCCTTGCTCCCAGTGACCTGTCTACCTACTTTATTAAGAAACTCCAATGGTTTCCTATTCACCTCCATATCTGAAAACACTCCTCACCAATAGCTTTAAACCATTCAATCATCTTGTTCCCTTCTACCTCACCTCACTACTCTCCTACTACAACCCAGACCACACTTGTTGCTTCCGTAATGCTAACCTTCTCACTGTACCTCAGTCTCGTCTATCACGCCACTAAATCCTCGCCCATGCCCTGCCTCTGGCCTGGAAGGCCCTCCCTCCTCACATCCAACAGACAATTACTCTCCCCCTTCAAAGCCTTATTGAAGGCACATCTCCAAGAGGGCTTCCCAGACTAACTGTCCCACTCCCTTCTACATTGCCCTGACTTGCTCCCTTTATTCATCCCCCCTCCCATCCCCACAGTACTTAAATACAGATCTGTAATTTATTTATTTATATTAATGTCTGTCTCCCTTCTAGACTGTAAGCTTATTGTGGGCAGGGAATGTTTCTATGTTCTTATTTTATTTTTCCTGTACACAGTAGGCACTCGATAAATCCGATTGAATGAATGAATGAATCCATGAATTTGGCCAATCTCCTGATGAACCTTTTCATGTTTTCAGTCAGCCCAGCTCTTAGGGGAACAAAGTCCATATGCTTAAGTCCTTCTGAGAGAAGAAGGGTTGACTTCTGTTTCTTTTGGACCTATCAGTTTCAAGTTTCTGATAGTGCACCCTTGCGTTGATGATGGAAAATTCTGCGTCTGCCCTGCCCACACTTTTCGTGTTTGTGCAAGCTTCAGTCCCATTTCCTCTCCAACTCTGTCATCCTAAACTCTGAGCTCCATGAGGGACAAGGGACTGTGCCTGACCTGATGACCTTGTAACTACCCCAGTGCTTAGTGCAGTGCTTGGCACAGAGTAAAGCACATAACAAAAACCTCAATTATTATTATTACCCCAGCACTTATGGAATCCTTGGCATACAGTAAGTGCTTAACAACTACTACTGTTATTATCATCCTCATCACCATTATCAATCAATGGTATTTACTGAGTGCTTACTGTGTGCGTAGCACTGTACTAAACACTTGGGAAAGTACACTACAGTAGAGTCAGTAGGTTCGATTCCTGCTCACAAGGTGCTTTCACTTTAGTGAGGAGGCTGGCATTAAAATGAAATTACAGCAAGGGGAAGTAAAGAATATTTTTATTCTGTGGGACTGGGGTGAGATCAAAGTGCTTGAGGGGTATACTGGCAGGGGAATAGGGGATGCAGAGAGCAAATAGGGGAAATTAAGTTTTAGGGAGGAGATTGATTTTAAGAGGATTTTGAAGGTGGGGAGAGTGGTGGGCTGTTGGATACAAAGGTGGAGTTTTAGGCTTAAGAGAAGACTTGGGCAAGGGGTCACTGGTAAGGTAGGCAAGATCGAGGTACAGAGAGTAGGTTGGCACTGGAGGAGTGAAGTGTGTGTGCTACATTGTGGCAGGAGATCAGCAAAGATAGGAGGAAGAGAGCCATTTAAGTGCCTTAAAGTCAATGGAAAGGAGTTTCTGTTTGATGTGGAGGTGGATGGGCAACCACTGGGGGTTTTTGAGAAGTGGGGAGGTGGCGACTGGCTGGTTTTTCAGAAAAATGATCTGGGCAGAAGAGTGAAGTTTGGATTGGAGGGGGAGAGACAGGAGGCAGGAAGGTCAGTGAGGAAAGTGATGCAGCAGTCAAGATAAGAAATGATAAGTGCTTGGGTCAGTCATCCTCATCAACATGAAGATTTATTGAGCAGCTTCTGGGAGAAGAGCACTAGTCTAGGGACTTGAGAGTATATAATAAAAGTAGTAGGGAGGATTTCTGCCCTTGGAGAGTTTACAATCAGTGGGAAATATGATTGATCAATTGATTGTTTGGAAGAAAGGCATACATCATGATGATGATCATGATAATGATGGTATTTGTTAATGATGATGGCAAATATTAAGTGCTTACTATATGTCAAACACCGTTTTAAGCACTGGGGTAGATACAAGATCATCAGGTTGGACACAGCCCCGATCCACATGGGATTCACAGTCTTAATCCCCATTTTACAGATGAGGCAACTGAAGCACAGAGAAGTTAAGTGACTTACCCAAGGTCACAGAGCAGACAAGTAGCTGAGTCAGGATTAGAACCCAGTTTCTTCTGACTCCCAGGCCCATGCTCTATCCACTAGGCCATGATTCTTCTCTAGATGGATAGTAGACATGGAATAAAAACCAGAGTGGAAAAAAGATACAATTGATGGTGGGGAGAACAAAAGAGTAGTTTTAAATCTCTGAAATACTTCAAGCGACTTGTGAAAGCATCAAAAACAAATAGATATTATTAGCCTATGCCTTTGAATTCTTAAGGCCATGGTATTAAACTATTTTTCACATGGGTTTGCCTTCAGTGTAAGGGGGCGAAGAAGCCAAGAGAGCAATTGTGTTTAAATTTTCCAAGTAGCTAAACCACTGCTCTTTATACAGCCTCTAAATTAAGAATGTAAGAAATAATATCCCAGGTCAAACATTAATCCATCTGGCCCAGTGTTCTGTTCTCAGTAGTGACACCAAAGGATGTTCGGAGAAAGAGGGCAATGGCAATAGAGAAGCAGTGTGGTCCAATGGGAAGGTCATGGAACTGGGAGTCGGAGTACCTCGGTTTTTATCCCAGCTCTGCCACTTGCCTGCTGGGTGATCTTCGGCAGGTCACTTAACTTATCTGGAACCTGGTTTCCTCATCTACAAAATGAGGATTAAATAATCTGTCCTCCTTAGATTGGGAGCCTCATGTGGACAGGGACAGGGATTATATCTACTCAAGTGCTTGGTGTAATGAAAGTGCTTAAGGAATACTATAATTGTTATCATTCATCCTCATGGCTAGGGATAGATCTCCCAATATCTCCAATTTTTCCCTCCCAATAATAATAATCATCATTTTTGTTAAGTACTTTCTATGTGCAAAGCATTGTTCTATGCTCTGGGTTAGATACAAAGTATTCCAGTTGTCCCATGTGGGGCTGACAGTCTTAATCCCCATTTTACAGATGAGGTAACTAAGGCCAGAGAAGTTAAGTGATTTGCCCAAAGTCACACAGCTGGTAAGTGGCAAAGCCGGGAATAGAACCCACAAACTCCGACTCCCGAGCTTGTGCTTTTTCCACTAAGCCATGCTGCTTCATAATGCCCAATGCCCTATCAGTGCTTAGTATAGTGCCTGGCACATAGTGCTTAACAAAAACCATTATTATTATTATTATTTGGAGGGAAAAATTGGAGATATTGGGAGATACCATTATCATCATGGACTCCCACAGAATGACATTACTTTGTCAGTTAGTCAGTAGCTAACTTTGTCTCCTTCTTCATTTTATAGAGCAACAGATGGTGAGCTGTTGTTCATGAAATTGGGCTGCATCCTCCAAGTCCCACAAAACAAACCAGCCATTCAAGCCTTTCTCAGGTGTTCCTGATGAAACACTTACTAGAGGAAAAATCATTAGATCCTGAGGTTTTCAGATGTGACATGAGTGTTTTTGATCATCAGATACCACCTATCTCTTGTTTGGCCACAATAAAGGCCAGCCTAGCCTTACTGGACAGGGAATCTCAGTGTGTTGGGAGCTTCTTTAATGGAGGGTAAGTCTGAGCTCAGTGAAGTAATTTTCTGGCATTCCCATCTTGTAATTTCTGTTTTGTGCAGGGAGGAGGGAAAGAGGAAGGGAGGAAGGAAGAGGGAGATCTAGAACGGAACTAGAGGGAAATCTAGAACGGGACTAGTGTCCTGAAACAGCTGCTTTCCAGCAATTTTTGACATGTTCCCTCCCTCTCAACACACACATTCCCCTCACCCCCAACCCCCAAGTATGAGTCAGTGGTTTCAGAACCACTTGGCTTTGAATCTTAGTTCTGCTTCAGGCAGAAGAGTTAGGGTCAACTCTAGGCTGAATTTGCTGAAAAAGTAAGCTGAATTCAGGGAGAAAAGCTTTTGTCTCTTTAGACTTCTGAAGAACGTTCCTCTTGATTAGAATAGCAAAAAAGTTAAAATTGCTCAGTCCAGATCCTCTAACTGATCAAGCCACCAGTTAAGGGGCAGTGGATACTACGGCATTGTCAAGGTTTGGTCAGAGTATTCAGCGTTTGGTCCTTGTCAGAGAGGAGCATCTGCCGACTTGAACCCTGACTGCAAGAGAATTGGGGTCACCAGTGAGGAACTGCTCCATCACAGGCCAACCGGTAAATCCCATAGCCCCGTGGTGGTCAGGCTGTTACTTTTAAAATAGTCAAATGAAGCAGCCTCCTGCGAGGCTCCCTAGTCTAATGGGAAGAGTGCAAACTGGAAGTCAGGAGATTTGGGTTCAAATTCTGACCTTGGGCAAGTCACAAGTTCTCTGGGTCTTAATTACTTTATAAGATGGGGATAAAATACATGTTCTTCCTCTTTTTAGTCTGTGAAATCCATGTGGGGCAGGGCTATGTCCAATTTGATTGTTGGGTATTTTCCCTGTACTCAGAGCCATACTTGGTGCATAATAAGTGCTTAATAAATACCACCTTTGCAGGCCTTGCTGGTGCCTATTCTTTAAGCTATAAAAATCTGTGCTATAAAAATCTGTTACATGCCTGATTCCTAAAAGGCCTTTTTTGAGGTGAAATTTCCCTTTCCCTTCCCTTTAAAGTAGGGGGCTTTTTGTATTGCACTGACTCCTGAATGTTTCATCGCTGGTTAATTTGAAGCAGTGTGGGTTTGGGAGTCAGAGGCCTTGGGTTCTTATCCTGGCTCCACCACTTACCTGTTGTGTGACCCTGAGCAAGTCATTTAACTTATCCTGTGCGTCAGTTCCTTCATCTGCAAAATGGGGATTCACAATCTGTTTTGCCGTCTACTAAGACTATGAGCTCCCTGTGGGACCTGATTATCTTGTACATACCCTAGAACTTACAGTGTGTGGAATATAGTAAGTGCTTAAGAAATGCTATTATCATTATTATTATGTTCTGGCTGAGGTAACGGCTTAGACCGTGCAAAGTTTCAAAGGATCTCTGATCCAGGGTTCCAATCCAGTGGGCCCAGATGTGTTCTGTGAGCTGTGAGGAAAGGAAAAGGGGATTTAATGGCAAGGTAATGAGGGAACTGTGCTTTCTTGAACCTTTCAAGTTTTGACCTTTAACAGGGTTCTGAGAAAATGCAAGGAAGGGGTTTCGCTCATCCCAATTTTAGTGAGGCTGTGAGCACAAGGGGCAAAGGAAGGGAGACTTTGGACTTACCAGCAGAAGGAAGACCTGCAGATGGAGCCTAGGATACTTTGGGAGGGTGCAGGGTAACAATCCTGCCATTCTCAGTTCTTTCTGAACTTTTTTTTCCCACAGGATGTTAGTGAAAAGTAGGGCAAGAATTTTCCACTAAGAAAAGCAAACTGTAAATCAAGCTAGAAGTTCTTCTAAAGCAGAGCTGTTTTCCTACTCCTTCCCCCCCACGTCCTCACTGCCGCCCCCCCCCCCCCCCCCCCCCCCCCGAGGAACCTCTCTGAGTCTTCAAGTCCTGCCAGACTGTTTTCCCCGGGTATTGTTTTACTCTCAAGAATTATTTTCTGCAGAAACAAATGAAATCCTTTTGGGGTTCAACAACAAAGTCTTTGATAAGCAGATTGTGTTGCAGAACTGAGGCTAACATCTAGAGGCTGCAGAGGGCCAGATAGAGGTTGTGGTGGTTTGTGGAGGCACATTTCCTCACCCCTCAAAATCCCCCAGTGGTTGTGCATCCCTCTCCTCATTGAGCAGAAACTCCTGACCAGTGGGTTTTAAAGCACTTATTCTGCTCATTCCCCTCCAACTACACCCCTCCAACTACACCCCTGATTGCAGTAGAGAAGCAGCGTGGCTCAGTGGAAAGAGCACGGGCTTTGGAGTCAGAGGTCATGAGTTCGAATCCCAACTCGGCCACTTGTCAGCTGTGTGACTGTGGGCAAGTCACTTAACTTCTCTGGGCCTCAGTTACCTCATCTGTAAAATGGGGATTAAGACTGTGAGCCCCATGTGGGACAACCTGATTCCCCTATGTCTACCCCAGTGCTTAGAACAGTGCTCGGCACATAGTAAGCACTTAACAAATACCAACATTATTATTATTATCATTATTATTACTCTTCGTTCCTCTCAATCCACACCACTCACTCTGCTTCATTCTCTCTCTTTTTTTCAAATAGTATTTAAGTGCTTACTCTGTGCCAGGCACTGTTAAAAGTACTGAGGTAGGTATGAGCTAGTGAGGAAGGACCCAGTCCATGTTCCACATAAGGCTCACAGTCTTTATCCCCATTTTACAGATAAGGGAACTGAACCACAGAGAAGTTAATTTGCCCAGAGTCACACAGCAGACAAATGGCAGATCTGGAATTAGAATAATAATGATGGTATTTAAGCATTTACTATGTGCCAGGTACTGCACTAAGCCCCAGGGTGGATACAAGCAAATCAAGTTGGATGCAGTTCTTGTCCCATGTGGGGCTCACAGTCTCAATCCCAATGTTACAGATGAGGTAACTGAGGCACAGAGAAGTGAAGTGACTTTTCCCAGGTCACACAACAGAAAAGTGGAGGAGGCAGCATTAGAAGCCGGGTCCTTCTGATTCCCAGGGTCTATCGACTGGGCAATGCTGCTTCTCTTCTATTCCAACACTGTCCTTTTGTTCACCCACTCCCTCCTGCCTGGAAGTCCATCCCCCTTCACCTTGACAGACCATTGCTCTCCCCTTCTTCCAAGCCCTACTAAAATCACATCTCTTCCAGGAAGCCCACCCTGATTAATTTCTCATCTCCCCACTCAATATCCCCATCAAATTTCCACTTCAGCATTAACTAAGCACGTGGATACTTACACAAAGCTGCAACTGATAATGAAAGTATGAAGAGAGGAATATACAAGTGGAAAATTGAGTGATGTGAGTCAAAATATACATAAATCGTAATAATCATAATCATAAATCCTAACCTGACAAATCAGTCACATTAAGGAGTGTTTA
This sequence comes from Ornithorhynchus anatinus, assembly GCF_004115215.2. NCBI lineage: Eukaryota > Metazoa > Chordata > Mammalia > Monotremata > Ornithorhynchidae > Ornithorhynchus > Ornithorhynchus anatinus. The sequence continues at coordinate 17,613,235 of NC_041733.1, read as the reverse complement.
CAGTGTGCAGAGCACTGTGCAAGTGCTTGGGGAGTGCAGTATATAACAGAGTTGATACACATGTTCCCAGCCCATAAAGTGGAAGTCAGTCTGGATCTTGTGAAAGAGATGGGATTTCAGGAGAGGTTTTTTGAAGGGGAAAGAACTTCCAACCAATGTGAAGGGCTTTAGCAGAGGATCAGAAGTGGGAGAGCTGAGCATGAGGCACAGAAAGAAAGTTATCCTAAAGCAAAGAGCATGAATGATCTGGGTTGTGGTGGTGGAAGAGAGCCAGTATATTAGTGTGGAGAGTCAGTGGTCTGGATTTGCAGCTTGATGAGGAGAGAAATGGTGTCTACCAAGTCTACAGTATTATACTTTCCCAAGGCCTTGGTCCACCGCTCTGTGTACAGTAAGCACTCAATAAATACCATTGATGTGAAATGGTTAGCCACTGAAACTTGTTGAGATGTCAAACTGTTTTAGAAGAGTGATCGGGACAGTTTAAAGAGGGGATAGGTTAGGGGACAGGGAAGTCAGTGAGGCGCTCCCACACATTTATGTTGTTAAAATGGTTTTCGGGTTTTTTGTGGCTAGTAATAGATGTAGAAACTTCACGTTTTAAGGATGAGCTATGACAAGATGACCCTCTGTGCATTGCTTGGCATTTCACTGGTCAATTTCAGTACTGCCCAGAGAGTCAACTTAAAGATGTCCAGAGAAACTAAGACCAAATATCGCCTGAGGCAACTTGGGAAGAAGGTGCTTCATGTGGTCCAGGTGGAAAATATGGAGTCTCTATATACACACTCCTATAACCTCACCTTAACTTCTTCACTCTGATGTCAGTCTACCTAGACTATGGGGGTACCCGGAGTTCCTCCAGAGAGAGTCAGTGGGGTTGAGGTCAGGGGTGAGCAGATAAAGGCCAAGATGTCCTGGATCCCTCATACAGAAATTGGGGCTCTGGAGTGGCAAAAGTATTTGCTGTATGCCTCTGTGAACCTGAGTTTTGTCAGCACGAGGACTATCCTTGTTAATGTGCAAAGTCAGGATCAAAAAAAAATTTTCCACAGGAAAATTTTCATCCAAAAATATACCTTGCTCACAGCAGATGAGGCCATTAGTTATAAGAGTTTTAAGTAGGAGAAGAGTTTAAGATCCTAATATATTCATCTGGTCCAGGACAAAATGATTCTTTCAGCCCTTCTCAAAATGAGAAAGATTACACTTTCCAGCTGACAACCCACAAAGCAATTCTTTTGGGTGGGTTGGGGGGAGGGGGCTAGAAGCTTTGAGAGTGTCACAAGTTGCCAGGCAAAATCAATTCATGAACGGTATTTTTTGAGCTCTGACTGTGTTCAGAGCACTGTACCAAGGGCTTGGGAGAGTACAGCATAACAGAGTTGGTAGATATGTTTCCTGCCCACAAGGAGCTTAAAGTCTCAAGAGGGAGACAAACAGTAACCTCGTTTGACCATTATCATAGTCTTATCACAGTAAAGTAGCATGTGGAATGAATAAATAAAAGTGAATAAAGTGGACTTATATGAATTATAACTTTTTTATTCTCACATCACCTGAGATAGAGAACAACCCCAGTTTACAAATGAGGAAGTTAAAGGAGAGTGACTTTAATAATTATGATATGTAAATGCTTACTATGTACCAAGCTCTATACTAAGCACAAGGGGAGATACAAGATAATCAGGTCCCATGTGGGGCTCACGGTCTAAGTAGGAGGGAGAACTCAGGTACTGAACCCTCATTTTGCAGATGAGAGTATTGAGGCACAGAGAAGTTAAGCGACTTGCCCAAGGTCAACCAGCAGGCAAGTGGTGAAGATGGGATTAGAACCCAGATCCTCTAACTTCCAGGCCCGGGCTCTTTCCATTAGGCCACACTGCTTCCCAATATCTAATATTTCGACCACTTCTGTAAACACATTTCTTAAAAACTTTCACCCAGCCGTCTTGCTTGTTAAATGACGTAACAGGCAATGCAAGAAATAAATTAATTTTTTGCTCCTCCCCACCACCCCCGACTTTCAATTCAGTTGGTGCAGAGCACTGTACTAAGCACTTGGGAGAGTACAATATAACAATAAACAGACACTTCGGAACTTTCTGTTTTCTGCCAAAGAAAACATAGTTCAGCTTTGGAAAAAAAAACAAGCTTTGCTGTTCCAAGTTTTGCCCTTCCTTTGGGTAAAATCTCCGTTCCAGTGCTTTCACCTCTGGGAATGCTGAGCTCCCTTTGAAGTACAGCAGGATTATGTATCACTCTCATTGTCCCCCCGCTGCCCACACCTTTCAAAAATGTATGATTATAAGTGAACTAATGCAGCCGTAAAATGAGAGTTGATGGTACACGCTGAGCTTGGGAAACTGCTTCGCGTTAATCCATCCCCATTAATTCCATTTGCTAAATCCTCTTCTTGCCTCTCTTTTCACCAGTCTTTCCATCGTGCAGTCGCTCCTGACTGCGGTCAGTTGGGGAGTGGGCGTCCCGGCGTTTCCTGCGAAGGCCTGTGGGAGACGCCCACTGTGCAGGCACCTAGTTCGGTTGTTGCCTGACTCAAAGTCCGAGCCGTAGCTTAGTGCATAAAGACGCAGTTGTGCCTTGTACCGAATCATTGTTAACAGGTATTAGAGTCGGAGGGTCTGATCCAGTGAAAGCCTTTGCGCTCTTTATGAAGAGGAACAGAAGAGAGGGAAGAGGGACGATTCAGGGTCTGGGTTACTAATACCTCTGCCGTTTTGTTACACGAGAGTAGGTTCTGGGAATTCCTGCCTTGAGAAAGAGTGTGGCCTAGTAAAGAGGACAGAAATGGACATCAGAGGGACAGGGGTTCTTATTCCGGTTTCACCATCTGCCTGCGGTGTGATCTTGGGAAGCGAGGGGCTGGCTCGTGCCCTGCAGGCTGCGAGGGGAGAATGAGGGGGCAAGGCTTTGCTGGTAACTCCGTAGTCAGATGGGGCATATCTTGGACTGGCCTCTAACCCAGACTTCCTGCTGTTGCCTTAGCCAGTTATCCATGCCATCTCATTGTGGGTCTGTTGCCAAGCAGCACGGTCTAGTGGATAGAGCCCAGGCCTGAGAGTCAGAAGAACCTGGGTTCTAACCCCGGCTCTGCCACTTGTCTGCTGTGTGACCTTGGGCAAGTCAATTCACTTCTCTGGGCCTCAGTTACCTCATTTGTAAAATGGGGATTAAGAGTAAAAGCCCCATGAGGGACAGGGACTGTGTACCATCTGATTAGCTTGTTTCTACCCCAGCGCTTAGAACAGTGCTTAACAAATACTAATATTATTATTATTATTCACTTTCTATCCCAGTCTGCTTGGCACTCTAGCCTCTGAGCCCAGTTCAGCTGATGTGGCCTGGCCCCTACCTTCCACAGCTTCTACTACTGTTATTCATTCACCCATTCATTCAGTCATATTTATCGAGCGCTTACGGAGCACTGTATTAAGTGCTTGGGAGAGCACAATATAACAATAAACAGGCACATTCCCTGCCCACAGCGAGCTTACAGTCTAGACGGGGAGACAGACATGAATATAAATAAATCAATTATAGGTATGTACATAAGTCCTGTGGCGCTGGGAGGGAGGGATGAATAAAAGGAGCAAGTCAGAGTGAAGCAGAAGGGCGTGGGAGAAGAGGAAAGGAAGGCTTAGTGAAGGCCTCTTGGAGGCAGCGTGGCTTAGAGAAGCCACGTGGCTCAGTGGAAAGAGCCCGGGCTTGGGAGCCAGAGGTCATGGGTTCGAATCCTGGCTCTGCCACTTGTCAGCTGTGTGACTGTGGGCCAGTCACTTAACTTCTCTGTGCCTCAGTTCCCTCATCTGTAAAATGGGGATTAACTGTGACCCTCACGTGGGACAACCTGATGACCCTGTATCTCCCCCAGCGCTTAGAACAGTGCTCTGCACACAGTAAGCGCTTAACAAATACATTATTATTAGTGGATAGAGCACGGGCCTGGGAGTCAGAAGGACCTGCCTGGGTTCTAATCCCGGCTCCACCCCACGTCTGCCGTGTGTGATCTTGGACAAGTCACTTCACTTCTCTGGATCTCAGTTACCTCATCTATAAAATGGAAATTAAGAGTGTGAGCCCCACGCGGGACAGGGACTGGGTTCAACTTGAATGACTTGTACCTACCCCGGTGCTCAGAACAGTGCTTGGCACATAGTAAAAGCTTAACAGCTACCATGATTATTCATTCATTAAATTATATTTATTATTACGTGCCTTCAGTAAGGCTTCGAAAGGGAGAAAGTAATTATCCTCATCCCAATTCTCGAGTTCCCCTGGGGCTTCTGCCCCGCCCTGACTCTTGGTCTCCCTCCTTATCAACCGGTCCTTCTCAAGTGGCAGAGATGGCTGTCTCCACCACTTGTCTGCCGACAAGTCACCTCGGGCAAGTTACTTCACTTCTCTGTGCCTCAGTCACTTCATCTGTAAAATGGGGATCGAGACCGTGAGCCCTATATGGGAAAAAAGGGACTGTGTCCCATCTGATCACCTCGCGTCTACCCCAGCACTTAGAACGGCGCTCGGCACGTAGCGAGAGCTTAACAAATACCATAATTATCATTAGCAACGCAAACAGCGCAAAACATCACGGCCGCTTTAGCCGGCCTCACTTCTTCCTCTCCGCCCCTTTACCGTGGGCCTCTTTTGGCAGCAAAGAAATGAGCAGAATCTGCTCTCCCCACCCGCACCGTGTCTAAATTATGTCCAATAAAGTTTAAGGGAGGGGGAAAAACTGTAACCTGTGCCCACAGGTGGGGCCTTACGAGGAGCTTTACTTACAGTCTCCAGACGGACCGCCAAGTGAGTCATTCCCGGTCAGATTTCCACCCATCTTATCTCCAACAACCTTCGTCCCTTTGGGAAGATAAAACAACGCAAGAGGTCTTTAACTGGAATCGAACGATGTCAAGCGGGGATGGATCAGAGCTTTGCTCGGACCCTTTGGGTGGCAAAGGTGGGGCTGGGCTCGGAATTCATCCGCCCAGTCGATGGGATTTATTGAGCGCTGCATGTACAGCGCTATACTAAGTACAGTGCTATCGAGTTCCCCTTTTACCGCTTCCTCTCTATACCGCGCACCCCCTTTTACCGCTCCCTCTCTATACCGCGCACCCCCTTTACCGCTCCATCTCTATACCGCGCACCCCCTTATACCGCTCCCTCCCTATACAGCGCAACCCCTTTTTACCACTCACCCCCTTTTACCATGCACCCCCTTTTACCGTTCCCTCTTTATATTGCTCACCCCCTTTTACCGCTCCCTCTTTATACTGCTCACCCCCTTTTACCGCTCCCTGTCTATACCGCACACCCCCTTTTACCGCTCATCCCCTTTTACCTCTCACTCTCTATACCGCTCACCCCCTTATACCGCTCCCTCTCTATACCGCTCACCCGCGTATACCGCGTACCCCCTTATACCGCTCCCTCTCTATAATGACAAGAGTAATTTATGAAAAGGAAACAGCTGCAGGAACTTTAGTTTGAACTCCATAATATAGCCTTTTCAACATTTCAGATGCATGTTTATATAATAAAGGCAAGAGTGAGGGATGCCCCATTGGATTTTCAAGCATTCCTCTGTGATTGACATAATTACTTCATTCAGGGGTTCTCTTTGCAGCTGCTGGCTGGAACAGACCGAAAAATTGTGGGGGAGAACAGTGTGATTTTTGTGGCACCGAAATCTTTTTTCAGAGAATTAAAAATAAAATAGGCAACAGTAGGAGATCTCACTGGGCTAGAAAAGGAGGACGTATACCTGCTTTTATTTTGTCCTTTGTAAAGTAGAGAGGGATTGGAAGGAGAGTTACAGGTCCTCCGTTTATTCACGGAGTTGGTTTGATTAAACTGTAAGCTCCTTAAGGGCAGAAATCATGTCTACCGACTTTATTGTAATGTACTGTCCTAAGCACTGAGAAAAGTCCTCTGCACACGCTAAGCACTCAAATAACACTTGATTGTTATTTGTGCCCAGCACAAGATCAATCAGTCATATTTACTGAGGGCTTACTTTACGTCGAGCACTGTACTAAGCGCTTCGGAGAGTACAATGTAAGAGTTATCTTTGGCCCTCTTTTTCCCATCTCCCTCTCACTTCTGGGTCGTTTATGCACTCGGATTTGTGGCCTTTGGGTGTTTGATACTCAACCCGTCCACAGCCCCACAGCACTTATGTACATATCTATACATTATAGAATATAAATGATTTACCTATATTAATATATGTCTAGTCTGTAAGCTTGTTGTCAGGAGGGAGCATATCGACCAACTCTTAGTGTACTCTCCAAAGTGCTTAGGACAGTGTTGTGCATCCATTAAGTGTTCATTAAAAACCATTGATGATGATGATGCAGAGGAGATGAGGGCATAGTCAGGGAAGGCCTCTTGCAGGACAGGCCCAATCCCTGTCCCACAGGAGGCTCACAGGCTAAGAGGGGGGCAGAAAATGTATTGAATCCCCTTTGTACAGGTAAGGAAACTGAGGCACAGAGGTGGTCTGATCTGATTATCCTGTGTCTACGGCAGTGCTTGGCACAGAATAAGAACTGAAATGATCCTATCATTATCACCAATCAATGGTATTTATTGAGCAGTTTGTGCAGAGCATTGTATTTAAACACTCAGAAGAGTACATGACAATAGAATAGGTAGGTGCATTTCCTACCCACAACAAGTTTATATTATAATATCGCTTGCTCACCTGAATGGTAAAGGGCCAGAGGAAGAGGAGTATTCCCCCCCACCACCTCCCTTCCCCTCTTCCCCTTTCCCTCTTCCCCCTTCCCCTCTCCTCAGCACTGTGCTCATTTGTATATATTATTTATTACCCTATTTATTTCGTTAGAGGTGCACATCCCCTTGATTCTATTTAGCTTGATAATGTTGTCTTGTTTTTGTTCTGTTTTGCTCTGCAGTCTGTCTCCCCCGATTAGACTGTGAGCCCATCGTTGGGCAGGGATTGTCTCTACCTGTTGCCATATTGTACCTATCATGCACTTAGTACAGTGCTCTGCACATAGTAAGCGCTCAATTAATACTATTCATTCAATTGAGCGCTTACTATGTGCAGAGCACTGTACTAAGCGCTTGGAATGAATACTACTGAATGAATGAATCAGTGAATATTTTCAGGATAAAGTGAAAGGCCCCCCACACTCATAGATGGAATCTCACCCTTGGCAGGAGTATTTTTAACCAAAGGATAATTACTCCTGCCACTTGCTAACATCATAAATGCTGGATAATAATGGTATTTGTTAAGCACTTACTATGTGCCAGGCACTGTACTAGGCACTGGGGTGGATACAAGTAAATCGAGTCGGACACTGTCCCACATGGGGGTCACCATCTCGATCCACATTTTATGGATGAGGTGACTGAGGCCCAGAGAAGTGAAATGACTTGCCCAAGGTTACACAGCAGACAAGTGTCTGAGCCGAGATTAGAACCCATGACCTTCTGACTGCCAAGCCCGCGCTCTATCCACAACGCCACGCTGTCAAGAATACAGCAGACTTCCTAAAGAGAGTAGTGTCAGGTTTGATGAGGAGTGTGGGCTCAGAGTGGAAATAGTGAAGTCATCCACAAGTGGAAAGTGTCTGGAAGGAGTGAGTGGAGCAGTCAGGAGGCTGGAGGGGGGTGACAAATATAGATCACTATGGCTAGAGAGGAAGCAAAATCAGTCAACTATGAACGCCTTTTGGGTGCAATTCTGAGGAAACAATTTGTAGTTCTAGGCTGACGTCCACACAGAAACCCCAACTGCTGTGATGAAGAAATCATGATAAGAGGGGGGACCTGTGGTGGCCTCAAAGAGGAAGGGTGAAGCGACACTGAAAATGAAACCCAGCGTGTTCTAGGATGAACAAGTTTGAGAAAATGTCTCTCAAATGGTGACGTGGTCGGAAACGATAGGGTGAACGTGAATGTCTTCCTCCCTTGCATCTGATGAGCAGCTGTGAATATGGTTTGAAGAAACCCCTAAGTCCACCACTAAAACCTCAATTTACTGTAAGCTCACTGTGGGCTAGGAACCTATCTACCAACTCTGTTATAATGTACTCTCCCAAGTGATTAGTGCAGTTTTTTTTAATGGTATTTGTCAAGCAATTACAATGTGCCAGGCACTGTACTAAGCCCTGGGTTAGAAACAAGCTAATCAGTTTGAGCGCAGTCCATATCCCACGTGGGGCTCACAGTCTTAATCCCCTTATCCCTCGTGGGGCTCACAGTCTTAATCCCCCTTTTACAGATGAGGCAACTGAGGCACAGAGAAGTGAAGTGACGTGTTTAAAGTCACCCAGCAAATGAGTGGAGGGGGCAGGATTAGAACCCAGACCCTTCTGAATTCCAGGCCCATGCTCAATCCACTAGGCTGCACTGCTTCTCTATTATGGTGCTCTGCACTCAGTAAGCATTCAGTAAATACCACTGTTTGATTCAATCCGACTGCAGTGATTTCTGCCACTGAGTTCCATGGCATGGGTGCAGCGGCTGATGTTGAATGAATGTAGGAGGGGAATAATAATAATAATAACTGGTATTTAAGCTCTTACTGTGTGCCAGGCACTGTACTAAGTTCTGGGTTGGATACAAGAAAATTGGGTTGGACACAGTCCCTGTCCCACTTTGGGCTCACAGTCTCAATCCCCATTTTACAGGTGAGGTAACTGGGGCCCAGTGAAGTGACTTGCCCAGGTCACACAGCAGTCAAGTGGCAGAGGTGGGATTAGAACCCCCGACCTTCTGACTCCCAGGCCCATGCTCTGTCCGCTAGGCCATGCTGTATAGGGTATGTTGGACCCACTTGATAGCCCTATTTTACTCTGATGTTAAAGAGGAAATGGCCAGACCCCACCCCCCTGCCAGTATAAATTCCGACAAGTCAAAAAACAGTGGCAGAGCTGGGATTAGAACCCAGGCCCTCTGACTCCCCTTCCCACTAGGCCCTTTCCTTTTCCCCTTTCCACTAGGCCAAGCTGCAGCACCTTCAGAACCATCAACCCCGAGAAGCTGCCAGACCTATCCCAGTCACACACAACCACCTGGTGAGCTGAAACAGCAGGAACATTTCTGGTGATTGTGTCTCTCTGAGCAGGGAGGCTATCAGTGATGCCTCGCCCGTGAGCCATGTCTAAAACACCTTGGCAACATCTATCGAAGAGCCAAGACCCCTGGGGCCTAGGATGGTATGCAAAGAATAGATTTCATTCCCCTGCAGGAAGGGCCCACCAGGCTGCAATAGAAGATTATTCCATTAGGGGTTTCCCCAGGGAGGAACAGACCCACTGACTACAAAGAACTCATAATATGCTTGATTAATTTATTTAGCTGGCTAGAGAGGCACCAATGTGACCTTTTTACCTCCTCCCCACAAAGATGAATTTAGAGCTACTAAAGCGGCTTGTCTGAGACCTCAAAAATGTTGTGCTCTCCCAAGCCCGAGTACAGTACCCCGTCCATTAGTAAGGTGCTCAGTAAACGCTATCGTCTGACGGAATGAAAAATGAAATAGAAGCTTGAGATAAGACTTTGGGGGTGGGGGGAGGAAAGGGAAAAAAAAGTACAGTTTCAACCCACAGATTTGGAAGTCAGAAATGCCTTCTCTTCCTTACCAGAGGCCTGGTCTCTGTCTTTATCGCCATATGCTAGTCTAAGGTCTTGTCTTATACCGTCGAGCCGTTTCCGACCCATAGCGACACGACAGACGCATCTCTCCCAGAACGCCCCGCTCTCCATCTGCAATCGTTGTGGTAGTGGATCCGGGGAGTTTTCTTGGTAAAAATACAGAAGTGGCTTTCCGTTGCCGCCTTCCGCACAGTAAACTCAAGTCTCTGCCCTCGACTGTCGTCCGTGCCACTTGCTTCCCAGCATGGCTGAGTTTTGACCTGTACCACATTGCCTTCCACTCGCTAGCCACTGGCCAAACTAGGAAAGGAATGGGTAGGCCTCTGCTTGACTGTCCCTCCCGTAGCCGAGACTGGTAGGGTACTGGAAACTCTCCAGGTGCGACCCTGAGAGGGGCTAGTCTTAGCTAGCTGTAGCAATTATCTCCTAATGGTATAACAGCAGACAGTTAGGGATCTCTATTATATCAATTACGTTTCTTGTGTATTGCCCATTTCAAATTACCATTCAGCAGCTGCTTAATAATAGCCAGCACTTAATAAATACCATCATCATTATAATGGTTAAGTGCCAAGCACTGGGGTAGACGCAAGGTAATCAGATCCCATAAAGCTCCTGTCCCTCCTGCATCCCACAATCTAAGAGGTAGAAAAACCCGTCAACTACTCCCTGTTCTACAGATGTGGAAACCGAGGCCCAGAGGGAGTAAGTGACTTCCCCAGGGTCGCACAGGAGACCAGTGACCGTCTCCTGACACACAGGCCTAAGCAGTTTTCACTAGGCCTTGCTGTCACTACCAGGTCCTGCTTTCCCTGATCCCACCTGCCGAATGTCACTGAAAATCTGAGCTGGTCATTTGCCACTTGCTCAAGGTTGAGTTCCAGAGGTTGAGCCCTATGTGGAACAGGGTCTGTGATCAGTGGGATTATCTTGCGTCTAATCCCAGAACGCGTCACAGTGCTTTGGCATATGGTCCTCCCAGCCCCGGGGCAGGGGGGCGGACCCGAGACCTTCCCTTTCGAGGATGTAGACCCCTCCTCACATCATTTGAAGTGGCCCTGGAAGTGAGGGAGGGAGTGGCCAAGCCGCCAGTCCAAGTCCATCCCATCCCTTGAGCCGCAGTGCATTCTGAGGATTCTTGTGTGACAACCTGGAAGAGGATGCTTTCCCTCCCGCTCTGCCCTCTCCCTCTCTTCTGCTTCCCCCTTTCCCAGCTCTCGCCACCCAGCCCCCTGAGCCTTGTCTCCAGATGAGAAATTTAGAAATTTGCCAGGCTGTACCAATAAGTCTTTCTAGAGAAGCAGCGTGGCTCAGTGGAAAGAGCACGGGCTTTGGAGTCAGAGGTCGGGGTTCGAATCCCGGCTCAGCCATTTGTCAGTGGTGTGACTTTGGGCGGGTCACTTAACTTCTCGGTGCCTCAGTTACCTCATCTGTAAAATGGGGATTAAGACTGTGAGCCCCACGTGGGACAACCTGATTCCCCTGTGTCTACCCCAGCTCTTAGAACAGTGCTCGGCACATAGTAAGCGCTTAACAAATACCAACATTATTATTATTATTATTATTATTATGAGGGTCTCAATCCATCCCAGCCTTCACGGCCTCCAATCCTTCTTTTCTTCCTGCATCCTAATCTCATTGTACCCTCTAGACTGTAAGCTTGATATGTACTGGGAATGTATCTGTTTATTGTTCTATGGTCCTCTCCCAAGTGCTTAGTTCAGTGCTCTGCACAGAGTAAGCGCTCAATAAGTATGATTAATTGAAAGGCTAATATTTAGGGTATATTCCGATATTCATTTCCACATTACTTGTCACATTCTTCTGCGTGTCTGTACAGGGTATAATCAACCTACTTTGAAGTCCTATTTTACTCTGATTTAAAGGGAAAATGACACTCTCCATACACATTCCCTCCCCTTCCCCCTTCCACCCTGCTGCTGTTCTGCCCTGTGTATTCATTCGATCGTATTTATTGAGTGCTTACTGTGTGCAGAGCACTGTACTAAGCACTTGGGAGAGTACAACAATTAATAGACACATTTCCTGCCCACAATGAGCTTTGCAGCCCTACTCATGATTAAAACTCTGGTGGAGGAATCTCTAGCCAGATCCAGACATTCATGCAACTCTTCTCTTCTCCCAAGCAGTTTTCAGGACAAAATGGAAGAGGGATTTTTCCATCCCCTCTAATCATAAGGTCTATGATTTTCATGTCTTTTTTCCCTTCAAAGTAATCTATTGTGTGATTTTCTGTTTCTCCTATGCTCTCTTTTAATTTTATTTATTATCTGTTAAGTATCTGGTAAATGCTTACTATATGCTAGGCACTGTTCTAAGCACTGGAGTAGATACAAAGTAGTCAGATTGGACACAATCCATGTACCACATGGGGCTCACAGTCCTAATCCCCATTTTACAGATGAGGGAAATGAGGCAGAGAGAAGTGAAGTGATTTGCCCAAGGTCATACAAGTGGCAGAACTGGAATTAGAATTCAGATTCTTCTGACTCCCAGGCCTGTGTTCTATCCACTAAGCCACACTGCTTCCTCTGTCAAAGAGCTGTACCACTCCAATGTTTCTCTCTCCCTACACTAAAAGTTCACTGGTATTAGTGGCTTGGTGTCTCATAGGGCTCAGGCACCAAAGTATTGAACTATAAATTTGGAGAGTTCCCGAGCAACTCCTTTCTTAACTGGTTTGCAGGTGCCTCCCCTCTTACCCCTCCCTCTTAAACCCGTCAAGGGGCACAAAGAGAACTTTCCCTCTGCCAGACCTTTGCAAATGTGGACAGAATGTGCGTCAAACTGAGCCTTGGGTCACTATTTGACCTGGCAAGTTAATTTTGAATATTTTCTCTGTAATTGCTTAACAGGGTCGATCGAAAATCAGTTGTCTACCAAGTACTTGCTCCAAGAGGGATGTTATTTATCTCAAAGTCACTTCCTTTTCACAGGGTAGCTCATGCTCAGATATTCTAAATGAGTCTCTTTCATGCACCTTGAGATCCGTTTCTCAGGCTCCCCCAAATGCCCTCACGTTAGGCCTCCTTCTCTCCCAGCAACCCCTGGAGCTGTTGACAACCCTATTCCAGAAAGGAAGAAGACCAATTTAAGGTCCAGAAGAGGCCTACCCGTGAGTAGGGCCGCTCTGAAGTGGTCTCCCATGCTGATTCTCACAAGTAACCTGCAAATCCTGAAAGGGAATGTGGAGACTATTCACATGTGGAAAGAACACGGGCCTGGGAGTCAGAGAATGTTGTGTTCTAATCTTGGCTCTGCCACTAACCTGGTGTGTCACCTTGGGCAAGTTACTTTACATCCTTGTGCCTCAGTTTCCTCACTTGTAAAATGGAGATTCCATACCTGTCCTCCCTCCAACTTCGTTTGTAAGCCGCACGGGAGATGAGATCTGTGTCTGACCTGATGGTCTTGTATCTACTACGGTGCTTGACTGGTGGTCAGTGCTTAACAGATACTGTAATTTTTATGATTAGGTCTTTTTTTAGTGGTATTAGTTAAGCACTTACTAGATGCTAGGCACTGTACTAAGTGCAGGGATAGATACGAGCAAATTGGGTTGGCCGCAGTCCAAGTCCCACATGGGGCTCACAGTCTTAAACCCCATTTTATAGATGAGGGAACTGAGGCCCAGAGAAGAGAAGTGACTTGCCTGCGGTCACCCAACGGACAATTGGAGGGGCTGGGGTTAGAACCCAAGTCCTTCTGACTCCCAGGCCCATGCTCTATCCACTAGGCCATGCTCCTTCTCTTCGAGTCTTACAGATAGGCCCAGGATTCCATTATTCCAGCCAGGAATCTGGTGTACAGTAATGATGTAGTCATTACTACATTTCATGTTTCCAACTCCCGGCTCTGAATCTCCCCAGATCGGGGCAACCTTCAGAGTCCTCACAGGCTGGCAGTGAGGTGAGCGTAACACCAGCCTCCAAACAGCAGCTCTCAATCGGGCCAATAAGGAGGCACAGACGAATATTTCATCTCCCTGCCCCACACCCCCATTCTGCCTTCACTCCAGCTAACACTCTCGATTGTTAAACTGGGTTGAACCGTGGCTGGCTAACGTGCTAGCTGACCATGGAGGCGCATGTAGGTTCCATCTACTGTCTCAGGTTAACCCCGAGTCGAAGCAACCCGGGTGCAAAACCTCCACTCCCTCCAGCCTGGAACGTTTGGACATTTCTGAAAACGGAAGCAGGATTCATATCCCTCATTGTCATTGTCAGTGGTATCTATTGAGCACTTACTGTGTGCAGAGCGCTGTAGTAAGCACTTGGGGGAGTACAATATAACAATAAACAGACACATTCCCCGCCCACAGTGAGGTCACAGTTACTCCGCTGGTTTAGGGGGGGCTTTCCCATGGATCCGGGCAGAACTGAATCCCACACTCATTGCTTAAGACCCCATGCACGTGAGTTAGGCGACAATCTGCAGACAGGCAGAAAGCAACCCCAGCTAAGTGCTGGATGACAGAAGGGCATGAAAAATCCCATGACCCATTTTGCAAGCCTAGAGTTTTTCTTCCGGTTGAATTCCAACTCTCCAAATGGCATTCTGCTTCCCCAAATTTGTAACATTCCCCCAACAGTGATATGATTTTTCACTTCCCTTCCTAAAAGAAGATGCTGTTTAGTGCACATGGAGGAGGTCAAATCACCTGCTGCCTTCAATGGAGAGGAGATATGTAGACTATATATACCTCTGTTAAACAGCACTGCAAGATTTGAAAAAAATAATCAAGTTCTTTTGGGTGAAAATTTCTTTTAAAGACTGGTTATTGAGTATGACACTCTTTCCTTGTCTGTGACTCCCCCAGGGAAATTTAGTGAAATTGGGAAGCAATCATATTTGAATGCTTACTATGCACAGAACACTGTACTAAGCACTTAAGAGAATACAACAGAATTAACAGACAAGCTCCCTGCCTATAACAAGCTTGAAGTCTAGAGGGATAGACAGACATTAATATGAATAAATAAGTAATTTATAATATATAATTTAAAGATGTACGTAAGTGCTGTGGGGTTGGGAGTGGGGAAACTATCAAGTGTCCAAAGGTCACAGATTGAGGTGCATAGATGACTCAGAAGGGAGAGCAAGCTGGGGAAAAGGGGGCTTAATCAGGGAAGGCCTCTTGGAGGAGTTGTGACCTTAGTTAGTAATACTTGGTAATCCTTAATAATGTTTTGAAGCAGCGTGGCCTAGTGGGAAAAGCACAGGCCTGGGAGTCAGAGGACCGGGTGCTTGCCTGCTGGGTGACTTTGGGCAAGTCACTTAACTTCTCTGTACCTCAATTCCTGCTCTGTTAAAAGGGGGATTATGACTGAAGCCCCATGTGGGACATGGATTGTATCCAATTTGATTAGGTTGTGTTTACTACAGCTCTTAGTACAGTGTCTAGCACATAGTAAGCCCTTGACAAATTCCATTAAGAAAAAAATTCCTAAGGATGATAAGCAGCTCATGCACCTGAGCGAATTTACTGCAATTACCTCAGATGCTCAGACAGAATAGCTTCATTAATTCAATCGTATTTATTAAGCACTTGCCGTGTGCAGAGCATTGTGTTAAGTACTAGAGAAAGTCCAGTACAACAAATAAAGAGTGACATTTCCTGCCCACAACGAGCTAACAGTCTAGAGGGGAGGAGACAGACATCAATACAAATAAAAAAGAGGCCAATGAAACCTAGGGTCCCCAGTTATGGTACTTCAATCAATGGTATTTATGTTGAGCACTTACTATGTGCTGTACTACGTGCTGGATTAAATACAAGCTAATCAGGATAGACACAATCCATGTCCCACATGGGGCTCCAGTCTTAATCCCTGTTTTTAGAGAAGCATTGTGGCTCAGTGGAAAGAGCACAGGCTTGGGAGTCAGAGGTCATGGGTTTGAATCCCAGCTCTGCCACTTGTCAGCTGTGTGACTGTGGGCAAGTCACTTAACTTCTCTGTGCCTCAGTTACCTCATCTGTAAAATGGGCATTAAGATTGTGAGCCTCACGTGGGACAACCTGATGACCCTGTATCAACCCCAGCGCTTAGAACAGTGCTCTGCACATAGTAAGCGCTTAACCAATACCAACACTGTTATTGTTATAGATGAAGTAACTGAGGCACAGAGAAGTTAAATGCCTTACTGTGTGGAGAACTGTACTAAATGCTTAGGAGAGTACAATAGAGTTGGTAGACATGATTCCTGCCCTCAAAGAGCTTACATATAGTGAGGGAGATAGATGTTAAAGTAAATTACAGATTGGGGAAGTGGAAGAATTTAAGGATATCTACATAAATGTAGAGTTGGGGGAGGGATGAGTAACAAAGTGTTTAAGAGGTATAGACTCAAGGACAGAGGGAGAGCGAGGGGGTTGGGGAATTGAAAATTTAGCCAGGGAAGACTTTTTGGAGATGTGATTTTGGTGATTGTTGTTTTATATAAATGTCAGGACTGGGTAAAGGTGGGCAGTGTGGATTTGAGTCCTGCCATTGTGCGTGCTGTGGCTGGGGGAAACCACGATGATTCCTGGTCCAAAATATTGGTAAGGTGAGGCCCAAGGAAATGGCCACGGACCCAGCTCTGCCTCACGGTGGCCAAATCCTCCCTCGGGCAAGCCAGCTTCCAAGTGGCACTTTTCCCCTCACCCCGCCCTTCCTGGCAGGAGGTGATTCCCCCTCCTCTAGGGGAGTCTCCCAGCAGATGCCACTGGAGAAAACAATCATCCCCGTGGTGGGACTTGAACTTTTGGTTCCCAGAGGTGCAGTGATGTGCAGTGACCAACTCCCAAACCAGGAGTGGTGAAAGCGTCACCCAAGAAGGAATGACCCTTAGCACCTGTGCCCCAAATACCACGTGGCTGGCAGATCGGTCACCCAGTCTTTCCCCACAACCAGGGTTGCATTTCCTGCAGAATCCTGCATTGAGGAAAACATGTGCCACGGTAATCAACCGATGTCTGAGCCCAAGCTCGTGCACCCAGACTTGTCTTCTGACCCCATATGGGGACGCTTCCAAACTCACAAGTCACTGCCGGAGCACACTCCCTAATTCCCGAACCACAATCTAGCCAAGCACAGAGTGGAGACACATGTTACGGCAGAACTATGTGTTCCTGCCGGATCGGCCTCATCTTGCCAAATTCAGCAGCCAAACCTGCACGCTGGCTTTAGGCGGTTCCAGTGCTTAGTTGGGAAAGTTCACACAATGTGAATGACTCTTATTTGGAAAAACAAGGGTGGGTGAGGAATGTTTTCCTTTGTTGGTTTAGCGGCACGTAGCACGCAAAAAAACTACAGTTATTGCCCCTCGTGAGAATCTGGAGAAGCGGAGTGGCCCGGTGGGTAGAGCACAGGCCTGGGAGTCAGAAAGACCCGGGTCCTAATCCTGGCTCCGCCACTTGGTTGTGTGACCTTGGGCGAGTCACTTAGCTTCTCGGTGCCTCATCTGGAAAATGGGGATTAAGACTGGGAGCCTCATGAGGGATGTGGACAGTGTCCAACCTGATTAGCTTGTATCTAACGCTTAGTACGGTGCCCAGCACATAGTAAGCACTTGACAAATACCATTAAAAATAAAAAACTCCACATGATTTCCTATAAAATTTTGCATCCAGTCAAGAGCAAAGGGAGGGAGAATATCCTCTTGGTGGAACCGGGGTTCCCAGGCCTATGGACCTCCACATCCTAGTTCTCATAGGAACTCCATGTGGATGAAGGGATTGTGTCCAACCTGTTTCTACTGTATTCATTCGTATTTACTGAGGGCTTACCGTGTGCGGAGCACTGGACTGAACGTTTGGGAGAGTACATTACAACAATAAACAG
The DNA here is from genome assembly GCF_004115215.2 of Ornithorhynchus anatinus. Lineage (NCBI taxonomy): Eukaryota > Metazoa > Chordata > Mammalia > Monotremata > Ornithorhynchidae > Ornithorhynchus > Ornithorhynchus anatinus. Next base: position 17,595,737 of record NC_041733.1, on the reverse strand, counting down.
ATGCATTCCCTGCCCACGACGAGCTTGCAGTCTAGTATCCGCTGTATCTATCTAGTATTACTGTACCTATCTCAGCAGTTAATACATAGTATGTAATTAGTGTTTAAAAATACCAAACAGTTGCATTTATTGAGCACTGTACTAAGCAGGGAATATCTCTGTTGATTGTTATGCTCTCCCAAGCGCTCAGTAATAATAATGATGGTATTTGTTAAGCGCTTCCTGTGTGCAAAGCACTGTTCTAAGCGCTGAGGGGGGATACAAGGTGATCAGGTTGTCCCACGTGGGGCTCACAGTCTTCATCCCCATTTTACCGATGAGGTAACTGAGGTACAGAGAAGTGAAGTGATTGGTCCAAAGTCACACAGCTGACAAGCGGCGGAGCCCCGATTAGAACCCATGACCTTTGACTCCCAAGCCCGGGCTCCTTCCACTGAGCCACGCTCTGCACCCAGTAAGCACCCAATAAATGCAATTGACTGACTGACGGATTAGCTCTGATGAAACAACCCCTGAGGGGTGATTGAATAAAATTTCTGGGAATTATTCAATCGTATTTATTGAGTCCTTACTGTGTGCAAAACACTGTACTAAGTGCTTGGGAGAGTACAATATAAAAATGAAAAGATACATTCCCTGCCCACAATGAGCAAGAATAACACTGTAAAGCCATTTTACTCTTTTATTTCATTTCATATCACATTAAAGATCTAGTGACTTCGCATCATGCAGCAAAAGATGGACTGTGGAAAATTATAGTCAAGTTTGAAATCCCAGGAGCTACTGTCAGATATTGACCTGGTAAACCCAGCCAGCCTCTTTCTCTAAGTAGAGCAGAGACTAGGTATTGAAACTTCATTCTGCAGATGAGAGAACTGAGGCACAGAGAAATGAAGAAACTTTCACAAGGTCACACAGCAGGTAAGTGGCAGAGTTGGTATTAGAACCCAGTCTAATCATCATGTCCACAAGTACCTCTTCACCTGGTTTTCTTTCCGAGTCTCTCCCTAGTCAACGCACCGTGGGTGTGAGCAGTCTTGCTGAGCTCTCTGGAAGGTCCTGATGTTGTGAATTTGCATCACGCTACCCAACAGAGCAGGCTACAGGGACCGGCATGACCTAATAGATCGTCCAGGGGCCTGAGAATCAGAAGGGCCTGGGTTCCAATTACGTTCTGCTGTGTGACCTTGGGAAGTCACTTCTCTTCTCTCTTTGAAGCAGCGTGGCTCAGTGCAGAGAGCAAGGGCTTGGGAGTCATAGGTCATGGGTTCGAATCCCTGCTCTGCCACTCGTCAGCTGTGTGACTGTGGGCAAGTCACTTCACTTCTCTGTGCCTCAGTTCCCTCATCTGTAAAATGAGGATTAAGACTGTGAGCCTCACGTGGGCCAACCTGATTACCCTGTATCTCCCCCAGTGATTAGAACAGTGCTCTGCACATAGTAAGTGCTTAAATACCAACATTATTATTATTATTATTCTGTGCCTCAGTTACCTCTTCCAGAAAATGGGGATTGAGCCTGTGAGCCCCATGTGGGACAGGGACTGTGTTCAACCTGATTTGCTTGTATCCTCTCCAGCACTTAGTACAGTGCCTGGTACATAATAAGCGCTTACCAAATGCCACCATACCACTGGTCAATTTGAGGTAACCTATTTTTCTCCATTCAATCAGGGAATACAGATTTACAGGTTAATTGGTTTAAATTGCCTATGGTAGGGTCCATGCATTTAACAACAACAATAATGAAAATAATAATAGTCTTGTTAAGTGCTTGCTATGTGCCAAGCACTGTTCTAAGTCCTGGGGTAGATACAAATGAATCAGATTGGACACAGTCCCTGTCCCACATGGGGCTCACACTCTTACCCCATTTTACAAATGTCATAATTGAGGCACAGGGAAGTTAAGTGACTTGCCCAAGGTGACATAGCGGACATGTGGCGGAGCGGGGATTAGAACCCAGGTCCTTCAGACTTCCAGGCCCGTGCCCTATCCACTAGGCAGTGGAGTCTGGTTTTCTCCATCACATCTAGTTCAATCTCCAACTTTCATGAGCCTCGTGCTCAGTCCAGCTAGCCACCCTTACTTGACTGACAGCCTGAGGAGCCATTAATAACGGGGAAAGTCTGGAGGGAGAAGCTAGGGAACGGGAACTCCCTGGTCCAGGGATTGGGGAGTGGCGTCCAAGTGCGTGCTTCCAAGTTAGTCCTGTCAGGGAACCGGCCCTTCTTGGGAAGGGTCTATTTGCGAGTGGAGGAGTGGTGCTTTTAAAAAAAGATAGTGACTTTCTGTTCTTAGAATTGATATTGACATGGTAGAAGACGTAGGTAATGGGGTGGTTTTCTCCCTAGGCAGCTCTGTAACCCCTGGCTGGGGCATGATTTGTGCCCTTGGGTGTGTCTGTCCACAAAATTGATGGGCTCCTAACTCACTCCTAGCTTTTAGCTGGCAACAGGTTAAAAAAAAGTTCACAGATCTCCCTTTCCTGGGTCCAGATTCTCTCCCTCGGCTTGTCGTTTAGCGGATCCAAGGGGTGTACAAATTTAGAGAATCAGAGGACCTGGGTTCTAATTCCCAATTCCCCCACTCATCTGATGTGTGACCTTGGGCAAGTCACTGAACTATCCCTTACCTGCAAAATGGGGGATCCAATATCTGCTCCCCCTCCTCTTTAGACTCTGAGCCCCATGTGGGACCTGAATATTTTGTATCTACCCCAGCTCTTACCTCAGTGCTTGGCACATAGTAAGTGCTTAACAAATACCACAATTATTATTATTATTACCGAATCATCTGCCCCTGGTGGGATGCTCTGCCCTCCAGACAGTGAGTCCTTTATGGAGTGTCTTGTCAGGGAGAAGGGAAGCAGCTTTTGTGTGAGTGAGAACACGGACAGACCATACCTGCCCAAGGAGAAATGACTGAGAATAACCCTGAATAATGTATTATTGATTATATTTGTCTCTGTCTCTCCTTCTAAACTGTAAGCTCGATATAGGCAGAGAACACGACTACCAACTCTGTTGTACTTTCCCAAGTGCTTAATGCAATACTCTGCACATAGTAAATGCCCAGTAAATACCATTGATTGATTGATATGGACTGTGCCCATCCTGATTAGCTTGTATCTACCTGGGTCTCAGTATAGCAAATGCATTGCAAATACCATTTAAATTCATTTTTTTTTTTTTAAAAAGGGTGGGTGAGGGAGAGAGAAGGAGAGGATTCAGTGTGACTTAGTGGAAAGAGCAGGGGTTTGGGAGTCAGAGGACGTGAGTTCACGACCAATGCTTAGAACAGTCCTTGGCACATAATAAGCGCTTAACAAATACCATGATTATCATCCAGAGGATGCATTCTAATGATACGATTAAACACAGTGTCCATCAGTGCTGCATCTCAGCTGAAAACTGGGAGCCAAGAGTCCCAGATGGACCAGCGTGGTGCACCACAACTGAGAAAGGAGAAGCTCTTTCAGGAAGAAATGTCCTAAGGATCATGAGACAAGGAGGCAAAAGAGAAAACAGGATGAGGTGTCAACCAAGTCGTCAACGCAACAAGGGACAATCTTGATGTTCACTAAGTGTGGTTGGGACCACGGGTCACACTTTGACCTTTTCAGTTCACACCCCTGTAGGTGAATTACACCAGTGGTGACGTCTTCTTTGAGAATGAAGGGAAGCTATGTTGCCTCTGTGTTCCATTCACTGCAGGAAATGGGTGTTTTCTGGGCCTGAGAGGAGAAACGCCTTCTTTGCCATCTATTGGATTTTTCCCTGAAGCCAGCAGAGCTTCTAGAAGGGTCCTTCCCATTGCTGTTCTAAAACTAATAATAGTAATTATGGTATTTCTTAAATGCTGACTGTGCTGCATGTCTGCTGGGTGACCTTGGGCTTCTCTGGGCCTTAATCACCTGAATCTCTGGCTTCACTTCTCTGGGCCTTAATCACCTCATCTGTAAAATGGGGGTTGAGACTGTGAGCCCCTCATGGGACAGGGAATGTGTTCATCCCGATTTGCTTGCATCCACCCCAACATTTAGTACAGTGCTTGGTGCATAGTAAGTGCTTAACAAATACCACAATTATTATTATTATTTTTATTATTATTACTATATGCCAAGCACTGTACTAAGTGCTGGGGTAGATACAGGCAAATCGGGTCGGATGGGGCTCACGGTCTTAAGGTTCATTTTCCAGATCAGGTAGCTGAGGCCCAGAGTAGTGAAGTGATTTGCCCAAGGTCACATATCAGACAAGTGGAGGAGTTGGGATTAGAATCCATGATCTTCCGACTCCCAGACCCGCGTTCTAATCCATTAGGCCATGCTGCTTCTCCTGCTCTAAAGACAGACCGGGAGAATGTCAGCTCCACAGCTAAGCAGTCAGAGCTGCACCAGCTTGACTAGTCTGTGTGTGTGAACAACCCTATCCAATGCCTCTCCCACTTATGACATTTCTGCCCCCAAGGAGCTTCTCCTTTTTTGGTTTCAGTACACCATGCTGCTCCATCTGCTGCAATTGGCTCCCAGTTTTCAGCTGAGCTGTACCACTGTTGGGCGTTTCGTTTTATCATGTGGACATCACATGTGTTACCCCAGGCATAAGGTACCATTTTGCAGAAGAATGTCTAGATGAGGGAATCCAGTGGCTGGACCTCCACCCTCCCAAATTGCTCCAGGGCTGCTCTTATTACCCTGTGAGGTCTCTGTGAACACATGCACCATTCAGTCGATCCTGCAGTCAGTGATTAGAGAAGCAGCGTGGCTCAGTGGAAAGAGTCCGGGCTTGGGAGTCAGAAGTCGTGGGTTCTTATCTCGATTCCATAACTTATCAGTTGTGTGACTTTGGGCAAGTCAATTAACTTCTCTGTGCCTCAGTTACCTCATCTGTAAAATGGGATTAAGACTGTGAGCTCCACGTGGGACAACCTGGTTACCTTGTATCTCCCCCAGCACTTAGAACAGTGCTTGGCACATACTAAGTGCTTAACAAATACCCTTATTATTATTATTATTATTATTGAGCACTTATTATGTGCTGAGCATGTACTAAGCACTTGGGAGAGTACAATACAACAGAGCCACAGAACTCAGTGGTAGGTGGCTGGGCACTGAGAACGCACCGGACATAAGGACATCCAATACAGTATCTGTACTGAATAGTACCTCTCCCAGTCTCTGTTGGCCTTCTCTGGGTATCACAACTCCAGCATGCCTGGTTCTCCACTTTTCCCAGACTCAGGCAGGACATTCCCCAAAACCCTACTACATATTTTCTTCTCCAGGTCATACAGCTGACTTCATAATAAAAAGGGCAATAATTAATAATGTTATTCGTTAAGCTCTTACTATGTGCTTAGTACTCTACGAAGTGCTGGGTTAGAGACAAGACAATCAGATTGGACACAGTCCTCGTCCCTTAAAGGGCTCACAGTCTAAGTAGGAGGAAGAACAGATATTTAATCCCCATTTTATATCTGTGTGTGTATGTATATCTATCTGTAATTTATGTATATTAATGTCTGTCTCCCCCTCTAGACTGTGAGTTCCTTGTGGGAAGACGATGTGTCTGTCTGTTGTTTCATTGAACTCTCCCAAGTACTTAATGCAGTGCATTTCACACAGTAAGCGCTCAGCAAATACATGTGAGTGAATGAAATTTACGGATGAGGAAACTGAGGCCCGGAGAAATTAAGTGACGTGCTCAAAGTCTCCAGATGGCAGAGCTGGAATTAGAGCCCAAGTGCTCCGACTCCCAGGCCCACGGTCTTTGCACTATGTGCAAAGCACTGTACTAAGCCCTGGGCAAGAATATCCAGGTGAGAATTAGACACTGTCCCTTCTTCCTCCGGGACTTCACTATCTAAGAAAATGGAGGAGGCAGAGGGTTGTCGTGGACATATAAGGAAAGATAAAATGGTGAAAACATGAAAGAAATAGAAAAAACAAAGACATTTATAGGTGCAAAAAGAGCAGCGGGGTATGATGGGAAGAGGAGAAATGTTTCTCGCTCCTCCCGGGTCAGAGTTTAGCAGTCAAAACTGCAGTCACAACGAAACACCATTTTTTTAAAATGGTATTTGTTAAGCTTTGACTACGTGCCAGGCACTGTACTAAGTGCTGGGATAGATACAAGGTAATCAGGTTGGACACAGTCCCTGTCCCACGTGGGGCTCACAGTCTTAATCCCCATTTTGGAGATGAGGTAACTAAAGCCCAGAGAAGTGAAGTGACTTGCTCAAGGTCACCCAACAGACAAGTGGCGGAGCCGGGACTAGAACCCAGGACCTTCTGACTCCCAGGTCCCCAGGATTCTCTACCGGAGTTCTTCCCAGACTCTTGGTGCGAGGCAGGTCGGGAGCAAAGTGTGGGAAGTGGGTGGGGGTGCCCAATGGCTTTGCTCTGTGGATCGGAGGGTCGGGAGGCTTAGCGCTACTGCTTCCTTGTACCTTCTGGGTCTCTCCGATCCAGCAAATGGTGTTCGGGGTGGGCGGTTGATCTTTATGGAAGGTCTCTAGCTCACTTTGGGCAGGGAGGGTCTGTTTATTGTTGTATCGTACTCTCCCAAATGCTTAGTTCAGAGCTCTGCACGCAGTAAGCGCTCAATAAATACGATTGACTGACTGGCTTAACCTCCCACCCACCCACTATGCAGATCATCAGACAACATGCAAATGATTTGACAGGGGTCAATTCAGTATTTCTACTAATGGAAGACAGTCACATCCTACACGTTGACTCCAGGATAGAGGTCATTCATCTCTCTTTCAGAGTCTCGTTCCATATCTCTCATTTCTCTTGAACCAGGCTGGGCACTGGGCATTCGGCAAGAGGGGAAAGGTCACTTGTGTTTTTCTGACACAGGCAGACTCTCCTCTGGGCTCTGCCCCATCTCAGCCGATGGGTTTTCCATTCCTTATTTGGCTGATGTCTGGAATGAGCTGGGCTAAATACTCAGAACAGATCTCGATATGCATAATTAAACACATTTACGGCCCAGATGAATGTAAACCATTGCCAAGGGGAAGTTAAAAAAAATAAAATCAAGTCTACGTGCTTCCTGGGAATTGTCACCATTTCCATCTTGATAGATGTATCGATTAGGTTGGGAAAACAAATAGGGACAGAGGATTCTCTTGTGCTGCCCATGCTGCAGAGGTCAGAGGGAACTGATAAGATGTTCCTCCCCAGCCCAGGGGAACCGTGCCTTGCCTCTCCCCGCAAATATTCACCGATTAATGTAACGGGTGTCCACAAAGCCTTCTTTGGCAAAAGAAGAGTCAACATAAAAAACTAACAGAAAAGAGCACTCTGAGGAAAAAAATAGACACCTCTTAGAGGCTGGTTTGAACAAGTCCCCAAAGTTTGGTTGCAAAATTCTATGGGGCTACTTTTCTTTCTTTCCATTTTTCATTTTTTCGTGAGACTCTCAAACCGATCTCACGTTATTTTCTTTCCTGGATTCTTCCCAAGTCTCCACTTGGTTGTCTCCTTCCTTGTTTTGTGGAGCTCTCGTTTCATTCAGCTTTCTTTGACCACCGCAATTTGAATTCCATGAAGAGCATTGATTGAGGGATGGAGTAAGCCTTTATGAGCTGATTTATACCCTCCTCGGCACTCCGGAATATAGGCCCATTCATCTGATTTATTTTGATCACACTAGCGGTAAAGATTTTTATGTTTTCCTCCCCTATTAGACTGTTAGCTCCTTGTGGGCAGGGAATGTGTCACTTGGTTATTTTGTGCTTGTTTGTTTCATGGTGTTTGTTAACCATTTACTATGTGCCTGGCACTGTTCTAAGCGCTGGGGTAGATACAGGGTAATCAGGTTGTCTCACGTTAGGCTCACAGTCTTAATCCCCATTTTACAGATGAGGTCACTGAGGCACAGAGAAGTGAAGTGATTTGCCCAAGGTCACACAGCAGGCAGGTGGCAGAGCCAGGATTAGAACCCAGGTCCTTCTGACTCCCAGGCCCAGGCTTTCTCCATTAGACCATGCTGCTTCCCAAGTACCTATTACAGTGCTCCGCAGAAGGCGCATGGCCTAGTGGAAAGAGCACAGGTCTGGGAGTCAGAGGATCCGGGTTCTAATCCTGGCTCTGCCAATTGCTGTTTGTTTCACCTTGGGCAAGTTACTTCACTTCTCTGTGCCTCAGTTTCCTAAACTGTCAAGTGAGGATTAAATACCTGTTCTCCCTCCTACTTAGACAATGAGCCCAGTGCGGAACAGGAGCTGTGTGCATCCTAATTAACTTGTACCTACCCCAGCGCTTAGAGCACTGTTTGACACATAGTAAATGCTTAACAAATGCCATGAAAAGTAGGTAATCAATAAATCCTTCCCCTCCTCCTTCTCTTCCTCCTATTACTTTTATACTAGTGTGTTCTCAACTTTATTTCCCCCACTGTGGGCCCTTAATATCAATATTTTTCAATAATTATCCATTGCAGTGTTATGAGAGAGGTCCCTCTTTCTATCTGGGGCAGAGAGACAGTGCAGAAATTCTTGGACATCCTTATAGAAAGTAAGCAGAGAATGTGTCTACCAACTCTGTCTGACTGTGCTCTTTCATGCACTTAGTACAGTGCTCTGCTCTCAGTAAGTGCCCCATAAATGCCATCGATTGACTGATTAAATACTGTCGATTGACTAAGCTCCGATGAGTAAGCAGCCAAATATGAGGGTCAGGTTTAGTCTCTGGATTGAGACCAATACGTCTTCCATCTCACTTAAATAATCAATTTAGTTCCCTGGAGGAAATGGGGCTCCTAGTGACTGACTCCAAAAGTCTACTTTAGGGGTGACAGTGTGAAATTCACTAAAAAGAGATCTACCATTTATGCAAACTTCAGAGAGAGTTGGCTGGCCAACTTGCATGCCATTGTCAACATATTTATTTACTACATTTTCAAATGCTTCCAAGGTCCGTTGCCTCGTTATCCCAAGAACGGACGTTGACGAGTAAACGTCAGAATCAGGCAAAACTTTTCTTCACCTCTAATATCCATCGGTCGTCTGCCTAGAAAAAATAAAGGCCGAGACCAACTGATCAGGTCCACGCCGCACCCCAAACGTCAGCGGTATCAAAAACAATTTAATGGCCAAGGTTCAGCTTGATATGTCACTGAATACTATTAGGCTCCCAGAGTGGGAAAGGAACATGTAGAACTCTGAGTAAGAGTGGGTGGGGCACACCTGTTATAAACTGGTGCATAAAAGCAGTTTGGTAGGTTTATGAATCCTTTGCTCCAAACATTCTTGGACAGACCAACTTATGACTCTTTTTCCTCCGAAGGGTTCACTTTTCGGACCAGGTTCGTGGAAAGAGGACCTGCCATTTTTCTGTGCCTCAGTTACCTCATTTGTAAAATGGGGATTAAGGCTGTGAGCCCCATGTGGGACATGGACTGTATCCAATCTGATTAGCTTGTTTCTACCCCAGAGTTTAGTACGGTAGCTGGCACACCCAATTAAAAACAAATAAGAAAAAGGTGGCAGTTGAAGAAATACTGAACAAAAGAAGAGAGTAGATTTACCTTTCTGCCCCTTTACTGCTGGGAACTGGGTCTGGCTCAAGGTTTAGAGTCAGGAGAAGCAACATGGTGGAGTGGATAAAGCACGGGCCTGGGAGTCAGAAGGTCATGGGTTCTAATCCCAGCTCCACCACCTGTCTGCTGTGTGACCTTGGGCAAGTCACTTCACTTCTCTGGGCCTCAGTTACCTCATTTGTAAAATGGAGATTGAAACTGTGAACCCCCCCATGGGACAGGGACTGGGTCCAACCCTATTACCTTGTATCCACCCCCAGCTTAGTACAGTGCCTGGCACATAGTAAGCACTTAATACCACAATTATTATTAGGATTTAGATACCTTTATTCCTTTGCTGGTGAAGGTGATGAGAAATGCGGGTTTGTGGTTCTGTTCACATCGGAGAAGAGACTGTGGGGTTGACAGAGGGTCGGAGCGGAAGGGAGGATGGTTCTGGACTCAAAAGGAACTAGGTTTGTTTTGATTTTGATCTAGGATTTGTCTTCTTCTTCCACAGTCTTCCACTACCTACAGGCTGTCGCTTCCTTCTGAGTTCCAACCACCTGACTTCCCGGAAAGATGGCAACACTTGGGTATCGTGAACATCTGTGACGATCGCCTGACTTCCTAGAAAGAAGTCAACGATTGGTATTGTGAACTTCCGTGAGTACCTCATTCGATTACAGTGTATAAATCGCATTGAGGGCACACTCATGTTTGCTTAGGACACACAGGGATATTTTGCTTTATAGCCAGAAGTGACACTTAGATCCCAGTTCAGCTGGGAATGTGTCCGTTGTTGTTTTGGACTCTCCCGAGCACTTAGAACAGAGCTGTGCATGCTGTATTTCTTTTGGTAGTACTTGTTAAGCGCCTATACTGTGTGCCAGGCACTGCAGAGCACTGGGATGAATGCAAGCTAATCAGGGTGGCCAAAGTCTATGTCTCACATGGGGCCCACAGTCTTATTCCCCATTTTACAGATGAGGGAAATGAGGTGCAGAGAAGTGAAGTGACTTGCCCAAGGTCACTGCAGACAGGTGGCAGAGCCAGGATTAGAACCCAGGTCCTTCTGTTACCCAGGCCCGTGCTCTACCCACTAGGCCATGGTATGGAAACTATTACCCGCTGCTAAACAAATGAAATAAGAGAGGGTGGGTGACTCGGTGCAATGCATCTCCACTACCAGGAAACAATTCAAGCACAGGCCTAACTGATTGTGGGAAACCACCTGCCCTATAATAATGATAATAATAATGACTGTGATGTTTGTTAAACACTTATTAAGTACCAAGCATTGTACTAAGTGCCCAGGTAGATACAAGAGAATCAGATCCCACATGGGGCTCATGGTCTACCTTGGAGGGAGAAAAGGTATTGAATCCCCATTTTGCAGATGAGGCACAGAGAAATTCAGTGACTCACCCAAGGTCTCATAGCAGACCAGTGGCAGAGCTGGTATTAGAACCCAGGTCCTTTGACTCCCAGGCTGGTGCTCTTTCCACTAGGCCATACCGCTTCCCTATCCTAAACAAAAGTCCTACGCAAATAAGCAGTTCAGAAAATAGGTTGCCTCATCTCTGAACGGGGAAGAAAACTAGAGAGGGTACCCCTAGAAATTGACTGCCTCCCCCAAATCAAATGGTGAATTTGACATTTGGAACAAGAAAACAGGTACAAAATGTAACACTGAGAAAATAACCATCGCCTCATGGAACACCAGATATTTCTTGATCATGAGAAAAGTCATTCCCCAGAAAGAAGCGGAGCCCTTTATAGCACCCTTCTCACCTTCTAGACTCTAAGCTCATTGTGGGCAGGGAATGTGTCTGCTATATTGTTATATTGTACTCTCCCATGTTCTTACTACAGTGTTCTGCAAACAGTCAGCTCTCAGTAAATACGATTGCCTGCCTGCCTGACACTTTCTTTGGAATAAGACTCTCTCTTCGGAATTGCGGAATTTCACCAATTAGCTTCACGTTGTTCCTCATATCGAGCCTTCCAAATCCCGTCCAAACAGCCGTGATCTACTCCCAGTCAATGAACATGCCACACACCATCTTGTGATTTCCTGCACCATTTTCTGCCTACCACACGGGCATCCTGGATATATGGTGTGTAACACTGTGTGGCAAAAAGACCTGAAGGGTGTGAGCCCAGAAAAGCTATTTGTGCAGCAGGATGCCGGACTGATATTATCTGATACATACCTAGTTCTGTTACCTCCAAAAATGTCCTCCAAACCACCAAGAGGGCTCCATGTTTGACTCCTGAAAAACAAAATCAAGTGAGCGGTGATATTTCAGCAGTGCTGTGGGAACAAGGAACCCCAACCACAATCTCCAACATAAACAGAGAATGTGGGCATTTCTCCGCGAAACTGTCTGAGAGGTATTTCTCAAGAAGTTGGGCTTGTCGTAGTAGACGGATCTGTTTCCGTAAAAATGACTCAGAGATAAAAGGTCTCCCTGCAGCAAAAGAAGCGCTGACCAAACAGACATCTGATAAATGCAAAGCCGAGGTAAGGGACTTACGGAACATACAGAGGGATGCCCAAAGTGAACAGTCATTCATTCACTCAGTTGTATTTATCGAGTGCTTACTGTGTGCAGAGCACTGTACTAAGCACTTGGGAGAGTACAATATAACAGTAAACAGACACATTCCCTGCTGTGCAGCGGGCTACAAGCCATCGCCAACTTAGTAGCAGCCTGGCCTAGTGGAAAGAGCACAGGTCTGGGGGTCAGAGGACCTAGGTTTTAATCCCGGCTCTGCCAGATGCCTGCTGTGTGACCTTGGGCAAATCACTTAAATTCTCTGGGCCGTGGTTTCATCAACTGTAAAATGGGGTTGGAATACCTGTTCTCCCTCCCTCTTAGACGGTAAGCCCTGTGTGGGACAGGGACTGTGTTCCATCTGGTTGTCTTGTATCTACCCCAGAGCTTAAAACAGTCCCTGATGCACATGCTTAACAAATGCCATAACCATCATCGTTTCTCACCACAAACCCAAGTCGGAGTATGCAGCAAAGGACTTGAATTTAAATATGCTTTCAATCCTTTGGGAAATCTTCTCCACCTTTTATCAGCACTTAGAACAGTGCTTGACACAGAGTAAGCGCCTAACAAATACTATAACAAATTCCCTAATAATGATAATAGCAACAATTAAAATAATAATATTAATACCCCCATCAGTACTTCTGTCAGTAATTACACCACCACACCCTCCCCACCAATTTGCAAAACCTTTCTATAAGCACAGACAGTGTCAGTCAGTCACATTTACTGAGCCCTCACTGTGTGCAGGGAACTGTACTAAGTGCTTGGGAGAGTATAATATAACAATTTAAGTGGCGGTTGTTACATAATTAACGCTTGGCAAAATACCCATGAAGAGCTGGTCACTGGCTTCAAAGAGCTTTCATCAAAAAACACATCAGTAGACATTCAAAGATATCCATGGGCAAATCCGCATAAACAAAAGGGGCTTTTCGACCTCTCATCCTATTTATTTGGACACCAGAGAGGAAGGGAGCAGGTGACATGCTTTTTCTGTCTACCACAGAAAGATGCAGTCTCTCATTCATGGCTTTGAGACCCTAAAATTCAAGCTAATGCACTCAACCCCTGCTATTTTAGCCCCTGGGGTCCTGTCCGGCCCAATCTGAGTCCCAGAATCATGCCAGGCAAGCAACATGGGGCAGTGGAAAGAGCACGGGGCTGGTAGGCGGAAGGTCATGGGTTCTAATTCCGGCTCCCCTAGGTGTCTGCTGTGTGACCTTGGGGAAGGCACTTCACTTCTCTGTGCCTCAGTTACCTCATCTGGAAAATAGGGATTGAAAATGTGAACCCCATGTAGGACAGGGACTGTGTCCAACCTGATTAACTTGTACCTACCCCAGTGCTTAAAACATACTTGGCATATAGTAAGTGCTTAACTACCATAATCATTATTATGGTCATAATTATTATTATTGGCTTGTTGGGAGATTCTCGAGAGAAGCAGCATGGCTAGTGGAAAGAGCACAGACCTGAGAGAAAGAACACCTGGTTTTTAATCCCTGCTCTGCCAATTACTTGTGTGATCTTAGGCAAGTCACTTCACTTCTCTGTGCCTCAGTTACCTCATCTGTAAAGTGAAGATTAAATCCTCCTCTCTCCAACTTAGACTGCGAGCCCCATGTGGGACAGGGACTGTGTTCAGCCTGATAAACTTATATCTACCCCAGAATTTAGAACGGTGCTTGGCACACAGTAAGTGCCTAACAAATGCCATTAAAGAAAAAGCTTAGCATTTAGTCTAATGCCTAGCATGTAGTAAAGTGCATAACAGCCACCATTAACTAAGGGTTTAGCACTTTGTGCCTGGCACAGAATAAGTGCTTACCAAATACCACTAAATGAGGCTTAGCACTTAGTATAGTGCCTGACACATAGTAAGCTTAACAACTACCATAAAATAGAGCTGTGACCCTACATTTTTCTTCCAGATATTAGTTCTTCAGCTTGTAAGTGCTTAAAACAGTGTTTTGGACACAGTAAGCACTCAATAAATACGACTGAATCAATGAATTGTACTGAGTGGGCATGTATTTACAGGTGAGCTAGAAAATGTCTTTCCCTTTTAACGTTTGAACTGTGAATCACGAATCTTGTTCTGGTTAATTAAAGGGAAAGATGGAGCCTGGAGATTGATAGTGAAGAAAGACAGCACTTCCAAAGACTGAAATCAGGCAACATTATGCACCTTTCAGAGTCCTGAGCCATCGCTAACCAAGCGTCAACCCAAAGCCAGTTAACGAGTCATTACTAGGTCATCTTTCGGGTCCTAGGTCTGTCTTGGTGGGTATCTAGGGTAAATGATATTGTTTGGGCACATAAGGACATGAGAAATATTGTGGCCTTGTGGATAGAGCATGGGCCCGGGAGTCAGAGGACCTGGGTTCTAATCCCACCTCTGCCACTTGCCTGCTCTGTGACCTTGGGCAAATCATTTAGCTTTTCAGGGTCTCTGTTCCCTCCTCTGTAAATTGAGGATTCAATACAGTGCTTCCTTCTACTTACAATTCATTCATTCATTCATTCAATGATATTTATTGAGTGCTTGCTGTGTGCAGAGAACTGTACTAAGCATTTGGAAAGTACCATTCAGCAACAAAGAGACATAATCCCTGTCCACAACGGGCTCACAGTCTAGAAGTGGGGGAGACAGACATCCAAACAATTAAATAGGCATCAATAGTATCAATATAAATACATAGAATTATAGGTATATATATACATCAAAATAAGTAAACAGGCATAAATATAAATAAATAGAATTATAGATGCGTACATATATAAGTAAATGCTGTGGGGCGGGGCGAGGTAGAGTAAAGGGAGCGAGTCGGGGCGACTGGGGGGAGGGGGAGCTGAGGACAAGGGGCCTTACAGAGTGAGTCCCATGTGGGACCTAATGATCTTGTATTTATTACGGTGCTTACACATAGTAAGCACTTAAGAAATATCACAATTATTAAGAACATCAATAGTGCCAACAATGGCCATTCCAATCAATCCAGTCTGTCTCTGATAGAGACCACGGGATATTTGGAGGTCAGGGCGATAGTCAACACCCGCTTTTTGACATCCATCCTAATGCTTAATAACATTTGTATTTGTGGTATTTGTTAATCTCTTACTGTGTGCCAAGCACTGTACTAAGTGCTGGGGTAGGTCCGCGGTGATTAGGTCAGACACAATCCCAACCCTGCTAGATTGTAAGCTCCTTGAAGACAGGGTTGAGACTTTTATCTCTATTTGAACCTCCTCAGGGTTTTGCAAAAAACAGATGCTCAATAAATACTACCGATTGATAAAACATCTTACACTTTCCCTCTGCAAACCTATAGAAACCTATGTGTTTTCTTATAGACTATATAAATCCTGTATTATATACTATGTCTATAAACTATATGTTTATATGTTTCTTCTATTATAAATACAGGAAGCAGTGTGACCTATTGGAAAGAGCATGGGCCTGGGAGTCAGAGGACCTAGATTCTAATCTCTGGTCCACCACTTGTCTGCTGTGTGACCCTGGGCAAATCACATAATTTATCTGTGCCTCAGCTTCCTCATCTGTAAAATGGGGATTGATCCTACTCTCTTCTATGTAGACCGTGAGCCTCTTGTGAGACAGGGACTGTGTCCAGCCTGATCATCTTATATCTATCCCAGTGCATACTAAAGTGCCTGACACATACTAAGCGCTCAACAAATACCACGGTTATTTTTAGTATTATTATTACAGTGCTTAATATCTACCATATTACTAATTATTATTAGGTAAAGGAGAAAGTACACCTCTCAGGGTCGCACCTGGAGAGTTTCCAGCACTCTACCGGTCTCGCCTACGGGAGGGAGAGTCAAGCAGAGGCCTACCCATTCCATTCCTCGCTTGGGCAGTGGCTAGCGAGTGGAAGGCAATCTACCTAAACTCACCCACGCTGGGCAGCAGCGGCGTGGGAGAGAGTCGAGGGCGGAGACTCGAGTTGACTGCTTGGAAGGCGGCAATGGTAAGCCACTTCCAGTTTTTTACCAAGAACACTCTCTGGATCCACTACCAGAACAATTTCAGATGGAGATGGGGTGTTCTGGGAGAGATGTGTCCGTGGTGTCGCTATGGGTCGGAAGTGACTCGACGGCATAAGACAAGAAAGCTGAAAGTAAGGGAACTGGGGGAGAAAGATAAAGAAAGATAGGGGAGAGTTTAGAAATTAATTCCAGTCACAAGCTCTAGAACACCTAAGAATAATAAAAATTGTGACATTTGCTGAGAGCTTACTATATACAAGGCACTCTTCTCCACGTTGGGGTGGATACAAGCAAATCAGGTTAGACAGGGTCCTTGTCCCACACAGGGTTCACAGTCTTAAACCTGATTTTACAGATGAGAGAACTGAGGCACAGAATAGTGCAGTGACATGCCCAAGGTCACACACGGCAGGCGAGCGGCAGAGCCGGGACTAGAACCCAGGTACTTCCGACTCTTAGGCCCATGCTCTATCCAGCAGACCACACTGCACTTAGCAGTCAATGCCTCGGTGGGCCAGAATCCCAGCTGGAGGGAAGCGGAAGGGAGTTTGTGTGTGTGCACGTGCCCACATGCACACATGAAGTGAACTTACGTTTTATCAAGAGAAAGAGGAAGTTGGGTTCCCCAATCTGAACTCACTGTTTGTGGGTTTGCCATCCCCTCCGTTTTCTGAGAACATAAACCCAGAGGCTCCCGCAGGCAACCTGAGTGTGAAAGCCCACCTTGCAGCCTCTGCGGGTGAGACGAGAGTCTCCGGGTAGATTATCGGGGGCCGGTTCAGGTCCTGCTTATGTTCCCTTAGGCGTTCGATCCTCACTCCGACCCTGCGGCACTTATGTCCACAACCCTCTACCTTCCCATTTCCCCTCTGTGTAATTTCTTTCAATATCTGTCTCCCCCTCTAGACGTAAGCTCCTTGTGGACAGAGATCTCATCTACCAACTCTTGTAGTGGACTATCCCAAGCACTTAGTACAGTGCTCTGCACACAGTAAGCGCTCGTTTAATGCCTTTGATTGGTCGATTGATTGGTGGATCAGAGAAGTTATTATAATAATAATAATGATCGTATTTGTTAAGCGCTTAGTGTGTGTCAAGCCCTGTTCTAAGCACTGGGGTAGATACAAGTTAATGGGGTTGGACACAGTCCCTGTCCCACGCGGGGGTCACAGTCTTAACCCCCATTTTATAGACGAGGTCATTGGGGGACAGAGAAGTGAAGTGACCTGCCTAAGGTCACACAGCAGACAAGTTGCATATTCATTCATTCACTCATTTATTTAGTCGTATTTATTGAGAGCCTACTGTGTGCAGACCACTATACTAAGTGCTTTGGAAAGTACAGTTCAAAAATGAAGAGTCACATTCCCTGCCCACAGTGAGCTTACGGGGTGTAGACGGTGGGGGGCCGGGGAGGAGAGGGATACAGACATCAGTACAAATAAATACGATGACAGAGATTGTCAAGAATGGTATCTATTAAGTGCTGTGGGGCTGGAAGAGGGGAAGAGCAAAGGGAGCAAGTGAGGGAGTGGGAGATGAGGAAAAGTGGGGCTTAGTCTGGGAAGGGCTCTTGGAGGAGATGTGCCTTCGATAAGGTTCTGAAGGCGGGGAGAGTAATCTTGTGTCGGATTTGAGGAGGGAGGGTGTTGCGGGCCAGAGGCAGGATGTGGGCTAGGGCCTAGCTGGGACTAAAACCCAGGTCCTCTGATTCCCAGGCCCATGGTCTTTCCACTAGGCCACGGCAATTCTCCGTTTTCTCAGAGACACTTCACTGCTATCGCGGCTCCTGCCTCACTCTCCGGGGTGATGAAGGGCGAGGCTGCCTTGGTCGAACGAAATAAATCATCGGTAGGTAGGTGTTGGTAAGAGGAACTTCAGGTTGAAGACTGAGAAAGTTTCTAGGGAGGATCTCATCAGTTTGTCCCATCTCTGCTACTCATTTGCTTTGTGACCTTGAGCAAGTCACTTCACTTCTCTGTGCCTCAAGTACCTCACTTGCAAAACAGGGATTAAGAATGTGAATCCGATGTGGGACAGGGACTGTGTCCAACCCGATTACCTTGACTCTACTCCTGCACTTCCTACAGTGTTTGGCACATAGTAAATACTGAATAAATACCTCAATTATCATTATTATTGTGCCTATCCCAGTGATTAACACAGGGCTTAGTGCCTAGTATACATTTAATAAATACCATCATTATTACGATGGTGGTGATAATAATAATAATAACTGTGGCATCTAAGAGCTTACTATGTCCAGGCACTACTGTACTAAGCGGTGGGGTGGATACAAGCAAATTGGGGTGGACACAGTCCCTGTCCCGACATGGGGCTCCCAGTCTTAATCCCCAATTTACAACTGAGGTAACTGAGGCATAGAGAAGTTAAGTGACTTGCCCAAGGTCACACAGCAGACACCTAGCAGAGCCTGGATGAGAGCCCAGATCCTTCTGACTTCCAGCCCCTTGCTGTATCTACTAGGCCATGCTGCTTCTCTGTAATGATGATGAGGCCCTTTGATTCTCACCCCAGCCTCACAATACTTACACAAATATTCTTATATTCCACATATTCCCCTATCTGCAATTTATTTTACCGTCTGCCCCGTAGACTGGAATCTCCTTCTGGGCAGCGATAGTAGCCACCCACTCTACTGTACTCTACTTTCCCAAGAGCTTAGTACAGTGATCTGCACACAGTAAGTGCTTAATAAATGCCAATGAATGAATGAATGAATGAAAATACCATTGATTGATCGGCCATGACGGCCCAAGAAGTGGGGAAAATGAAAACCTTTAGCAATCTTCCACCATGGAAAATCTTACAAGAACCAAACCTCGAGACAGAAAACAAACATCCCCAAACCACACTCCTCATCTTAACCAACAGCTTCAACTTCCTCCTCAAGCAAGCATTTCCCGGAGCCGAGAACAAGTTACAATATTTGACAGAAGTTATTTTTCCTCCTCTCTCTTTCCTGGCCCGATCTCCAATGAAAGTGCTAATAACAAAAGAAATGGTAAAAACAGGCCAGGGGAGGAAGAAAACCAAAGAGCATGAGTCTGAGCGTAAGGAGACCCGAGTTCTAATCCAAGATTCACCAGTCTCCTGCTGTGTGACCTTGGACAAGTCACTTAACTTCTCTGATCCTCAGGTTCCTTTTCTGCAAAATAAGGATTAAATACTTGTTCACCTTTTTTTCTGGGACTGTGAGACTCATGTGGGACGGGGACTAAGTCTGGTCTGACTGTATTGAATTTATCCTTGCTCTTAGCACAGTGGTTGGTACAAAGTAAAGTGTCCGTTGTGGTCTGGGAACATGTCAACCATTTCTGACAATCAGTCGGATTGATTGAGCGCTTTCTGTGTGCAGAGCACTGTACTAAGCGCTTGGGAGAATACTGTATAACGGTAAACAGACACATTCCCTACCCACATCAAGCTTACAGTCTAGAGGGGGAGACAGACATTAACAGAAATACATAAATGACAGATCTGTACATGGGGGCTGAGAGGCTGGGAGTGGGGATGAATAAAGGGAGCAAGTCAGGGGGAAGCAGCAGAGAGTGGGAGGAGAAGATAGGATATTGGATTGTACTCTCCCAGCCACATAGTACAATACTCTGCCCACAGTTAGTGCTCAATAAATACCATTGATTGAGTGATAAAATTATTTTTATTATTACATTTAGCTTTTTTAGAACACCAACAGTCCATGTCTCTGAATGGCTCTGAAATTCTTCATTCAATCGCGTTTATTGACCGCCTACTGTGTGTAAAGCACTATACTCAGCACTTGAATTCTTGCTGGGAAGCCCTGATGGGAGGCCTAAGCATGGGAGAGAAGAAGGGACAGGAAGCAGATTTGAGGAGGCTTAGTTTCTTCACTTCCACTATACCTTCTGCTGCTTGGCTCCTCAAAGCAGCATCAGCAACAGCGATGCAGTGGTTGAAAAATAATTAATTTAATATTGATAATAATGTAGTATTTCTTAAGTGTTTACTATGTGCCAAGCTTTGTATTAAGCACTGGAATAGATATAAATAATCAGTTCAGACACAGCCCCTGATCCACATGGGGGTCTCACTCTGTAGGAAGGAGAACAAGTATTCCATCCCCCACTTTTCAGGTGAGGAGAACTGAAGCACTGGGAAGTTAATGAATAATAATAATTATAGTATTTATTAAGTGCTTACTACGTGCCAGGGACTTTATTAAACGCTGGGATAGATACAAGCAATCGGGTTGGACACAGTCCCTGTCCCATGCGAGGCTCGCAGTCTTGGTCCCCATTTTACAGATGAGGTGAGGCCCAGAGAAGTGAAGGACTTGCCCAAGGTCACACAGCAGACCAAGTGGCGGAACCGGGATTAGAGTTGACTTGCCCAAGGTCACACAGCCGACAAGTGGCGGGCCAGGGATTAGAAACCACTTTCCTGAGGTGCTCAGACCGAAGACAGGCAGAGGTGGGAAGATAAAATATCAGTTTATTTCATTATCACATGCATTCCTTCTGCATACTTGCTTTGGGCCCAAGGCAGTGCTAGGATGCCAACTAATCAAATATCATGTTCTCAAAGCTCAGCTTGCCTGTCAACACTATCCAAAACTCCCAACCTTATCTTATTTTCTTGACATCAAAACCACACCCTTGAAAAACAGCTCAAGCCTTACTGGGTTAAATAGCTCAGGGCCTGGGCAGTGCAGGGCCGAGTGTGGGAGATTCCGGGACGGAGAGAAGGGATGGGTGCCGTGTTCGGGGATGGGTAGGGGCGGCTTGGTGCCTGTAGCCACAGGATGCTATGAAGCTACAGGAGGATAGCAACCAGATATTTCTTTTTTAATGGTGTTTGTTAAATGCTTACTATGTGCCAGGTACTGCACATGCTGAGAAGCCGCACGGGGTGAGAAGCAGCATGATGTTATGGATAGAGCACGTGCCTGGACGTCAGAAGGTCATGGGTTCTAATCCCAGCTCCGCCACTTGTCTGCTGGGTGATCTTGGGCAAGTTACCTTACCTCTCTGTGCCTCAGTTACCTCATCTGTAAAATGGGGATTGAGACTGTGAGCCCCACATGGGACAGGGACTGTGTCCAACCCGAGTTGCGTGATTACACCCCAGTGCTTAGTACAGTGTCTGGCACATAGTAAGTGCTTAACAAATACCATAATAATTATTATTATTACTAAGTTCTGGGGTAGATGGAAGCTAATCCGTTTGGGTACAGTCCCCTGTTCTTCACAGAACTCACAGCCAGGCTCTGGGTGAGTTGGAGAGAAAGACAAGGAAGCCTCTGACCTGAAGGCAAGTAGCTCCGGCCTGGGATTTTGAGCTTCTGCATTAGAGACAGCAATGAAACTTCTTTTGTCCTTTATTTTTCTTTTTTTAAAAAATGGTATTTGTTAAGCATTCACTATGTGCCAGGCTCTGTTCTAAATCCTGGGGTAGGTACAAGGTAATCAGGATGAACACGGTCCCTGTCCCATGTAGGGCTCACAATCCTTTCCCCCCATCTTAAAGATGAGGTAACTGAGGCACAGAGAAATCGACTTGCCCAAGTTCACACAGCAGGCAAGTGGTGAAAAACGGATTAGAACTCAGATCCTTCTGACTCTCAGGCCCATGTGCTATCCACTGGTCCACAGTGGTCTCAGATTTGGGTAAAGCGTTTTGCTAATTTGCTTTTAATAATAAGTCCTATTGTAGATCAGTCTTCCCATATCCTGGATGGGGAAAGTGGAAATCATCACGATTAATGGATTGAACCCAGGATTTCACAACAAGGCTAGACCTCACCATCGGGGCAGAAACCTGGGATAATTGGGAAAAGATCTGAGCAGGATGGCCTAGTGGCAAGAACATGGACCTGGGAGTCAGAGGACCTGAGTTTTAATCCTGGCTCTGCCACTTTCTTGCTGTGGGATCTTGGGCCAGTCACTCTTCTCTATGCCTCAGTTACCTCATCTGAAAATGGGGATTAAAACTGTGAGCCCTATCAATCAATCACTGGTGTTTATTGAGGGCTTACTGTGTACAGAGCGCTGTACTAAACACCTGGGAGAGTACTATATAGCAGAACTAGCAGGCATGCTCCCTGCCCGCAATGAGCTTACAATCTACAGACAGCCCTATCTGGGACCTGTGTCCAACTCAGTGATCTTGTATCTACTCCAGCGCTTAATACAGTGCCAAGCAGATAGCAGGCACTTAACAAATCAATCAATTAATCATTCATATTTGTTGAGCATTTACTGTGTGTAGAGCACAATACTAAGTGCTTGGGAGTAGACAATAATACACAGTAGTAGACGTGTTCCCTGTCCACAATGAGCTTACAGTCTAGACGAGGAGGTAGACATTAATATAAATAAATAAATTACAGCTATACACATATATTATAGATATAATTACCATTAACAAGAACCATTAAATAAATTGAGCACACTCAACTCAATTCTACCCTTAGAACTTGTACAAGTGCGGTGGGAAGGTGTAGACATCGAAGGGAGAATAGCCTTTTTCACCATCCCCCTGGTTTTCCCCCCATGCAAGAGGAGCAACTTGGCTCAGTGGATACAGCATGGGCCTGGCAGTCAGAAGGTCAAAGGTTCTAATCCCGGCTCTGCCGTTTGTCTGTTGTATGACCTTGGGCAAGTCACCACACTTCTCTGGGCCTCGGTTACCTCCTCTGTAAAATTGGGATTGAGACTATGAGCCTCATATGGGGACGGGGACCGTGTCCAACTCGATCTGCTTGTATCCACCTCAGTGTTTTGTACAGGGCCTGGCACACAGTAAGCACTTGACAAATGCCATTATTATTATTACGACTTCAATACGATGCGGCTGCACTGTGGACTATCCTAGGCAACGGAATCTACATAGAGGGACCAAAGACACAACCTATAGCGGACGGTTAAGACGCTGCTTGCCAAGGGATCGGGGCGTTGGGAGGAGACATCTTGACCCTGGCACTTGTTTGGGAAGTGGGTGGGGAGTGAGCATGGGTCTTCTGAGCACAGTCTTCAGCAGCTGGGAAAGACTCTCCGTGAGTCAGGGGAATAATTGGCTTTTCAGGGCCTCGGTTTGAAAAGCAACAACTGGGAAGTTTGAAAACAGAGCAGTCTGGACCGGAGAGAGAAACTCTCACACTCTTGTTACATAAGGGAGAGAGAGACTCTCATACTCTTGTTACACAAGCAGCCTAACCTGTGGCTGCTTGTATCTGAATGAAAACAAACAAGATTTATCGTAGGAGCGGCAGCTTCCTGCCATTCACAATTTCTGCCCCTCCGCTGAAGGCTCCTGACCTATAACGACCATTGCATGAGAGGAGTCTTAACAAACCTGATAGCGTAGTGCATAGAGCAAGGACTGGAAGTCAGAAGGTTATGGGTTCTAATCCCAGATCCACCACTTGCCTGCCGTATGGCTTTGGGCAAGTCAGTTCACTTCTCTGGTCCTCAATTCTCTCATCGATAAAATGGAGATTGAGACTGTGAGCCCATGCTGGACAGGGACTCTGTCCAACCCATTTGCTTGTATCCATCCCAGTATTTAGTACCTGGTGCATAGTCAACACTTAAAAAAATCACATTTGATATCATTATGGAGCATGGGACTTGCTTCCAATACTTTTCCCTCTCCCTTGAGTTAGAGAAACAATCACAAGATAAGCAGGAAATCCTCTTCAGGGCCCTTAAGAATTACCATAGAGTAATAATAATAATAATGATGACAATGATGATGGTGATGATGACATTTGTTGAGCACTTACTATGTGCCAAACACTATACTAAGCACTGGGTAGATAGTAGGTGCAAGGTAATTGAATTGGACACAGTCCCTGTCCCACATCAGGCTCTCAGTCTTAATCCCCATTTTACAAATGGGGTAATTGAGGCCCAGAATTGAAGTGACTTGCCCAAGGTCACATAGCAGACAAGTGGTGGAGCTGGGATCAGGACCCAGGTCCCTTGACTCCCAGGCCCGTCCACTACCTATTTGGCCACGCTGCTTCTCTATATAGAATCTAGCCATGCCTTAGTCAATCAGTGGTTTTATTGAGTGCTTCATATGTGCAGAGCACTGTACGAAATACTTGGGAGAGTATAATACTACAGAGTCAGTATGCATGTTCTGGGCCCTCAAGGAACTTACAGTCTAGAGGGGGAGACAGACTTTAAAATAAATTGTGAGAACGTAAGTGCTATGAGTACATAAGTGGTAACCATGAACGTAAGTGCTGAGAGACTGAGGGTGAAATGAATACCAAATGCCTGATTTGCCAGCGTGGAAAACATTGCCCCTAGATTGCTGAAACCTAGAAGAAGGAGACCTCAGTATTTGTTGAAATTGTATAACCTGGTCAAAAGAATAATAATAATAACTGTGGTATTTGTTAAGCACTTACTATCTGCCAGCCACTGTACTAAGTGCTGGAGTGGATACAAACAAATCAGGTTGGACACAGTCCCTGTCCCTTATGGGGCTCACAGTCTCGATCCCCATTTTATAGATGAGGGAACTGAGGCACAGAGAAGTGAAGTGACTGCCCGGTCACACCGCAGACATGTGGCTGATCTGGGAATAGAACCCTTGACCTTCTGATTCCCAGCCCCATGCTCTAGGGTCAACCCTGCTGACCCTCCAGAGCATTATTCCACACAGAATCCTAATTTTAAAAATTCCACATCTGTCCAAGGGCCGAGAGGGGTCTCTGGTCCCAGTATCTTCCCCAGAGAAATTTCAGCAGGTCCTTCCACACCAGCCAAAGTCCTCCTCTATTCTGCCACAGGCCCTGATGAGAAAACAATGAAAGACACCAAACTCCTTCTGCAAGATAGATACACTCAGATGTTGGGAAGCAGAGAGGGCAGGTAATAGGCTGTACGAATGGGTAGGGCCCCTAGGTCAGTTGTTCACTCTGACCTTTGGCCTTTGGACAGGTAGCGCACTCCGACCTTGGACTCTCCAAGGCTGCCGAGCTCAAATGTTGGACCCAGGTGACCTATCTGGAATGAACTGGACGATTTGGTTGAATGGAGCAGTCCACAGGCACAGTTCTACTGGCTCCAGTTAGAGTTTGGAATCGGAGAAGGGGACTAATCAAAGTTCAGGAAAACGGGAAAAAGTCACCTTCTCCCTTCCTTCCCTCCTCGGGAGGGTTATTGAAGAATGCATAGTGAAATCACATCTCTGTGCCTCAGTTTCCTCATCGTAAAATGGGAATTGAGACTGTGAGCCTCATGTGGGACAGGGACTGTGTCCAACCCTATTTACTTGTATCCACTCCCAGAACTTAGTACAGTGCCTGGCACATAGTAAGCGCTTAACAAAAAACGCAGTTATTATTATTGTCTGCCTAGGATATCCCCCATGAGACTGTAAACTCCCCAAGGGCAGGAGTGGGATAATAATCTCCTTCTGTGTGTTTCCCAAGCCCTTAAGTATGGTGCTCGGCACACAGTAGCCACTCACTCAATCAATGTTATTAATTTCCATAACGATACTTCAAGATTGTGGCTCCTCAGCTCCGAGGTTCTTTCTAATCCAAATAAAAACAGGGCAGGCAACCCGGCATCGTAGTGACTTGGGCTGAAGAGCTTCCTTCACATCAAGGAAGCTCCATCTCTAACCCACTTTTTAGGGAGAGAGAAAGAGAGCAGGGAGAGGGAGGGGAAGAGAGTGAGAGTCAGACAGACAGAGAGAGGTAGTGAGTGAGCACTGACTTCCGTATTTAAAGATAATACTATTGACAGTGAAATTTCAGTGGGTAGGGCAAAAAAAGACCAGTATCCAAACAATCCCTTCCACCAGTTGCACAAGAAAAGAGCCATCTCAGATGTGCCGTTGCATTTCTATTTGCAGATATTGACACAATTTTTGATTATGCCCCGATGTCCTGATTCCCAGAAGACTGCACTAAAAGGACCATTCCTTTTCGAAGTATGTATGCATGACTATTCCTGGTGGCTACATACGGAGGCTGGTGTGTCTGCTGTTATTTTCTGCCAGCAATCACGGAGTCACTGAGTCCGGAAATTGGAGCAGCAGTGTTGGCTTCCTCTGCAGGTTGCTTATAGTAAGCGCTTAACAGATACCATTACTATTATTAAAGGCCCAGGAAATCCATGGTCCCAGCTCAGCGACATCAACCTCTGTTGGGTACCCCACCCCTTCTCAACAATCCCTCCCACAGCCACCACCGGTTTCTGGTACCAACTCTCTGGATATCTCGGCCAGAACCTCCGTCATCGGGTCCCAGCGGCGTAAGAAGAAGCTGATCCGCTCCCAACCGAGTTTCCTGTTTCCAGGCAGAGAACACTGCGTGCTTCCTATTCCAGGGGAAGAAAACTGCCCCGTGCCAATTCCCGGACCTACTAGAAGGGAATGCTGCTTCCTCATAAACAAGCCCCTGCTAACCCTACACAGTTGGCCAGAGGCAAGCTGCTGGGATGCTTGTCTTCTCCCTAACAATAATAATAATGATGGTATTTGTTAAGCTCTTACAATGTGCCAAGCACTGTTTTAAGCACTGGGGGGTGGTGGATACAAGGTAATCAGGTAGTCCCACATGGGGCTCACAGTCTTAATCCCCATTTTACAGATGAGGTAACTATGGCACCGAGAAGTGAAGTGATTTGCCCAAAGTCACACAACTGACAAGTGGCAGAGCCGGGATTAGAACCCATGATCTCTGACTCCCAAGCCCGGGCTCTTTCCACTGAGCCATGCTGCTTCTCTAAGAGAGAAGGGAAGCAACAATACCAAATTAACAAACACCATAATTATTTTATTATCCCTAGCAGGACTCAAGACTAAAGGATTGAATTTATCTTTTTCCTCCTAAACATCTTTGCCACATTTTCTGAGGAGGGAGCAAGAATTCCTCCACAAATTGAACTCTTTCAGACAATTACTATCCTCCTTCCCTTCAAAACCTTACTGAAGGCCCAGCTCCTCCCTGACTCAGCCTTCTTTTCCTTTTCTCCCACTCCCTTCTGCATCACCCCGACTTGCTTCCTTTTTTTATCCCCCCTCCCAGCCCCACAGCACGTACGTACATATCTGTAAGTTATGTGTCTGTTTATTGTCATTTTGTCCTCCCCCAAGAGCATAGTACAGTGCTCTTCACACAGTAGGTGCTCAATAATATAATTAAATGAATGAAAGAATAATTTATTTAAGCTAATGTCTGTCTCCCCGCTTCTAGACTGAAAGTTCACTGTGGTCAGGGAATGTGTCTGTTTATTGTTATACTGTACTCTCCCAAGGGCTTAGTACAGTGCTCTGCACACATTAAGCACGCAATAAATACGACTGAATGAATGAAATGAATGAATAGGAGGGGGATTGTTTTACAAAACCGAGGAATTCTACCTCTGCTTCTCCACAAAATGCTACAACTTAGTCGATGCCACCCACCCATCCTCCTCTAATAATAATGATTGTGGTACTTGGTAAGTCCTTACTAAGTGCCAAGCACTGTTCTAAAAGCTGGGGCAGATACAAGTTAATCGGGTTGGACACAGTCCCTGTCCCACATGGAGCTCACTCTCTTAATCCCTATTTTACAGATGAGGTAGCTGAGACCAGAGAAGTGAAGTGACTTGCCCAAAGTCACACAGCAGACTTGTGTCCAGGACCTTCTGACTCGCAGGCCCATGCTCTATCCGTTAGGCCACGTTACCCTACCGGAAAACACTGGCTCGGCCTCCAACGAGGGCTGCGGGTACATCTGAGGATGTCATACTAGGGGCCTGGGGGCTGCAGACACAAAGCAGGCAGAGGTCACTGGGGCATTACTCTGGAGGGGCAGATGCAAGTTGCGGTGTTGGCCTGCTTACCTCAACCACCCGACTCTGTCCTCTGTTTCTGGGAATGACCAAGGGCTTGCCAGGACCGGCAGGTCCAGACCTGCAGCATAAAGAGGCACACCTGCCAACAGGCTGGGCCTGATCGCAGTGAGGAATTCCCAAACCTCTGATGTTTATCAAGGGGCCCCCAGGAACCCTGGGGTTTAGACATCAAGGACAATCTTGTACGTCATTCCTTCCCTCATCCCTAAACCATCCACATGAGGATCCGGGGTTTCTACCCCAGGTAGGGGCTTCAACCCCAGGTAGGGGCTTCACAGCCCCTGGGCATCCCAATCTGGTTACACCATCACAGGGGTACAATGGGTAAGGTCACCGGGAGCCGAGCGAGGAAGCTTCCAAGGGCACTGGTTTGGGAGGAGAAAGGCCAGAGGGAGAGGATTCCTGGGAGCAGGGGTGACTAGCCCCACCCAGTAAAAGTCTTTGAAAAGAGGGTGGCCAGAGAGAGCACCTTCCATGTGACTCATAGAAGCCAGGAGCCAGGGGCCAAGGGTCCAGCCTGAATGTGACTCCCCTGTTCTAGCAGTGTGGACTGTTGGAAATTGGGATTCAGGAGATGTGGATTCTAATCCCAGCTCCACCTCCTCGCCTGCTGTATGACCATGGGTAGTCACTTAACTTCTCTATGCTTCAGTTCTCTCTGTAAAATGGGCAGCAGAATAATAACAGTAGTAACGACAATAATAACAATAACAATAATAGCTGCGTTATTGGTTAAGTGCTTATGATGTGCCAAGCACCCAACTAAGTGCTGAGGTAGATGTAAGATAATCAGGTCAGACACAGTCCCTTGTCCCACATGGGGCTCATGCTCTCAGTCAGAAGAACAGATCTTCAATTCCCATTTTACAGCTGAGGGAACCGAGGCCCCGAGAAGTCACACAGCAGGCAAGTGGAGGAACTTCCTTTCTTCTTCCTTCCTTCAATCATGTTTTACTGAGCGCTTCCTGTGTGCAAAGCACTGTACTAAGAGAACCCGGGTCCTCTGATTCTCGGACCTGTTCTAATTCCACTAGGCTCCACTGCTTCTCCATTCAGACGACCTCATCTCCGTCCAGCCCCCAAAGCCGGAGGACCTAAATACGCAGTGACCGTGTGATTGAACTGCTCCTTGAGGGCAGGGAACGTTTCTACGGAATCTGTTGTTTTGGACTTTCCCAATTGCTTGGTACAGTGCTCTGCACACCGTAAGCACGCAATAAATACCACTGATGAACTGATTGTTCCTCTCATGGGCTTCAGGGTTAGGAGAGAGAGCCAAGCATTCCTCCCTCAAGGCAAATCTTTGGATCGTGTGGAAACCTCCATAGAAAAATAAAAGCCTGGTAAACACAACATTTCGTGAGTTTTTTCTGCCAGGGTGTATGTATCCACCCTGGCTCACTCCATGCGTGTTTGCCCTAAGCGGGTAAACAATCATTTGAGATGAGAGACAGAGAGACCTAGCTATTAGGGTATATTCTGGTTTGCCTTGCATATCCCCACAGCTTAGATGCGTGTGTGTCTGTGAGCATGTTTGTAGCTGTAGGGTAGCAAACGGACGTCACGGATGAGTAAGGAACAGCCTGTCCCTACACCCTGTAATCTCTCTCCCTTCCTCTGCCCTTCAGGCCCGCTCTGCTGGAGAGAGAGACAGGGAGAGTCAGCACATGAATCCAAGGCTGGACGCAAAGAGGGATTCCCTCCCTGTACGGGATGTGTTGAGGCTTCTGAAATTGGGTCACGTCAGTCATTCACCTGGGAGATATTCTCCCCTGAGTCAGCCCCGATTGCTTGTCTCTGGCTGTGGGAAGAATATTTGCAAACAAAGAGATTATGGCTAATAGTAAACAGCCATTCATAATATCCTCTCTCCCAGTAGACTTGCTCCCCTGGGCTGTAACCCCCTCCAGACTGTAACCCCTCTAGATTGTAAACTCTTTGTGGACGGGGAATGTTTCTACCAACTCTGTTGTATGATACTCTCCCAAGTGTTTAGTACAGAGGGGTCACACAGTAAGTGCTCAAAAGGACCACTGATCGATGGCTAGTGACTGTAAAGTCATTGTGGGCAAGGAATGTATCTGTTTATTGTTATATTGTACTCTCCCAGGTGCTTAATATAGTACTCTGCACACAGTAAGTGGCTCAATAAATACAGATTGACTTACTGAATTTACAGTCTAGAGAGGGAGACAGACATTAATAGATAGAATTTATAATACATAATTTAAAGATACGTCTGTAAGTGTTGTGAGGTTGGGGCAAGTAACAAACTTCCGGATGTCACAAATTGAGAGGCATAGGAGACGCAGAGGGGGCGCGAGCAGGTGAAAAGAGGACTTAATCGGAGAAGGCCTCTTGGAGGAGATGTGACCTGAAGAATGCTTTGAAGATGGAGAGGGTGGTGGTCTGGCATATGTGGAGCAGGAGGGAGTTGGAACATCATCAGAATAGCAGTGTGGCCTAATGGATAGAGTACGGACCTGGGAGTCAGAAGACCTGGGTTCTAATTCTGGTTCTGCCTCTTGTCTGCTGTGTGACTTGGGGCAATCCCTTCACTTCTCTGTTCCTCATTTCCCCCATCTCTAAAATGAGGATCAAGACTGTGAACCCCACGTGGGACAGAGACTACATCCAAATCTGATGTGCTTGTATCCACCTCAACGCTTAGTACAGTGCTTGGCACGCAGTAAGTGCTTAATGAGTACTGTAATTATTATTATTATCATTGGAATCAGAATCCTGGCAGTTCCTGATTCATCTCAGGCTCTGCAGGGACTTTGGTTGTCCAGTTTTCAGCTGATCTGTTCCTGATTTGCAACGGATTCAGCGCTGGATACTTCTATGGCTGCTGTTTTTGTTTTAAGCGGCTCCTCCAGCTCCCCCCACCTCAGCTCTTTCCCCGAGCACCACAGCCCAGAAACAGCCAATGTTCCCAGGGCCTTCGGGTGGGGGTGGGGTGGGGCGGGAATCAATGGCTCTGGGGCAAGAAGGGGAACTGGAGGGCCCCCCCCCCCCCGAGAAACATTCTACGTTCAGGCAGACTTCCCCCAAAGTGTTGTGTATGATATCATTCCATTACACTATGTGCCAGGTAATGCATCTAATGTCAAGGGTGAATGAGTGTTCACTACCCTCTAATGGCGTCACTCCCACCCTATCCAGGGCAGGGGGTGCATGCCAGCCTGTGGCGAGCAATTCTTTCATCCGAGCATACTCTGAAATCAACAGGCTGTTTTTGCTCCCCCTGCCTGAGCCAGCAGCTAGTTGGCTTGAGCAAGATGATACCTACTCCCACAACTACTGATTATAGGAAGCAAGATCTCAGACAGTTTAGTAACCCAGCAGGAAATAGCAGTGTTCACCAAAGAAGGAAAAGGTCTGTTTATTTGTTCTGCCAGCTTCAAGGAACACACTTGGATCGCCTAAAACATGAGCAAGATTCTATTTAGAGCTGTGGGATAATTTCGACTTGCCAGGCACCTGTTCTGACTATGGGTCAAGGCAATATTTAAGGGTGGGCTATTCCATGTGTAAATGCTTCATGGGAAGCAGTGTGGCCTAGTGGAAAGAGCGTGGTCCTGGGAGTCAGAGGACCTGGGTTCTAATCCCGGCTCTTCTACTTGTCTGCTGTGTGACTTTGGACAAGTCACTTTGCTTCTTTTCTCCTCGGTTCCCTCATCTGGAGAATGAGAGTTAAGACTGTGAGCCCTACGTGGGCCAGGGACTGTAACCAACCCGATTAGCTTGTATCTATCCTAGTGCTTAGTTCAGTGCTTGTAACATAGGAAGCGCTTAATAAATACCATAAAAAGACAAAACAACTGATTCCTTACTGGATTAGGTGAGACCTACCTTTTACTCTAGAACCAAATCACTCCACCTTTCAAGGCAATCAAAGCATTAGTTGCTCTGGTTCTGGTTTTCCCTGTGGTGAAAGAGGTGGAGTTGTAGGTGACTGAGAATGGAGCTCCACTTTTTATGGCGTGTGTTAAGCACTTACTAAGTTCCAGAAACTGTACTAAGCACTGGGATAGATATAAGCTAATCAGGTTGGACATATCCATGTCCCACATGAGGCTCACAGTTTTAATCCCCACTTTACAGATGAGGTAACCGAGGCAGAGAGAATAATAATAATAATAATGGTATTTGTTAAGCGTTCATTTTGTGCCAAGCACTGTTCTAAGCACTGGGGGGGGGATACAAGGTAATCAGGTTGTTCCAAGTGGGGCTCACAGTCTTGATCCCCATTTTACAGATGAGATCACTGAGGCCAGAGAAGTTGAGTGACTTGCCCAAAGTCACACAGCTGATAAGTGGCACAGCCGGTATTAGAACCCACGACCTCTGATGCCCAAGCCCATGTCCTTTCCGCTAAGTCACGCTGCTGAAGTGACTTGCCCAAGATCACCCAGCAGACAAGTGGCGGAGCTGGGATTAGAACACAGGTCTTTCTGACTCCCAGGCTGATACTCGTATCCAATAGGCTAAACTGCTCCATATTCTTGATTTTACTGTACACCAACTCCCTTCCAGGACTTCTCACCTCTTGCTGTCCCTTTGCCTCTGCCAAATACCAGCCAAAAATCAAATGCAAGCGGGTCAGGGACTCAGCGTATCAATAACTTTAATGTGCCCTGGGATCAAAATCTAATCGGCAGCATGAGCAGAGAATGAGGTTGCCACGGACTTGTGTTAAAGCAAGTTCATTTCGTGTAATCGGCTAGGAAAATCTTGGGCAGACAGATAGCTTTTTATTAAGGATTTTGAGCTGGGGGTATGCTATGTGACTTTTGTGTTCATCTCTGTAGGGGAATCCACGAATGACTATTTGAGTTTCATCTTTCTGGGAATGAGCAATTGGTAAGTTAAGGCAGGCAGTCCATTTTCCAGTGTAAAGCCAATCAGCATGATGAGAAGAGAAGGTAGGTGATTTTGAAGATACTTGGATGTAGATGGGTGACTGCTGCGTTGGAGATTTACCCAGGCAATCGTAAGACCCTGAGTTTGAAATAAGTGCGCAGCGATTTTTTATAAAGATTGTGGTATTGTTAAGTTCTTACTATGTGCCAGGCACTGTACTAAGCGCAAGAGTGGATACGAGCAAATCGGGTTGGACACAGTCTCCATCCCCATTTTACAGATGAAGTAACTGAGGCCCAGAGAAGTGAAGTGATTTGCCCAAGGTCACACAGCAGGTAAGTGGTAGAGCCGGGATTAAAATCCATGACCTTCTGGCTCCCAGGCATGTGCTCTATCCACTGTGCCATGCTGCTTCTATCTATCCCATTTAATGCCAGTGTTCCCTATATGGCCTACGATGCATTTTGGTTAATTTTTTCCAATTCTTCATAGATCAACCACATCAAGTTCTCATTTTGTTTTCAAGATCAGTGGTGGTACTAGGGGCAGTGCATAGAAATTTAACCCTGAAGCCTCTCGGCTCCACCCACCAGCCTGAAAAAGATAATAATAATTGTGGTATTTGTTAAGCACTTTCTTTGTGCCAGGCATTGTGCTAGGCACTGGGGTGAATACAAGCAAATTGGATTGGGTACAGTCCCTGTCCCATGTGAAGCTCACCATCTCAATCCCCATATTACAGATGAGGTAACTGAGGCACGGAGATGTTAGCGACTTGCCCAAGGTCACACAGCAGACAAGTAGCAGAGACGGAATCAGAACCCACGACCTTCTGACTCCCAAACCGGTGCTCTATCCAAAATACCATGTTGGTTCCTCATAGCTAGGGGGTCTACATCTGGCAAATGGAATTTTGCCCCATTAATTTTTCGGTAGATAAATCATTCTGGCCACAGTTCCATATGGGACAAGCCTCTAGGTGGATCCCTAAGAAATGGCTATGGTGGTTGAGGCCAAAATGGCATATGCAGTTCCCCGACCCTACTTCCTCCTGACGGGGAAAGACGACTTCAGGCTTTGCTGTCCACCGAGCTCTATCCATAGCTGAAGTACCAGAAGCCTCTTCTTGTTCCATTGCCTCTCTACTCCTTTCCCTTGACCCATCAAGGCCCTCCTAGCTCCAAGGGAGCAGCATGGCCCAGTGGTTAGAGCATGGGCCTGGGAGTCAGAAGGAGCTGGGTTCTATTCCCGGTTCCACCACTTGTCTGCTGTGTGACTCTGGGCAAGTCACTTAATGTCTTGGGGCTCGGTTACCTCATCTGTAAAATGGGAATTAAGAGTGTGAGCTCCTTGTAGGACAGGGATTGGGTCCAATCTGATTACTTTGTATCTACTCCAGCACTTGACAAATACAATAATTGTTATTATTATTATTAACTGTCCAGTGCCGCCATCACTGCTTGATTTTTGGTAGAGGATTTGGTCCTTGGATCAGGCATGGGATCCTGGTGGGGAAGGGGCTAGAGAAGCTTCCCTGCTGACTTCTCCCATCTTCCTCTGGGCCCTCTTTTTTTTAATGGTATTTGTTTAACATTTACTATGTGTCAAATGCTGTTCTAAGCCCTGCGGTAGCTACAAGTTAATCAGGCTAAATGCAGTCCGTTCCCCATATGGATCACAGTCTAAGTAGGAGGGGGAACAGGTATTGAATCCCCAGTTTGCAATTGAGGAAAGAGGGGCACAGAGAAGTGGAGTGACTTTACCGAGGTCACACAGCAGGCAAGTGGCAGAGCTGGGATTAGAACACAGGTCCTCTGACTCCTAGGCCCAATGTTCTTTCCACTAAGACATGCTGCTTCTCATTCCTTCCAGGGGTGTTATTCAACTTTTCTTCTATCCTTCCATTTAAACCTCAAACTCCTCGAGTGGCTCCTAATGGCAGGAAAATCCAATTGTGGGGGAGGAGGTAATTTGGGGAGATTTCTTGTTGCATTCAGCTTTCCACATTAGCTTCCCCACAGCCCCCTCTCTCCCTCCTCCCTCTGGTGCCTTGTTTGTTCTTGTGGTTTTCTATGAAGGCGTCTGGAGCTCAAGAGCTCCCAGCTGAATTACAGCTGTGGAATCAAAGCCTCCTTGGTCATTATCCCCTGGCAGGGTTCAGAGTTGTAGCCCTCACAGCACCTAGAGCTGAGCAAATAATAATAATGGTGGTATTTGTTAAGCGCTTACTATTTGCCAGGCACTGTTCTAAGTTCTGGGGTAGATGCACTCTAAACAGGTTGGACACAGTCCCTGTTCCACATGAGGCTCACAGTCTTAATTCCCATTTTACAGATGAAGGAACTGAGGCACAGAGAAGGGAAGTGACTTGCCCAAGGTCACACAGC
The DNA here is from genome assembly GCF_004115215.2 of Ornithorhynchus anatinus. NCBI lineage: Eukaryota > Metazoa > Chordata > Mammalia > Monotremata > Ornithorhynchidae > Ornithorhynchus > Ornithorhynchus anatinus. Next base: position 17,560,498 of record NC_041733.1, on the reverse strand, counting down.
AGACAAGTGGTGAAACCGGGATTAGGATCCAGTTCCTTCGGACGCCCAGGCCCATGCTTTATCCGTGTGGCCACACTGTGCAGCATGGCTCAGTGGAAAGAGCCCGGGCTTAGGAGTCAGAGGTCACGGGTTCTGACCCCGGCTCCGCCACCTGTCAATTGACTTTGGACAAGTCACTTGCCTTCTCGGTGCCTCAGTTACCTCATCTGTAAAATGGGGATTAAGACTGGGAGCCTCACGTGAGACAACCTGATTACCCTGTATCTCCCCCAGCGCTTAGAACAGTGCTCGGCACATAGTAAGCGCTTACCAAATACCAACATCGTTATTATTATTATATTAGCGAGCTGGTACCATCGTCCCCTGGTGGAAGTGTGGGGATGTAGAGGTGTGTGAATTACAGCCCCTGGGCCAAACTCTTTCATCAGGCCTTTTAGTTCAGCCAAAATAGCTCAGCTGCTGAACACCAAGTCCCAGGGCGGGGGCCGGGGGGTGTTGGGGGGAGGAAGCTGAGTGGAGGTAATAATAATGATAATAATAATAATGATGGCATTTGGCAAGGGCTTACTAAGTGCCAGGCACTGTGCCAAGTGCTGGGGTGGATACAAGCAAATGGGGTTAGACACAATCCCCGTCCTGTCTGGGGTTCACAGTCTCAATCCCCATTTTCCAGATGAGGGAACCGAGGCCGAGAATACTCAAGTGACTTACCCAAGATCGTACACCAGCAGAGCCGGGAATAAAGCCGTAAAATGCTACCCCCAGTCACAGGCCCCACCAAAGCCTCAAAGTGGGATTCTCTTGCTGGGCCGGTGCTCAGACATCAGGAGGAGAACACAGAAAAGCCAAGGGATTTCCTTGGTGGGTTTGGAACCGTCTCAACCCTCCGATGGGGGTGAGCACAAGATCCCCGAATGCAACTAGTCAATCGATCAATCAATCAATCAATCATATTTTATTAAGCATTTGTGTGCAGAGCACTGTATTAAGCACTTGGGAGAGCACAATACCACAGAGTTTATAGACACCTTCCCTCCCCACAGCGAGAGGGGGAGACAGACATTAATGTAAATAAGTCATTTATAATATATAATTTATAGAGACCTACAAAAGTGCTGTGGGGCTGAAGGTGGGGCAAGTATCAAATGTCTCAAACTCACAGATCCAACTGCATAGATGATGTAGAAGGGAGAGGAAGCCTTCATCAGGGAAGGCCTCCTGAAGGAGATGTGATCTCCATAATCAATCAATCGATCGATTGCATTTATTGAGCACTTACTGTGTGCAGCGCCTTGTACCAAGCACTTGGGAGAGCACAATTCAATAGAATTTTAAAGGACACATCCCCTGCCTACAACGAGCTTACAGTCTAGAAGGGGAGACAGACATGAATATGAATAAATAAGATGGGAAGAGTGGTGGTCTGGCATATATAAAGCAGGGAGGGATTTTCAGACTAAAGGGAGAATGTGAGAAAGGAGTCTGGGGCGAGAATAGATGAGATAAGTCCGTGGCTTAGTAGTTCAGCGGACTGAAACCCAGATCATTTCGGGGGTGGGACAGGAGAGTGAAATTTGAGGGGGGGGGGTGTCCCTGCAAATTCAGAATGCCATTTTATTTTGGGGTATTTGTTAAGTGCTTACTATGTGTCAAACACCTTTCTAAAAGCTGCGGTTGATTCAAGTCAATTAGGTTGGAACCAATCCCAGGTCGGCATGGAGCTCACAGACCTTAGAAATAGGTCTCTAAATACGAAAGACAAAGATACTGTGTCCAACCTGATCTGCTTATGTCCACCCAAGTTCTTAGAACAGTGTCGGGGATGTGGTTAGTGCTTAAAAAAATACCACTATTATTATTAATAATAAAGCTACATAAAACATATCGTAGTGAATTCAAGTTGTCTGAAGAGGGTGCTGGAGGGCTCTGGGATCTGAGAAGGCCTCAGGGCAGCTTGGATCCCAAGCCAAAAAAATCCTGGCGTAAAAAATGCAACCGAAGTCATTCAGGGTGGGGCCTTGAGGCCATTTTGCCTGAGTCACGTGAGAGGGCTGGGGAATCCCTCCTCTGAGGCAGAGCACGGTGAGGCTGTTTGGAATGGGAGCCAACCCTACCCAATGCCGTCCCCAGTCCTAATCAGAGTAATCATATTTGGGGTATTTTGTAAGCGTTTACTACATGCCAAGCACTGTGCTAAGCACTGGGGTAGATGCAATCCTATCAGTCCCTGTTTCACATGGGGCTCAAAGTCTAACGGGGGGAGAACAGATATATAGCTGGTGTTTGTAAAATACAAGTGAGGAATTGTGGCCTGGAAATCCCTCCCTTTCTCTATCCAACGATTACACTACCCACCTTCGAAGCCTTATTGAAGGCACATCTCCTCCAAGAGGGCTTCCCTATCTGAGTCCTCATAGTAAGCACTTCACAAATACCAGTTATTGTTATTATTAGTCATTCCAGCTGTAGAGTAAATAAGGTGGGTGAAGCAGGGAAAAGGACGATGACGATATTTTAGATTAAGAGAGCAAATCCCTTTGGGGGCAAGCAGGGGAAGAGGAAAAGACTAAACCATCTTTTAGATAGGCTCAGAAGTAGAGCAGAACAAATCCTTTATTGAAAGCCACTGAGAAACTTAATGGCTAATCAATCAGTTGGCAGTATACTGAGGGCTTACTTTGTGCAGAATAGTGTACTAACCACTTAGAAGAGTAAAAGAGAGAGGAAAATAATAATAATAACTGTAGTATTTGTTAAGTGCTTACTATGTGCCAGGTACTGTACTAAACACTGGGGTAGGTACAAGATGATAAAGTCCCTCAAGGAACTCTCAGTTTAAGTAGGAGGGAGAACAGGTACTGAATCCATATTTTGCAGATGAAGGAACTGGGGCACGGAGAAGTGAAGTGACATGCCTAAGGTCAGACAGCTGGTAGGACTAGAACCCAGTTCCTCAGGCTTACGGCCCGTATGCTATGCACTGGCCAGTAGACACAATCACTGTCCCGAAGGAGCTTACAATGGAGCTGGGAAGGTGAACATTAAAATAAATTACAAGTAAGGGAAGCCACCAAATATAAAGTCAGTCAATCATTTTTATTGAGCACTTACTGTGTGCGGAGCACAGTACTAAGCGCTTGGGAGACTACGATATAACAGTAAACTGGCACATTCCCTTCCCAAAATGAGCTTACAGTCTAGAGACAGGCATTAAGGTAAATAAATGTCCATAAATCAAAATATATAAAAAGATATTTACAAGAGTGTTGTGAGGGTGGAGTAGGCGTGTAGATCAAAGTGATTGTGTGGGGAAAGGGGAGCCCTCTGGTTCTCTCTAGGAAGGAACAGGAAATGAAGCAATAAGCAGAAAATACAAAATTTCTCCATCACTAACGGTTGGCTGGTGCCACCCCTGTCAAGTCATCTCTAATGCTCTATTGTTAATAAAGAGGAAAAATTATTTTAAAATCATTTGCAGCATCTTGATCTTATGAATGAATGATGGAATCATTTGTGCTTTTGGAGCACCCGCTCTGTGCAGAGCACTGTTGTGAGCACTACACAGTCCCTGTCCTGAGGAAGCATGCAATCTCTAGGGGGAGGCAGATGCAAAAATAAATTGCAGGTAAGGGGAGGCATCAGAGTTTAAAGATGGGTACATAAGCATAATCCAATTATGGTGAACATGTGTAGGGAGAGGGAGTTAAGATGTCTTGTGAATAAGTGACTCCAGCACAAAAAAATAAATACTTGCTGATTATGGTGAAGGTGTGTAGGGAGAAAGAGTCAAGGTAAAGAGAACATGGTTAGGGAACACGTCTACTTATTCTCTTGTACTATTCTCTCCTGAGCGCTTAGAACAGTCCTCTGGACGTAGTGAGCTCTTAATGAATATCATTGCTTGAGTAGGGAGAGATAGAAGCGACGTGGCTTAGAGGATAGAACATGGACCTGGGAGTCAGAAGGACCTGGCTTCTAATCCTAGCTCTGCCACTTGTCTGCTGGGCGACCTTGACCAAGTCACATCACTTCTCTGGGCCTCAGTTCCCTCATCTGTAAAATGGGGATAAAGACTGTGAGCCCCATGCGGGACAGGGACCGTGTCCAACCTGATTAACTCGTAACCACCCCAGCCCTCAGAACAGTGCCTGGCACGTAGGAAGCGCTTAACAAATACCTTTTTTAAAAAAAGAAGTGTCTGGTGAATAAACAGCAACCACACAACAACAGAAGGCTTGCCGTTGTTTTCCTTGTCCCCAATCAGAGAACAAATCTCTCCAAACGTACCCGGCGGGCCACCAAACCAGTAACCCAGTGTGTTTCAATTCCTCCCGGCTCGGTGCTTGTTTCTGTGGTGGGGGAGGAGGGGCGGTAAAGCCTGCTACACACCACCAGGGATCGACCACAGACCGCGAGCCGAAGGGGAGAGGGCACACAATGTACTGGGGTGAAGGGGCCCTGTCCCCAGCTTTGCTGGGGAGGCCCCCCCCCCCCGCTCTTCCACTATACATTGCTTCTGAGTCGCTCCTAGCAACCAGGCCGAGGGGACCACGTCACTCGGGAGCATGGGAAGTAGCGCCGTTAAAAATAAATTCGTCGACAATAATAAAGCCCGGCCCGGCCTGAGAAGGGAAAGAGATGAATTCGGAGCTGGCCGCCCTCCAAAAGCCAATCCCACAGGAAGCACAGGAAATGATGGGGGGATTAATCACTTGGGCATGGAGTGGGTACACTTAACTCCGCTTAGAGGGCGAGCAGCGGTTGGGTCCTGGACGACAGATAGGAACCGAGGTCCCGCTTCGCCAGCCCCTCCGCCGTGTCCAGGAATTATGGGTTAAATTTCTAAGCTGAAAACGGTTGCCAGGCAGAGCGTGCCCAAGTAGTTACAATCAATCAATCAGAGGGATTGAGCGAATGCTTACGGAGCACTGTACTAAGCCCTTGGGAGAGTACAGTACAACACAGTTGGAAGACACTTTCACTGCCTGCAGCGAGAAGCAGTGTGGCCTAGTAGATAGAGCATGGGCCTGGGAGTCAGAAGGACCTAGGTTCTAATCCCGGCTCCGCCTCTTGCTGTGTGACGTCGGGCAAGTCCCTTAACTTCTCTACGCTTCAGTTACCGCCTCAGGAAAACGGGGATTAAGACTGTGAGCCCCACGTGGGACACAGACTGTGTCCAAACAGAATAACTTGTATCTATCCCAGTGCTTAGAACAGTGCTTCGCACACAGTAAGCCCTGAATAAATACAATAAAAACAAACAAAGATGAGCTTGCGGTCTAGAGGACAAAATCACTATAGATTCTTGACCCATCCCATCACAACCACGCTGTGACGATGTGCCAGAAAGCATTTTAGAAAAGAGGGATGAGCCCCCCAGTTTTATACTCCCTTTGCCAGTGCATCTTGGAGGCAACCTCTCTCTCCAATCAATCAGTAATAATAGTAATTAATAATTATGGTATTTGTTAAGCATTTACTACGTGCCAGGCACTGTCCCAAGCCCTGGGGTAGATACAAGCTTATCAGGTTGAACACAGTTACTGTCCCACATGGTGCTTTACAGTTTTAATCCCCATCTCTGAGGCACAGAGAAGTGAAGTGATTTGCCTAAGGTCCCACAGCAGACAAGTGGCGGACCCGGGATTAGAACCCATCAACTTCTGACTCCTTGGTCTGTGCTCTATCCACTAGGCCAAGCTGCTTCTTTAGGCCAGGCAATAAATGGTATTTATTGAGCCCTAATTGTGTGCAGAACACTGTTCTGAGCGCTTGGAAGAGTAGAGTGGGTAGTCAGGCTCCCTCCTACCCCCAAGGAGCATATAGTCTAGCGTGTCCTGTCTTGTTTCTGTGCTGTTGAGTCGTCTCCGACCCATAGCGACGTCATGGACGCATCTCCCCCGGAACGCCCCACCTCCATCTGCAATCGTTCCGGTAGTGCATCCGGAGAGTTTTCTTGGTAAAAATCCGGAAGTGATTTACTATTGCCTCCTTCCACTCAGTAAACTTGAGTCATTCATTCATTCATTCATTCATTCAATAGTATTTATTGAGCCCTTATTATGTGCAGAGCACTGTACTAAGTGTTTGGAATGTACAATTCGGCAACAGATAGAGCCAATCCCTGCCCAGTGATGGGCTCCTCGACTCTCTCTGGTGCAGCTGTTGCCCAGCAAAGTTGAGTTTTGACTTGTAGCAGATGGCCTGCCACTCGCCAGCCACTGCCCAAACTAGGAATGGAATGGGTAGGCCTCTGCTTGATTCTCCCTCCCGTAGTCAAGACTTGGTAGAGCGCTGGAAACTCTTCAGGCGTGATCCTGATAAGGGAGTCTAGCGGGAGAAACGGTAATATCCCTGGCCGTCATCAACCCCGGCCCACCAAACCCCACCCACCCACCCTACTCCCCTTCCCCGATTAAACCCTCTTTTCCCCAGCTCCCTTCTGTGTCTGTGCCCTCGGATCAAGCAGCATGATATAGTGGATAGAGCACAGGCCTGGGAGTCAGAAGGTCATGGGTTCTAATTCCAGCTCCGCCGCTTTTCTGCTGCGTGACCTTGGGCACGTCACTTCGCTTCTCGGTGTCTCATTTCCCTCGTCCGTAAAATGGGTATTGAGACTGTGAGCCCCACAAGGGACAGGGACTGTGTCCAACCCGATTTGTTTGTATCCACCCCAGTGCTTAGTACAGTGCCTGGCACATAGTAAGTGCTTAACAAATACCATAATTACTATTATTATCTGTGACCTTTGGACAGTTGATATTTGCCCAACCCCACAGCACTTATATACATATCTTTCAATCACATATTATAAATCACTTATCCACCTGTCTCCCCTTCTAGACTATGAGCTCGTTACGGGCAGGGGACGCATCTGCTGAATCTTTTGTACCGTACTCTCCCAAGCACTTAGTACAGTGCTCTGCGCATAGTAGATACCCTCGATTGATTAAATAGGGGTTCAGGTTCAAGGCTTCAGATCCAACAATGGGTGATTCTTCTGCTACAAGGCCGAGCCAGGCGCAGGTGGCGCGGTGGGTAGTCTCTGAGGGGAGAAAGGTGGTACGTGCCGGGTTCCGGCCGGGGGGAGCCGGAGGCTCGATGCTGCTTCTGCTTCTGGATAATGCGGCTTCTGAGGTCGAGACTGCCGTCTCAGCTCCCTCCGGGGCCCTGCCAGCTGCAAAAGAGGTAGGTTCAGCGGAGGAGAGCTGTGGGAAACTGGCAAAAAGGGGCAGCAAGCGGAGCAGACTGGGACTGGCAGGGTGGAGCCAGAAAGAGGAAGCCCCAGGAGGCGGGGCCCACGGGGCGATGTCAATGCCAATGGCTCAGCCAGGGGCCACTGGGCCATGCCGGCACGTCTGCCCTCTGGCATGCATCACCCTCACCTTCAAAGCCTTATTAAAAGCACGTGTTTTCATAACAGAAGCAGCATGGCGTAATGGAAAGAGCATGGGCTTGGGAGTCAGAAGGTCGTGGGCTCTAATTGCCGCTCCACCACTTGTCTGCTGTGTGACCTCGGGCAAGTCACTTCACTTCTCTGTGCCCCAGTTACCTCATCTGTAAAATGGGGGTTGAGACTGGGAACCCCATGTGGGACAGAGACTGTGTCCAACCTGATCTGCTTGTATCCACCCAAGTGCTCAGTAGAGTGACCGGCACAAAGTAAGTGTTTAACAAATACCGCAGTTATTATTATTATTGTTATTATTACATCTCTTCCAAGAGGGCTTCCCTGACTAAGCCCTCAGTTCTCCTCTTCTCCCATTCCCTTCTGTCTTGCCCTTGAATTTGGATTTGCCGCCTTTATTCTCCCCCTTCCTTAGCCCCATAGCACTTAGATACATATCTGTAATTTATTTATTTATGTTAATGTCCATCTCCCTCTCTAGACTGTTATTATTATCATCTCCCAAGAAATCCTCCCTACTATCCACAAGACCCCTCCCCCCTTTGCTCGGCAAACCTAAGCCTTCAATTGGCCAGAGGCTCACAGGGTTACACAATTTCAGATGTGCTTCTCTCTTTTTTAGTTTGATCAAAAGCCCCCGTGAAATAAGAGCCAGGAGAGGAAGGTAGGGATTTGAAGCCTCCTCAGCCTGGAAAAGAGGAATCCAGTATCTTGCCTTTTCCCACTGGGCACACTCAGTCAACCATATTTATGGAGCACTGACTGGGTGCAGAGCACCGTACTAAGCACTTGGGAGAGTATAATAGAACAATATAACAGAAACATTTCCTGCCCCCAGCAGTTTACAGTCTAGAGGGGGAAGCAGACATTAATATGAAGTAGTTTATAATATATAATATATAATTTAAAGATCGGAACAGAAGTTCTGTGGGGTTAGGGATAAATATTATATGTCCAAAGGTATATTATATATTATATTATATTCCAGTTCTGAGTGCAGAGATGACACGGGAGGGAGAGGAAGCTGGGGAAAAGAGGGCTTAATCGGGGAAGGCCTCTTGGAGGAGATGCGACCTTAATAATGTTTTGAAGCAGAGGATGATGGTCTGACGTAATAATAATACCTTCATAATGATAATAATAATTTTAAGCAATTTTAATGCATCAAACACTGTTCTGAGCAATGGAGTAGATACTAGTTAATTAGATCAGACACAGTCCCTGTCCCTCATGGGGCTCAAAGTCTAAGTGGGGAGGACAGTTATTGAATTCCCATTCTACAGATGAGGAAGCTGAGGCTTGGGGAACTTAAGTGATTGTCTGAGGTCACGCAGCAGGCATGTGGCAGAGCTGGGATTATAACCTAGGCCCTCTTTCTCCCAGGACTGTGATCTTTCCACTAGGCCACACAACAAGTGCTTAGTACAGTGCTCTGCACACAGTAAGCGCTCAACAAATACGATTGAATGAATGATTGAATGAGTGAATGGTTGGAAGTATTCTAGTCCAGAAGCTGGCAGTGAAGTAAAGTCCTTCACAGTGTCAAGGCACCCATCCATCCTTAGATTAAACAATTTGGGCAAGAGGCAGGTCTTGGGCAATCTCCTATTAGGCCACGTTTCCGCCACTGAAGACCCTCAGCAGAGAAATGGACAAAAGAACCCTGGAGTTGAAACTTTTTCCTGACTTCACGAAATTATTACTTAGGCTCACGGTGTGGAACGTTTCAGCTCGCAAGTTGGGTGACCAAGGTAATAATAATAATTATGGCACTTGTTAAGCACTTATGGTGTGCCAAGCACTCTACTAAGCGCTGAGTTAGATACAAGCAAATTGGGTTGGACCCAGTCCCTGTCCCACATGGGGCTCACACTCTTAATCCCCATTTTCCAGATGAAGGAATTGAGGCCCGGAGAAGTGAATGACTTGTCCAAGGTCCCAGAACAGACGAGCGGCAGAGCTGGGATTAGAACCCGTGACCTTCTGACTCCCAGGCGCGTGCTCTATCCACTAGGCCTCAGAGGTAAACACCCTCTGGTGGGGTTGAGGCATTCAGGACTGCTGGAATCTGCTACACACATTACTCAACCAGGGAAAATGACATCAGCCATCAGATTCCAAAAAATCAGTTTCTGATTTGGGTGTTTTTGTTCAAATAGTCAAACACAACCCGTAGAAATTGAAAAGCGGCGTGGCTCAGGGGAAAGAGCACAAAACTGGGAATCAGGAGATCTGGATCCTAATCACAGCTTCATCATTTGCCTGCTGTGTGACCTCGGGCACTTCTCGAAACCCGACTCCTCCACTTGTCTGCTGTGTGACCTTGGGCAAGTCACTTCACTTCTCTGGGCCTCATTGCCCCATCTGTAAAATGGGGATGGAGACTGTGAGCCCGATATGAGACAGGGACTGTGTCCAACCCAATTTGCCTGTACCCACCCCAGCGCTTAGTGGAGTGCCTGGCACTAGTAAGCACTTGACAAACATCACAATTATTATTATTATTATTATTATTGTTCTCGGCACCTCAGTCTCCTCATCTGTCAAATGGAGATTAAAGACCTGTTCCCAGTGTCCTGATTCACTTTACACCTAAAAGGAAATCCACAGAGAGTGCTTGCGCATGAACCCAGGGACCTTTATTCTCTGACAAGCAGCATGGCCAAGTGGATGGAGCACAGGCGGAGGAGTCAGAAGGATCTGGGTTCTAATTCCGACTCTGCCACTTGACTGCTGTGGGACCCGGGTGAAGTCACTTCACTTCTCTGTGCCTCAGTCTCCTCATCTGTAGAATGGGGACTAAAACTGTAAGCACCATGCGGGACTGAGAGGAACTGTGTCCAAACTGATAAGCTTGTATCTACCCCAGCGCTTAGTACAGAGGCTTGAAGCTGCTCCTGGACCGTGCAGCTTCCGAGGCTCAGACTGCCGTCTCGGCTTCAGTCATTCATTCAATAGTATTTATTGAGCGCTTACTGTGTGCAGAGCACTGTACCAAATTTGGCAACAGATAGAGACAATCCCTGCCCATTGACGGGCAGGAGCTTCCTCTACCAGCCGCGAAAACGTAGGTTCTCCGGCAAAGAGCCAGCGCTCACCAAATACCAATTTAAAAAGGGGGGGGGGGAGGAGAAGCACATTCTGGAGTCCTCCCCTATCCTCTTTATACCCAAGGGGGTGGGGGGGTGGCCTGCCAAACGAATTCTCTTCCCCTCTTCAAAACCCTACTTAAAGCTCACCTCCTCCAAGAGGCCTTCCCAGACTGAGCTCCCCTTTTCCCTCTGCTCCCTCTACCCACCCCCCTTCACCTCTCCGCAGCTAAGCCCTCTTTTCCCCCCTCTCCCTCTGCTCCTCCCCCTCTCCCGTCCCATCCCCTCAGCACTGTACTCGTCCGCTCGACTGTATAGATCTTCATCACCCTATTGGTTTTCTTTAATGAGATGTACATCACCCTGATTCTATTTATTTGCTATTGTTTTAATGAGATGTCCATCCCCTCGATTCTATTTACTGCTAATGTTCTCGTCTGTCCGTCTCCCCCGATTAGAGCGTAAGCCCGTCAAAGGGCAGGGACTGTCTCTATCTGTTGCCGATTTGTACATTCCAAGCGCTCAGTACAGTGCTCTGCACATAGTAAGTGCTCAATAAATATTATTGAATGAATGAATGAAGGGGGTCTCTCCCTGACCACCCCGCTTGCAGAAGATAGCGGCCCAACCCAGACAGCAACTTCACCCAGCAAGGGTTGTCACCCTTCTCATCCCCTGGGTGCAAAAAGCTGGAGAGGAAAGCTCTTTCCATAAATAACTTGTTTTCTCCCTTCCTCCCATCCCACTTCCCACCAGGGATGATTCATCCGCCTCGTCTGCACCCCAAACCATCTGTCCCCCACCGGGCAGGGAGCAGGGGAGAGGCGTCTCTCCGTTTGCGCGAAGCCATCTGGTTACCGCCGCGTGGCTCAGCGGAAAGAGCACGGGCTTGGCAGTCGGAGGTCATGGGTTCGAATCCCAGCTCTGCCGCTTGTCAGCTGCGTGACTGGGCAAGTCAGTTCACTTCTCTGTGTCTCAGTTACCTCATCTGTAAAATGGGGATTAACTGTGAGCCGCACGTGAGACAACCTGATGACCCTGTATCTACCCCAGCGCTTAGAACAGTGCTCTGCCCATAGTAAGAGCTTAACAGATGCCAACAATATTAGTTCCCCTTTACGTGAGAGCATCTCCGAAAGGCAGGCTTTGGCTAAGATCCAGACACCAACGCTCCGTTCCAAGCGAAGCCAAAAAACTAAAATAAAATAATTATAATATAACCGCAAAAGACGGAACATTGTGTTCTCCTGAAAAGGCGGGGGTGGAGGCGGCAAGGCCAGTGGAGAAAAAAAAAAACGCTACATCGGCCCTGCTTTAAGGACCTGGATACTAAACAACAGATGCTTCAAGCGTCTACTGATCTGGCTGAGCTGTTTTCCCTTTAATAATAATAATTATGGCATTTGATAAGTGCTTACTATGTGCCAAGCATTGCTCTAAGCAATGGGGAAGATACAGCATGGCTCAGTGGAAAGAGCCCAGGCTTGGGAGTCAGAGGTCTTGGGTTTGAATCCCAGCTCTGCCGCTTGTCAGCTGTGTGACTGTGGGCAAGTCACCTAACTTCTCTGTGCCACAGTTACCTCATCTGTAAAATGGGGATGAAGACTGTGAGCCTCAAATGGGACAACCTGATGACCCTGTATCTACCCCAGCGCTTAGAACAGTGCTCTGCACATAGTAAGCGCTTAACAAATACCAACATAATTATTATTATTAAAGTGATCAGGTTGTCCCACATGGGGCTCACAGACTTCATCCCCATTTTACAGATGAGGTAACTGAGGCACAGAGAAGCGAAGTGACTTGCCCAAAGTCACACAGCTGACAAGCATAGTACACCCAGATCTCTTTTTCTCTAGGGGCTTCTCGTCTCAATGATAATTTTAATAATAACAATAATAATTGTTAAGCACTTACGACGTGCCCAGCACTGTACTAAGCACTGGGGTAGATGCAAGATAATCAGATCCCACATGGGGTTCACAGTCCAACTAGGAAGGAGAACAGATATTGAATCCCCATTTTAGAGATGAGGGAACTGAAGCATGGAGAAATTAAAGTGGCTTGCCTAAAGGCACACACGGCAGTCAGTCAATCGTATTTATTAAGCACTTACTGTGTGCAGAGCATAGTACTAAACACTGGGGCGAGTACACTGTAAAATAAACTGACACATTCCCTGCCCACGACAAGCTTACAGTCTGTCACGGAAGACAAGTGACAGAGCCAGGATTGGAAGCAGCATGGTGTAGTGGATAGAGCCGGGGCCTGGGAGTCAGAAGGTCATGAGTTTTAATCCCATCTCCGCCGCTTGTCTGCTGTGTGACCTTGGGCAAGGCACTTCACTTCTCTGAGCCTCGGTTACCTCATCTGTAAATTGGGGATTGAAACTGTGAGCCCCACGTGGGACAGGGACTGTGTCCAACCCGATTTGCTTGTATCCGCCTGAGCGCTTAGTACAGTGCCTGACACACAGTAAGCACTTAACAAATACCATAATTATTCATTTTCATTCAGCACTTAGAACAGTGCTTTTACATAGTAGGTGCTTAACAAATACCATCATCATTATTATTATTATTATTGGAACCAAATGTCCTCTAACTCCAAGGCTCATGCTCTTCCCACAAGATCAAAGCGCTTCTCTGAAATGTGAAGGGTTAATGCTGCCTTATTGCCTTCAGATTGGGAAAAGCTGGGAAATAGCACAGGTGTTCATCAAAGTCATCTGGATAGTGTGATTTTCAAGCACTGCAGTAACCCTAATTGTCTTATCCCAGTTTGGTGGTGTTCTCGGAGCATATTTAAACCTTTCTGTAACCAAGTAGACCTCAGAGCCAAACAAATGTCTCCAAGGGCCAGAAGGATTTCACTGTAGAGCCAGGGAAAAGTCAAAAGGAGCCTGAGCAGAAGGATGACGCAGTGGGTCCCCAAGAGAAGGTATGTAATATTCCGTCTCCTTTTTTTCCCCCCCCGTATTTCAAATTTCCTTCATACATGTGGATGTTGGCCTCCATTATTAGTACATTAGTATGAGTACTTATTGAGCATAGACTGGGTGCAGAACAATATACTTGGTGCTTGGGGTAAAACACTCGTCTGCTGTGTGACCTTGGGCAAATCACTTCACTTCTCTGGGCCTCAGTTACCTCCTTTGGAAAATGGGAATCGAGACTATTGAGCCCCAGGTGGGACAGAGACTGTGTCCAACCCGGTTTGCTTGTCTCCACCCCAGTGCTGAATAGAGTGTTTGGTACAAAGTAAGCACTTAATACCATTATTATTATCACTATTCATTCATTCAATAGTATGTATTGAGCACTTACTATGTGCAGAGCACTGTACTAAGCACTTGGAATGTACAAATCGGTAACAGAGTCCCTACTTAAAAGTAGGGTCCTTGCCCTTGAGGATTTTACAGAATTTACATGGACCCCCCTCCCCGCCCCACTCATGTGATGCCTCTTATTTCCCTTCTCCCACCAACACGTGCACACACAATATCCATGTTCATATACACTGGTTTTCCCAGCTGAGCCTTCTTGTTGTCAACAGTGTTTATTGAGTGCTTACTCTGTGCGGAACACCACACTAAGGACTTGGGAGAGTGAGTAGACATGATCCTTGCCCGCAGAAGGTTTGTAATCTCGCTGCTGCTCCATATAGGAATAGGTCCGAGTCCAGTTAGTGTTTGCTTTTTAGAGAAGGAAACCGGCTTAGGCCCAAGCTTTATAATTAACTGAATATATCCAAATAGAAGTAACATGATGTTGGGAGTTAGGAATGTTGGATTTTAATCCCACTTCTGCCACTGAGTGCAGCTGGGTAAATTTGTTAAAAAGCTTCCTTGTTAGTAGGCAGTGTGGTCTAGTGGAATGAACACGGGCCTGGAAGTCAGAGGACCTTGTTTCTAATCCCAGTTCCACCATTTGCCTGCTGTGTGACCTCGGACAAGTCACTTAACTTTTCTCATCCTCAGTTTCCACATCTGTCAAATGGGGAGTCAATCACTGACCCCCTTCTCTGCTCCGCCACTTGTCAGCTGGGTGACTTTGGGCAAGTCACTTAACTCCTCTGTGCCTCAGTTATCTGTAAAATGGGGATTAAGACTGTGAGCCCCACGTGGGACAACCTGATAACCTTGTATCTACCCTAGCATTTAGGACAGTGCCTGGCACATAGTAAGCACTTAACAAATTCCACCATTATTATTATTCCTTAGACTGTGATTCCAAAGTGGGACGGAAACTGTGCCTGAGCTGATCATCACTATCTAACCCAGCCCTTATCATAGGTTTATTCTTAACCGAGTCACTCTTAACTATGTTGGGGCATAGCAGCAAGGCCAAGGGGTATCTCTGAACTACAGTGTCGCATATCTGGTGTGCAGGGATTTTGGTCTTTAAGGGCTTACTGCATAGCAGAGGCTGGGGGCAACTTGTCAGTTCACAGCCTGAGAGATTAGCAGGTGCATTCAAGACTGGATAATCAATCAATTGTAATTGTTGAGCATTTACTGTGTGCAGAGCATTGTACTAAGCACTTGAGAGAGTATGCTACAATAATATAACAGAGTTGGTAGATTACACTGCTTTCCCACAGTGAGTTTACCATCTAGAGAGGGGAGGGGGCAGCTAATAATAATTGTGGAATTTAAGTGCTTACCATGTGCTGTTCTAAGCTAATCAGACTGGATACAATTCCTGTCCCACATGGGTTTACAATCTTAATCCCCATTTTACAGATGCGGTAAGTGAAAATCCCCAAACTCCCCAACCTCACTGCAGACTGGAAGAGAATTACAGATATCTCTGTCGAGGTCGGTAGCAGAGACCCACTCAGATAATAGCCATATATGTAATGTGATTGACATGTAGACGTGCTGAGAGCCACATACAATTACATGAAACGACACTAACTACAGTGGAACAAATAATAACAGCAGCAATATGTTTGTTCTCCCTCTTATCTGTAAGGAGTGTTTGGCTGTATCCAAGGAATACTTTAGCCATTCCTGGCAGGCGGTTACTCCAGGTGTGAGATGGGACCTCTATTTCAATGGCTCCAAAGCAGTACACCGTAATGATTGTGAATCTCCTTGTGGGGCAAGCAGTGCTATTTTTCTGGGAAACAGGAAAAAGAACCTCTGCAGTCCTCTGCTCCATTCTCTCCTTCAGTCTGTTATATTGATATATTGTACTTTGCCAATAGTGAGGAGTTTCGGTTTGAAACTCTGCACCCAGTAAGAGCTCAATAAATCCCATTGATTGACACTCTGGCTTTAGCCCACACCCTCTTGGGGAGAGTGCCTGACTCCTGTCTTCCTGAATTTAAGAGAACTGGGCTCAGGGACGGTAATACTAATAATAATAATGACGATGGCATTTAAGTGCTTACTATATGCCTGTAAGATGGATACAATTTCTAAATTCAGGGGTAGTTACCAGGTAATCAGGTTATCCCAAGTGGGGCTCACGGTCTTAATCCCCATTTTACAGATGAGGTAACTGAGGCACAGAGAAATTAAGTGGCTTGCCCAAGGTCACACAGCTGATGAGTGGTGGAGCCAGGATTAGAACCCATGTCCTCTGACTCCTAAGCCCGTGCTCTTTCCACTAAGCCACACTGCTTCCCATGAAGCTGTGAATTCAGTCGAAGATGAAGTGGTGTGCAGCGCTGGCTAAGAGCCAAGATGCCACGGGGACAGACAGCTTGGAAATACAGGTGTTTAAATAACAACTGTCTAGGCTAGACAGACGTGCGGAGGCAATAAGAATTTTCAAGTGCCGGTGACTCAGAGGAAGTGTGCAGGACTATATGCCATATCCAGCCGCCCTGCTAAATGGACTAAGAAGATTTCCTTTGCCCATATAATAATTAGGAGTTTACTACGTGCCAAACACTAGACCAAATGCCTGGGTATATACGCTGTAACAAGATCGGACACAGTCCCTTCCCCCAGGGGCTCATAGAGGGAGAGAGAATGGGGATTTAATTCCCACTTCTCAGATGAGAGAAAACAGCATGGCCTAGAGGAAAGAGCATGAGCTCGGGAGTCGGAAGACCTGGCTTCTGATCCTGCCTCCGTCACTTGCCTGCTGTGTGACCTTGGGCAAGTCACTTCACTTCTCTGGGCCTCACTTCCCTCATCTGTAAAATGGGGAATAGTAATAATGATATTAAGCGCTTCACTGTTCTAAGCACTGGGGGGGATACAAGGTAATCAGATTGTCCCACATGGGTCTCACAGTCTTAATCCCCATTTTACAGATGAGGTAACTGAGGCACAGAGAAGTGAAGTGATTTGCCCAAAGTCACAGAGCTGACAAGTGGCGGAGCGGGATTAGAACCCACGACCTCTGACTCCCAAACCCGGGGTCTTTCCCCTGAATCTGTGAGCCCTTCATGGGGCAGGGACTGTGTCCAACCCAATTATCTTCTATCTACCCCAGCACTTAGTACAGTGCCTGGAATATAAGTGTTTAACAACTATCTGAATTATTGTTATTGATCCTGGCTCTGCCATTTGCCTGCCATATGATCTCGGGCAAGTTGCTTCACTTCTCTGTGCCCTAGTTTCCTCATGTGGAAAATAGGGATTAAGACTGTGCGCCTTACATGGGACATGGACTCTGTCCAACTTGATCACCTTGTTTCAACCCAGTGTTTAGAACAGTGCCAGGCACATACACTCTTAACAAATACCATTTTAAAAAAAAGGGAGAAAGAACAGAAGTAAAGAGAAATGACTTGCCCAAAATCTCAAAGCAGACTTCCAGACCTGAACTCTTCTCACTAGACCATCCGGCTTCTCTAGTGACTAGGATGGCTGGTCAGTGGTCCATTCTGATACCAAGCAGTCTGTATGTCCAGTGAGCCTGGTGTCTGTGTGTTGGACATATGTCACCAGATGCTTTTAGATCCATTATTGTTATATTAAATGCTCAAAACCTTCCTCTCCCAAAGCAGCCATATGTTTGTGAGTACGGCTGTGGTTGGATGGGAAGAAGGTAAAGTACAAAATTGGCGGGGGAGACGTATTTCCTTCTACCTACCTCATCCCCACCCTCTGGCAGACGCTTTCGGGGAAATTCTCATCCCCCATCAGATCGATCTTAACTCTCCGCTCTGTTGCTTGCCTGCTGCCGTGTGACCGTGGGCAGGCCACGTGGCCTAGCAGCGAGAAGCAGCGTGGCCCAGTGGACGGAGCACGGGCCTGGGAGTCAGAAGGACCTGCGTTCGAATCCCAGCTCCGCCAATTGCCTGCTGCGTGACCTTGACCGAGTCACTTCACTTCTCTGGGCCTCAGTTCCCTCATCTGTAACATGGGGATGAAAACTGTGAGCCCCCTGTGGGACAGGGACTTTGTCCAACCCAATTTACTTGTATACTCCAGTATTTAGAACAGAGCCTGGCATATAGTGAAGCGCTCGACAGATACCACAATCAGGATTATTACTATTATGAAATAACTTAATTTCTCTGTGCCTCAGTTCTGTCATCCATAAAATGGGGATTCAATTCCTGCTCTCCCTCCCTTTTAGACTGTGAGCCCCTTGAGGGAGAGGAACTGTGTCCAACCTGATTGTCTCAAATCTAGCCCAGAGCTTAGACCACTGTTTGGCACATAGTATGTGCTTAACAAATACTATTATTATTAATAATAGCAAGCTGCTATTAATAATAACTCTCCCAGAGAGAATATGTATCTGAACATTACAGAGAAGCTAGCTCCAGACCTTTTAGTTAGATAACACGACCTTTTTGAGTTAGACAGGAGCTAAATACTTTTCCACCGTGCCTTCTTGCCCTCATAGCAGTGGTGAATTTGCAGAGCTGGGCAGAACGCCCAGTGCTTACTAAGCTCGAGAGACCGAGCAGGCTGTAACCTCATGCGAGGACATGTGCAGCAGGAAGGCAGGGCCTGGGATTTCCCAGTCCAATACCATTGGCTGGCTAAAAGACACACCACTCACAGAAAAGCCAACCAGAGCCTTCTGTTTTTTCTTCTTCTTTTTTTTAATCATCTTCTTAAATGGTCCTTGCTTGAGACTCAGAACCTCCTCCTTAAAAAGGAACCAAGAAGGGAAATTAACCCCAGAGGGGAATGAAATGTTGGATATGCTGGTTAATTAGGGCTTATTAAACAATGCAGTTTGGCTTTTTCTGTCTTCAAAGGATCCAAGAGCAACAAGACTAAAATTAACCCCTTTCCCTGCCAGAAATTTAGAACACTAGTTTAACTCTTTATGGATTAGGAGGTGATGAACTTCAGACATTTGGCAGGAAAGAGAAGCACCGTGACGTCAGCACCTGCAGAAACATTCCTTATCTGTAAAAAGGAAACTCCATGAAGCAACCTTTTCCATTTCCCTTGTCTTGAGTTAGATTTACCTTGCAAATATCAGGTCCACAAAAACGCTGTTTTTCTGCATAATCCTGATTGGCTTTTCTCAGGGACTCTCAAGCCCATGGTCTATCCACTATGCCATGTTGCTTCTCTAATACTATCATTTTTATTATTACATTTGTTGTAAGTCTTTCTACCTATTTTGTTTAGATGAATGATTCTAGTCAAGCATACTGTATTGTAACTTGCAAAGTAGCTTAAACACGTCAGAAGAGTGGTCACGCTTTAAACCCTCAGCAGCAAGGCCAAGTGGAAGGAGCACAGGCTGGGAGTCAGAAGACCCGTGTTCTAATCCTAGCTTGGTCGCTTGCCTGCTGTGACCTTGGGCAAGTCACTTTACTCTCTCTGTGCCTCAGCTCCTTCATCTGTGAAATGGGGACAAATACCGTGAGCCCTATGTGGGACAGTGAGCCTCATGTGGGACAGTGAGCCCTATGTGGGACGGTGTCCAGCCCAATTATCTTGTATCTACCCCAGTGCTTAGAATAGTGCCTGGCACATACTAAGCGCTTAAATACCATAATTATTATTATATGGAGCTCACTTCCAGCTTCCCTGTGATCCCTCACATCTGGTTTCTAAGACTGTTCCCCAGGTTTCTCCCTCCCCTGAACCTGCTTCCAGCTGGTAGGTATCAGAGTGGGTGGCAGGTAGGAGACCAAGTAGAGGAGCAGAAAAATGAGGGAGAGAATTTTCCTCCAGCCCCACTGGGCTCTTTCTCTGGTTTTGGACTACGATCTCTCACTTCCCTTATCTGCATCCCCCTTTCTCAAGGTACCATAGAATGGGGAGGTGGTCTCTGATTATTTGCAGGATCTGGAGACCACCTCACCCTTATTAAAATTATCACTGTGGCATCTGTTCAAAGCATATTATGTACTAAACTCAGATACTCAGGTTGGACACAGATCCTGTCCCACACGGGGCTCACATTCTAAGGGAAAAGGAGAACGGGCGTTGAATCCTGATTTTGACAGATAAGGAAATCGAGGCCCAGGGAAGATAACTCATCAAGGTCACATGGCAGCAAATGACAGAGCTGACATTAGAAGGCCTCTGACTACCAGACATATGCTCTTTCCACTCCTCTCCTGTACTCTCTGGTACTTTCATGGGGTACCACAGAATGGGGAGGTGGTTTCTGGTTCCCTCCTTGGCTTTTGGAAATGCTCCTAGAGGAGGTTCCAAGCTGTAAGCCACAGGAAGACTGTAGGGAAAATGAGGTTGGGGGGAGAGAAAGAGGGAGGTAAATGGGGAAGGAAGGAGAAGAGTGTCTTCTGCCTCCAAGAGTTGGTGCAATTGCTTGGAACCTAATTGGCTCACTTGCTATTGGTACAAAGGGAACCGAATCCCATCTTGGCTTCAGAGCCATTCAGCCTTAATGGGCAGCACAAGCTGCTTTAACAATAATAATAATAATAATAATGGTATTTAAGTGCTCATTATGTGTCAAGCACTGTTCTTAATGTGGGGAAGGTAGAATATAATCAGGTCATACACAGTCCCTTTCCCACACAGGGCTGACAATCTAAGAAGGAAAGTGAACCGGTATTGAATTCCCATTTTATAAATGAGGTAATCAAGGCCCAGTGAAGTGACTTGCCCAAGGTCATTCCGCAGGCATGTGGCGGAACTAGGATTAGAAACCGGGTCTCCTGATTCCCCGGCCCATGCTCTTTCCATTAGGCCACACTACTTTTCTGAGCCCAGAAGGCTCAAGTGCTCCCTTTAGCACTTGGGTGTGTTTTTCAGTTCCTGATTCATCAAATCCCAGGGCACTCCATCCTTCAGCCTCTGAATGATCTGGAGCCCAAATCCTCATGTGAGTGCCTGAGCTGCAGGAAGTTGGCTTGAGCAATTGTGCTGCCCCACCCACCAAGCAGCCCGTTCCTTGGAAGCACGCGGGACATTTGGGACTTCAGAAAGTCCCTCCGCCTGATCCCTAGGATGGGTCAGAATAGAGCCCCAGCCCACCCACAGGGCCGTGGCAATGCCCTGAGCCCAGGCATCAGTCCCGGGAGCCTCTGGGAGGTCCCCTGGTGGCTCCACTATCACTGATGGATGGGACTGGCTGCAGACAAGGGAACTTTTGGGGGCTGAGCTGGGTCACGTGCTTGGGGTTATGTGCCTGGGGTTGTGTGCCCAGATGGAGGAGGGGGCTGAGCTTACCCCGGGGCCTGTCACTACCAGGCAAACAAACCCAATCACCTCCACTCACAATCTCAGAAATCCCCTCCTGAAAATTCTTGAGCTGCAGACACATAATCCTTGCATTGACAGCATTTTCTAAACCTGCTTTAATAATAATCACTGTGGTATTTACGTGTTTACAGTGGGCCAAATGCTAGGGTAGATGCAATACGATCAGATTGTTCCTTCTCTCTCTCTCTCTCTCTCTCTCTCCTTGTCCCTGTCCCTGTCCCACATGGGGCTCATAGCCTACAGGGGAGGAAGATAGATGTAAACTCATTGTGGGCGGAGAATGTCTGTTTATTGTTATATTGTACTCTCCCAAGTGCTTTGTACAGTGTCCTGCTCATAGTAATCACTCAATAAATATGATTGAATGAATGAGGCATTGAATGCCTATTTTTCAAATAAGGAAACTGAGGCCCAGGTAAGTTAAGTAACTCAGATCACCCAACAGGCTGAGTCGGGAGTAGAATCCAGATCTCCTGACTCCCAGTTCCTTGCACTTTCTCCTAGGCCATGCTGCTCACCCAGATTTCAAAGGGTAAATGGTCATCCTGCAAGGACGATCACTAAACAAGCTGGAACTTTTAAATCCTCAGAAGTGCGATAACGAATGAGAACAGGAAGTGGCCAGCGGCAGAATCAGCGGAAGCTAAAATATCCCGGACACCCTGAGATCCTCATGAGTTATGGTGGAAAAATCCAACCCCTCCGTTTTCTTCCATTTTAATTTAGGAATGTAATAAACTGATTGCATCTTTTCCCCAGAGATGGGAATGGTTAATTATTTCCAAGAGGAGGAGTTGCCAAAAGTCTTTAACCTTGCATGTGGCTTTCAAGGAGCAGTTATCTGCAGATTCATTCAGTGGTATTTACTGAGTGCTTACTGTATGCAGATCACTGTACTATACACTCCAGAGAGTACAAAATAAAAATAAACAGACACATTCCCTGCCCCCAACGAGCTTCCAATCTAGAGTGGACAGAGAGGCCTTCCCAGATTGAGCTCCTCTTCCCCCTCTACTCCCTCTGCCATCCCCCCTTTACCTCTCCGCAGCTAAAGCCTCATTTTCCCCTTTTCCCTCTGCTCCTCCACCTCTCCCTTCCCATCCCCACAGCACTGTACTCGTCCGCTCAACTGTATATATTTTCGTTACCCTATTTATTTTGTTAATGAATTGTACATCGCCTTGATTCTATTTAGTTGCCATTGTTTTTACGAGATGTTCTTCCCCTTGACGCTGTTTAGTGCCATTGTTCTTGTCTGTCCGTCTCCCCCGATTAGACTGTAAGCCCGTCAAACGGCAGGGACTGTCTCTATCTGTTGCCGACCTGTTCATCCCAAGCGCTTAGTACAGTGCTCTGCACATAGTAAGCGCTCAATAAATACTATTGAATGAATGAATGAATCTTGTTTCCTGGCCATCAACATTGCCCAGACCCTTCTAATAATAATAATAATAATCTTGTATTTCAGTTGTATTTA
The DNA here is from genome assembly GCF_004115215.2 of Ornithorhynchus anatinus. Classification (NCBI taxonomy): domain Eukaryota; kingdom Metazoa; phylum Chordata; class Mammalia; order Monotremata; family Ornithorhynchidae; genus Ornithorhynchus; species Ornithorhynchus anatinus. The sequence continues at coordinate 17,537,912 of NC_041733.1, read as the reverse complement.
TTGTGGTATTTATTCAAGTGCTTGGGAGAGAATAATTGCTCTTCCTGTGTGCCAGGTGCTTTACTAAGCACTGTTCAGTCTGTCCCTTTTCCCCATGGAGCTCCAAGTCTCAATCTCAATTTTACAGACAAGGTCACTGAGGCACAGAAACCTTAAGCGACTTACCCAAGATCACACAGCAGATAACTGGTGGAGCTGGGATTAGAACCCAGATCCTTCTGACTCCCAGGCCCGGGCTCTATCCACTACGCTTCGCTACTCTTCATTCAGGGTGGCTACCTACCTCTCTAGGATTGCCGGTGAGGGAAGACTGTTATATTTCCGGTGGACGTTTACTGGGGGGCCGAAGGGGAACCTCAGGGAAGTCCAGAATGTGACCTTGGCAGCTGTTCTTCTATCACCACAGTCCCAGATTTTCCAATTTAGATGACAGTAGGAGGCACTTCCAGAGTGGGTTATCAGAGTCTTCTATGGCCTCTGTCAAATGTTAAGTTCTCCTGGAAACCATATTAGGATCGTTTGGACACTCCCAAAGCCATTCTCTTCTCTGGGTGGTTGCAGGCAGTGAGAGACTCACTGCCCTGGATTCAGCTGGGCCCGAAATGGAGTCCTCGAAGAAACAACATATCCTAGTGGAAAGAACTTGGGACTGGGAGTTAGGAAACTTGGGGTCTAATCCACCTCCGCCACTTGTCTGCTGTGTGACCTTGGGCAAGTCCCAACATCTCTGTACCTCTTTTGCAAAATGAGTGAAATACCTGTTATCCCTCCCCGTTAGACTGTGAACTTCAGGTGGGACAAGGACTGTGTCTGACCCGATAATTTTGTGCCTACCCCAGTAACTAGGCCTGTGTTTGGCTCTTAATAAGTGCTGAACAAATACCACAGTTGTTATTATTAGGAGCTCAGGGAGACAGGTAATCAATCCAGGCTATTTATTGTAATGTACTCTCCAATAAGCGCTTAGTACAGTACTTGGCACATAAGTGCTCAATAATTAAGGTTGACCAACTGACTCAATGTCATTGATTGAGTGCTTGCTGCATATAGAAAACTGTGGAAAGCATTTGAGAGAGAGAGATAGACATACAGACAATACAGTATGATGGGTTGGTAGATTTGTTCCCTGCCTAAAAGCAGTTTACAGTCTAGAGGGAGAGACAGACATTAAAATACATTACAGATACATACATATATGTATGCACATATGTATGCACATATGTATGTGTATGTATGTAGCACAGTAGGCATGTGCTAGGGAGTAGAGAAGCAGCATGGATTAGTGGATACAGCACAGATCTGAGTCAGAAAATCATGGGCTCTAATCCTGACTCTGCCTCTTGTCTGCTGTGTGACCCGGGGCAAGTCACTTCACTTCTCTGTGCCTCAGCTACCTCATCTGTAAAATGGGGACCGAGACTGTGAGCCTCATTTGGGACAGGGACTGCATCCAACCTGATTTGCTTGTATTCACCTCAGCCCTTAGAACAGTGTCTGGCACAAAGTAAGCACTTAAATACTATGATGATGATGATTATTAACAGTGCAATAATGCATGCTGGCTTCTTCCTCACCCTGCCCCAGTGGTGCAGGCAGGATTGCATTCAATCGCAAGATTGCTGCAGAGCAGTTGTGCAACTATCAGCGGGTCAATCATATTTATCGAGTGCTTCCTGTGTGCAGAGCACTGTACTAAGCGCTTGGTAGAATACAACAGTAAATCTATTCCCTGCCCACAGTGAACTTACAGTCTAAAGGGGCAAACAAATAAATTACAGATCTGCACTTGAGGGCTATGGGGCTGGGAAGGGGGATGAATAAAGGGAGCAAGTCAGGGTGACGCAGAAGGAGTTGGAGAAAAGGAAAGGAGGGCTTAGGGAAGGTCTGTTGGAGGAGATGTCTTCAGTAAGGCTTTGAATTATTATTACTATATTTAAGTGCTTACTACGTGCCAAGCACTGTTCTAAACACTGGAGTAGGTACAAGATAATCAGGTTGTCCTATGTTGGGCTCACAGTCTTAATCTCCATTTTACAGATGAGGTAACTGAGGCTCAGAGAAGTTAAGTGACTCGCCCAAGGTCACACGGCAGCCAAATGGCAGAGCAGGGATTAGAACCCACGTCCTCTGACTCCCAAGCCCATGCTTTTGCCACTAGGCCATGCTGCCCCTCAGCATGGGGAAGACTCTTCCCCTTTGAAGAGGGGAAGAGTTATCGTATGTCAGATAGGAGGAGGGAGGGAGGTCAAGGGTATCGCTCCAGTCCTTTAACCTCCCTCAGCCTCCTCCCTTAAGTGGAAAAATCAAGCTCATCAACTGTGGGTGGAGCTAGCAGTTGGGTACTCCTAATCGTGGAATCACTGCAGTGATAGTGATCGGCAGCAGCGATAGTGGTAGGAGTAATATTAGTCGAGCGCCTGCTGAATGCAATACACTGTACTAAGCATAAGATGCCGTGATTAAACAGTTAACTCATATTCCCTGGCCACAGAGAGCTTAGATACTCAACTGCAAGGCTGCAACTTTATGAGGCAAATAATCAGGAAGGAAGTCTCCCCCCAAAAGTACTATATTCATGGAGGGAGGGAGGTGGATGGAATACTTCTGGTCTTTCAGACGCTTGTAAGTTCCCTCTAGAGTGTAAGTTCGTTGAGGGCAGAGAATGTGTGTAAAATGGGGATTAGAACTGTGAGTCTCATGTGGGACATGGATTGTGTCCAACATGATTATCTTGTATCTACCCCAGGGCTTTGAACAGTGCCTGGCACAGAGTAAATGCTTACCAAACACCATAAAAAAAAGCCAACATTTGAGGAATTCATCCACTGTTCCTCTTAGACACACAGAGGTGGATTTTCTTAGAAAATGACTCTCTTGGGGACTCCTGGTTTGCTTTCTCCCTGGGCTTCTGAGGAGTTTTAGCACCTGACCTTCCACAGATCCTCTCATAAAGTCCCTTGGGTGTAAACGGGGCAGTTCTGCCCTTAGAACTTCAGCGGACTCCTCCCTACGAATGCCGAACATTCTGTTTCGCCTGTAGGAGGAAACTGCAGCGGGTAAATAATTGCTGTATTTTTTTTATTTTGGCTTGCCACCCAGCATCCACACTGAGTCACGTTACCCAACTCTTGTGTGGTTTAGGTTGGCTCAACATCAGTCTTCAGACTTCAACCAGACCCTCGCCTTGGGGTTGAGCCAGGTTCCTTGGAGGAGCAAGCCGGAGAAATGTGTTTCTGCCGCACTGGTTGTTCACATTCTGGAAGAACGATTTGCTCATCCAAAAACTTCTGGCCATTTTCACCCTTCGACCTGTTCCTTTTGGATCATCTCCTAGAAATAAATTTACTATTTCTCTCAATAAGCGCTGCCTTTGCTCATTAGCAAAGAAACTGTGGCTTTCAGGCACAAGATGATTAATAACTAGGGTCAGGAAGAAGTCTCCCATATTTTACGAAGAGTCGGGACTGGAACACATTCTTCTAAAGCAAAAGCACTCAATCAATTGGTGGTATTTAATGAGCACTCACTGTGGGCAGAGGACTGTACTAAACACTTGGGAGAGTTAAACTAAAGTTGGTAAACATGATCCCTGTCCTTGGGGAGCTTATGACCGGCGCTGACATCAAAGGGCTAATAGACTGGTTTGTTCTTTCTGAAATTCTCACACAGAAATGTGTTTCAGAATATCTGATAGGTCTCTTCTTGGAGAAGCAGAGAGGCTCAGTGGAAAAAGCACGGGCTTGGGAGTCAGAGGTGGTGGATTCTAATTCTGGCTCTGCCACCTATCAGCTCTGTGCCTTTGGGCAAGTCACTTAACTTCTCTGTACCTCATTTACCTCATCTGTAAACTGGGGATTAAGACTGTGAGCCCCCCGTGGGACGACCTGATTACCTTGTATCTACCCCAGCGCTTAGAACAGTGCTCGGCACATAGTAAGCACTTAACGAATACCATAATTATTAAGTGCTTAAGAAATGCTATCATCATTATCATTCCCTTGTGGGCAGGGAGTGCAACTACCTACTCTACTGGACTCTCCCAAGTGCTTAGCACAGTGCTCTGCACAGAAAAAGCTCTCAATAAATACCACTGATTTATTCTGTTGTGCCTTGGGCCAGCTGAGAAGAGGAAAACTGTTTACAAGTAATCTTCAGCTGCACTGATGGCTAGAGAGTTTGTTTGTTTTTTCAACTTCCAGTTTATGACTGAGGCTGAAGATGGAAGAGAAACAGCATGGTTTACTGGAAAGAACATAAACCTAGGAGTCAGGAGACCTGCGTTCTAATCCTGGCTCCACCACATGTCTGTTGTGTAACTTGGGGAAAGTCACTTAACTTCTCTGGGCCTCAGTTACCTCATCTGTAAAATGGGGATTAAGGCTATGAGCCCCATGTGGGACATGGACTTTGTCCAACCTGATTAGCTTGTACCTAACCCAGTGTTTCATACAGTGCCTGGCACATAGTAAGCACTTAACAAATACCATTTTAAAAAAAGTCACAGAGAATCAATCAATCAAGGGTATTTACTGAGTTCTTACTATGTGCACAGCACTGTACTAAACACTAGGGAGAGCACCATACAGCAGAATTAGCATACGCATTCCCTGCCCGGGACAAGCTTACAGCCTAGAGTCTACAGAAGTCTAGAGAAGCAGTGTGCTGTACTGGATAGAGCACCAGCCTGGGAGTCAGAAGAACCTGGGTTCTAATCCTCGCCTGCTGTGTCACCTTGGGCAAGTCCCTTCACTTCTCTGTGCCTCAGTTCCCTCGTGTAAAATGGGGATTAAGACTGTGAGCCGTATTGGGGACAGAAACTGGTTCCAAGGTGATCAGCTTGTATCTACCCCAGTGCTAGAACAGTAATTGTCACATAGTATGTGCTTAACAAATACTATTATCATTGCAATCTTCAGTCTCTTCTAAAGATAAGTGAGCTAGAGCTGGGCTTCACAGTTAGAGCCCCTGGGGTTGGCGTTCTAGACTGTAAACTCATTGTGGGCAGGGAATGTCCTTCTATTGTTATATTGTACTCTCCCAAGTGCTTAGTACAGTACTCTGTTCACCGTGAGTGCTCAATAAATACAACTAATCGACTGACTGACTTCCATGTCATGAATTAGTGATCCCAGCACCCAGTCTTGAACATTCAAATCAGCTATAAAAACCTTGTTTATTTGCCACCCAGGTGTGAAGAACTTCCTGCCCCTGGGAAATTCTGTAATCCCATTTATCACATGCCCTACTGAACCAAAGATCTGTGGAGCCTGGCATTTCATGGTCAATATTAGTCAAGGAGTAACCCAAGACAAGGAGAAGGCTATAGGGCAGGCTGAGCCTTCTGTATTGAATAATAACAGTATTAAGTGCTTACTGTGTGCCAGGCACTGTTCTAAGTGCTGGCATGGATACAAGTAAGTCAGATTGGACACAGTTGCTGTCCCATATGGGGGTCACAGTCTCAATCCCCATTTTACAGATGAGGAGATTGAGGTCCAGAGAAGTTAAGTGACTTACCCACGGTCACACAGCAGACAAGTGGTAGAGCCAGGATTAGATAAACCATGACCTTCTGACTCCCAGGCTCATGTTCTGCTCACTACACCATGCTACTCCTCTCACTGAAGGAATGTAGCTGCCTAGATCATAGGTGATTCTGAATCCAGCTGTGTCTGGACAACATGAATCAGAAATGCCGCATGACTCAACTCAGGCCATCCTTTTCACCTGATCTTGTTTTGCTCCTTCCAGTCTTAAACATTTCCACATAATCCGTCACGGGTTTGTCTCACAGAGCCCTGTTATTGGACATCCTTAAAAGAAGAATGAGAGCAGCGTGGCCTAGTGGAAAGCACCAAGGCCTGGGAGCCAGGACACCTGAGTTCCATCCCCAGCTCTTTCCCATTTCTACTGGATGACCTTGGGAAGTCACTTAACTTCTTTGAGCCTCAGTTTCTCCTCTCTGTCCTACTTAGACCGTGAGCCCCATGTGGGACAGGGGCTGTGTCCACTATAATTGTATCGTATCTATCTGATTGTACCACATTTTATCTTGTGGTGAGATCATATTGGGCAGGGAATGTGTCCGCTAATTCTGTTGTATTGTACTCTCCCAAGTGCTTAGTACACTGCTCTGCACATAGTAAACATTCAATAAATAAGATTGATTGATTGATTAAGGATCTTATTAGACTCTGCCCCATATGGGTTCTGACTGTCTTGTCTCTACCCCATTGTTTAGTACAGTGCTTGGCACATAGTAAGCACTGAACAAATATTATCATCATCATCATTAGTATTACCTCAGTGCTAAGTTAAATGTTTGGCACATAGTAAGTGTTTAAATTCCACTATTATTATTATCATTATTATTATTAAGAGTGGAGCAGTCACATGACCCAGAATGTTTAGTCATTCCCTTAGGTCAGTGCAGAGATACCATCCGGGTGAAGTCTGGCAATCTTTCGGCCTTAGATTCTCTGACGTTTGCTCAGGAAGTCCCTGAAGAAGCAGGAGATCTGGTAGTGGACAGGCCCAGAGGGAACAGGGATGTTTTTTACTACGCTCTCATTCACCGGCCTGTGCTGAAATCTCCACAGTCCATGGCAACCAAACAAAACCAAGCAACAGAAATTGAAAAAATGCTGAATGATTAAATGTTTGGGTGTCTAAATGCTAGGTATAAGAAGAAACAAATGTACATATCTGTAAATTATATGTTATAAATGATTATATTAATGTCTGCCTCCCCTCTTAAACTGTAAGCTCATTTGTGGACAGGGAACATGTCTATCAACTCTGTGGTATTGTACCTTCCCAAATACTTAGTACAGTGCTCTGCATACAGTAAGTGCTCAATAAATATCATTGATGATAAGGATGATGATAATGATATCCACTGGAGGTTTATGAGAATTAATCAATCAGTTATATTTATTAAGCACTTACTATGTGCAGAGCACTGTACTAAGTGCTTGGGAGAATACAATAGAACAGATTTAGCAGGAAGAAAGAGAAAGAAGTGATGTGTTCCAAATGGCATTTTAGGAAGACACAAACAGTTAAATGGAAATTAGAGAGGAGAGACTTGAAGTAATAATAATAACAATGATGGCATTTGTTAGGCACATATTATGTTGCCAGGCACTGTACTAAACACCGGGTGGAAACAAGCAAATCGGTTTGGACACCGTCCCTGTCCCACTTGGGGCTCACATTCTCAATCCCCATTTTACAAATGAGGGAACTGAGGCCCAGAGAAGTGAAGTGACTTGCCCAAGGTCACACAGCAGACAATTTGTGGAGCTGGGATTAGAACCCATGACCTTCTGAGTCCCAGGCCCATGCTCTATCCACTGAGCCATGCTGCTTCTCAACCATCAAAGAGGCTGTGGACAGTAATTCAACCAGTATCCAAACAGGGCCACAGTTGCTCTCCTCGACCCACACAGATCAAATAGCCGTTGAGTTAGAGGGTTGATCTCCCCCTTCCAGCTGAAAGGAGAGTCAAGACCTTTCAGTTCTCACAGTGATTTGGTTGAAAGGTGGGTGCTGAACGTGCTCGTTTTGGGCAGGGAACGTGTCTGCTAATTCTGTTGTACTGCGCTTTCCCAAGTGCTAGTACAGTGCTCTGCACTTAATAAGTGCTCAATAAATACCATTCATTGAGTGATTGGATGTTCTCCAGAGCCAAAGAAGTGAGCCCAAAGCTCCCCAAAATTTGTCCCAGGCTCTAAAATGAATAATTGTGATATTTGTTTCGCGCTAGATATAATTAAAGCAAATCAGATACTGTCCCTGCCCCACACGAGGCTCACAGACTAAAGACCGTCATCTGGTTATCTTGCCAGTGCTTAGCCTAGTGCTTGACCCTTACTATGGTAAGCACTATGCAAATTCTGACATAATCATTAAAAGAAGCAACATGGCCTAGTGGATAGAGCACAGGCCTGGGAATCGGAAAGGTCTGGGTTCAAATTCCCACTCTGCCACTCATCTGCTGTGTGACCTTGAGCAACTCACTTCACTTCTCTGGGCCTCAGCGACCTCACCTGTAAAATGGGAATGAAGACTGAGAGCCTTAGGTGGGACAGGGACCATGTCCCACCAATTGCTTTGTACTACCCCAGCTCTTAGTACAGTGGTTGGCACATGGTAAGCGGTTAACAGATACCACAAATATTATTATTACTGTGATGATGCAGTTACACTCATTAAACTGATTAGCGTCCCTCCCTCGCCCACCTGATCCTCTTGAGGGAGACCTTGTGGAAAAGTTGGGCATCCGTGGGCTTCCTTTGTACCAACTTCCAGTTGATTTCGACATCCTCTTGGCTAGAGGCCTTGCCTCAGCTGACCCTTCATGTTTCTTGTGGACTCAGGCGGGTGCCCTGACCACCACCTGCTCCGGGGGAAGGGGAATTTCGAGGAAGCTGACAGAAGGAACAGGAATTCCGAGATGGGCCGGCACCCGCTGTGAACCCCATGTGGGACAGGGACTGTGTTCCAACTGAGTATTTAGTGCTTAGTGCTTAGAACGGTGCTTAACTCATAGTAAATTTTATTCCCGGCTCTGCCGCTGGTCTGCTGTGTGACCTTGGGCAAGTCGCTTAACTTCTCTGTGCCTCAGTTACCTCATCTGTAAAATGGGGGTTAAGACTGTGAGCCCCATGTGGGACAGGGACCATGTCCAACCTGATTAGCTTGGATCTACCCCAGTGCTTAGAGCAGCGACTGACACGTAGTAAGTGCTTCACAAATACAATTGAAGAAAAAAGATTGTGATAAATAGTATCATTATCATCACTATTATTATCATCATGATGATCAGCAGAGCAGCTTGGTTGTCTTCCGTTAGCCGCCTTCAACATGGGGAAGTTGGGGGAATCGAAGCATGGCGACTTCCATTTTCAGTGAATGGAAACTGGCTTGGACACAATCAGTCATATTTATTGAGCACTTATTGTGTGCAGGGCACTGTACTAAGTGCTTGGGAGAGTACAAACATCAGGATAGAGATGATAACAGACCCAAGCAGATTCCAGTCTGGGTCAGGGAACTGAACAATTCCCTTCCCTAGTGAAGCCCAGGAAGGCATGTGGACTAGAGGATAGGGGCCGGGCCAGGGAGTCAGAAGGACCTGAGTTCTAATCCCAGCTCTGCCACGTGCCTGCTGTGTGACTTTGGGCAAGTCACTGCACTTCTCTGTTCCTCAGTGACCTCATCTGTAATAATAATAATAATTATGGTATTTATTAAGCTCTTACTATGTGCCAAACACTGTTCTAAGCGCTGGGATGGATACAAGGTAATCAGGTTGTCCCACGTGGGGCTCACGGTTTTAATCCCTATTTTACAGATGAGGTAATTGAGGTACAGAGAAGTTAAGCGACTTGCCCAAGGTCACACAGCAGCAAGTGGCTGAGTCGGGATTAGAACCCATGTCCTCTGACTCCCAAGCCCATGCTCTTTCCACTAAACCATGCTGCTTCCCAAAAATGGGAATTGAGACTATGAGACCCATGTGGGGCATGGACTGTATCCAACCTGATTAGCTTGTATCTATCTCAGTGCTTAGTACAGTGCCTGGCACATAGTAAGCGCTTAACAAATACCCTTAAAAAAAAATGAACCATCTGAAGAGGTCGGTGGAGAATCCTCCCAAGGTTCTTTTTGAAAATTGTGAACCTCCTGAGTATAACTCCTTACCAGGTTTGGGAGACATTTCCTCTGCCACCAATTGACTCTTGGGCCTTCTCACCTGCTCTTCAGTGTTTTGAGCAGCTTGTGAGACTGGATATTCCTCTCCCTCCTTTCATTCAGCCATATTTATTTAGCACTTACTGTGTGCAGAACACTGTACTAAACACTTGGAAAGTACAATTCGGCAACAGAGACAATCCCTACCCAACGATGGGCTCACACCCCATCCCTGCCTGAGCTTCTTTTATAGCTAGAGGGCTGCTGGGAGTGTATGATATTTAGGCGGAAGCCAATGAAAGTGGGTTGTTTTTTTTTTTAACATATGCTTATTCACACACTGCTTTGCTTATCGGTCATTCGACAAGCATTTGTTGAGTACCTACTGTACTAGACTCTTGGACCCGATACAGTATTGCCCATTTTTTTGAGCTGTTGGTAGTAGATAATGTCTTGTTGTTTTAGCGGTGGGGATTCCGCATTCTGTGTCTCCTCCCTGGGCTAACTCCACCCTCTCACAGGCCAAGTAGCCCAGCAGGCAAAGAGCTGCCTAGAGCCAGAACGTGGAAGGCCCCAGCCTGGGATTGGACCCAGAGAAGACATACTTGAAGGAGGTGTGATTTAGGCGTGTCCACGTAGCACTTGGACCACCTTCCCCTTTTTTTAAATTGTATCTGTTAAGCACTTACTATAGACACTGTACTAAGCGTTAGGATAGATACAAGCTAGTCGGGTTGGAATACAGTCCATGTCCCAGAGGGAGCTCCCAGTTTTAATCTCCATTTTACAGATGAGGTAACCGAGGCCAACAGAAATTAAATGACTTGCCCATGATTAATAATAATGATGATGATGATGGTATTTGTTAAGTGCTTACAATATGGCAAGCACTGTTCTAAGCACTGGAGTAGATACAAAGTAATCAGGTTGTCCCACGAGAGGCTCACGGTCTTAATCGCCATTTTACAGATCAGGTAACCGAGGCCCAGAGAAATTAAATGATCTGACCATGGTTACACAGCAGACAAGTAGTAAAATGAGGAATAGAACCTAGGTCCTTCTGATCCCAAGCCTGGTCTCTAAGCCACTGAGCAATCATGCTTCTCTCATCTAATTCTCTTTATTCTCCATAATGAGAAGCAATGTGGCCTAGTGGATAGAGCAGCCTGGGAGTCTGAAGGATCTGGGTTCTAATCCTGGCTTGGCTACTTGTCTGCTGTGTGACACTGGGCAAGTCACTTAACTTCTCTGGGTCTCAGTTATCTCATCTGTAAAGTGCACGTTAGTATTTTGAGACCTATGAGGGATATGGACTGTGTCCAACCCGATTAGCTTGTTTCTACCCCAGAGCATAGTAAAGTGCCCGGCACATAGTACACACTTAACAAATACCAATTAATTAATAATGAGAAGTATTGTGGCCTAGTGGAAAGAGTACAGGCCTGGGAGTCAGAGGGCCTGTATTCTAATTCCCACTCTGCCACTTGCCTGCTGGGTGATCTTGGACAAGTTACTTCATTTCTCTGCGCCTCGGTTCCCTCGTTTGTAAAATGAGGATTTTTCTCTTCGCCCTCCTGCTTAGACGGAAAGCTCCATGTAGGTCAGGGGCTGTGTTTGACTTGATTATCTTGTTTCTACCCCAGAGCTTTGAACAGTGTTTGGCATGTAGTTGATGATTAACAAATACCACAATAATTATTAATATTACTAGTACTGGTGGTAGTTAATAGACAAAAAGAGTACAAAATTTGTCCAAGGACTAGGATAGATTTATGGTTGATAGGTGCATGATAGACTGTTAAAAGGAAATATTAGAAGATGCGTTCCCCCGGCCTAAAGAAGCATCCCATTATTCCTGCAAATTTTCTCCAGGATCAGTGTCAGAGAAGAGCACTGGGCTGGGTGTGCCGTTAGACTGACTCATCCCATGTGATAACTTCCAGTGTCTCGTTTACACAACATGCAATCATGGCAAAAGTGAATTTAATAATGGAGGCTGGAATGTCAATCAGTCAGTCGGATTTACTGAGCCCTTACTGAATGCAGAGCACTGGACTAAAATTTGGAAGAGTACAATATAACAAAGTTGGTAGTTACTTTCCCTGCCCACAATGAACTTAGTCTAGAGGATTATTAATAATAATAATTGTGGCATTTGTTAAGTGCTTACTACATTCATTCATTCAATAGTATTTACTGAGCACTTACTATGTGCAGAGCACTGTACTAAGAGCTTGGAATGTACAATTCGGCAACAGATAGAGACAGTCCCTGCCCAATAACGGGCTCACGGTCTAAACAGGGGAGACAGACGACAAAGCAAAACAGAACAAAACAAAACAAGACAACATCATCAAGATAAATAGAATCATGGAGCTGTACACCTCATTAACAAAATAAATAGGGTAATAAATAATATATACAAATAAGCAGAGTGTTGAGGGGAGGGGAAGGGGGAAGAGCAGAGGGTGAGAGAGGAGGGAGAGGGGAGGGGGAGCAGAGGGAAAGAGGGGGCCCAGTCTGGGAAGGCCTCCTGGAGGAGATGAGCTCTCAGTAGGGCTTTGAAGAGGGGAAGAGAGTTAGTTTGCCGGATTTGAGGATACTACATGCCACGTACTGTTTTAAGCTCTGGAGTAGGTACAAGCTAATCAGGTCGGACACAGTCCATGTCCCACATGGGGCTCGCGGTCTTAATCCCCATTTTACAGATGAGGTAACTGGGGCACAGAAAAGTGAAGTGATTTGCCTGAGGTCACACAGCAGTCATGTGGCTGAGTCGGAATTAGAACCCACATCCTCAGACTCCCAGGCCTTCCCTCTGTGCCGTAGGCCATGCTTTTTCTCTATTGAGTATTCCATTGTAGTCTCCTGAGCGCTTGGTACAGAGTTCTGTCCCCGATGAGCACTCGATAAATACCATTGATTAACATGATCGCTACCCTCGAGGAATTTGCGATCTAGTTGGGGGAAGCTGCGGAATATACTAAGAAATCCCATATCTGTAATTTATTTTTGTATCTGTCTCCCCTTCTAGACTGTAAGTTCCTTGTGGGCAGGGAATATGTCTACCACCTGTCTTGTTCTGTGTTCTCCCAAGAACTCACTGAATACCATTAATCGATTGATTGAATTGAGAAAAGGGAGGGAGGCTAGGTTAGAGGATCTGTACGAAGGCAAACTTGACTGGAAAAAACTAGGGTGTTGCCAGAGATGAGAAGCAGCACATGACTGGGAGTCAGAAGAACTTGTGTTCTACTCCCAGCTCTGCCACTTGTCTGCTGTGTGACCTTGGGCATGTCACTGCACTTCTCTGGGCCTCAATGACTTCATCTGTAAAATGGGGATTAAGACTCGAGCCCTATTTGGGACAAGGGGCTTTGTCCAACCTGATTACTTTGTATGTCCGCCCCGTGCTTAATTCGGTGCCTGGCACCTAGGAAGTGCTTAACAAATCATCATCATCAAATACCGTCGAGTCGTTTCCAATTCATAGCGACTTTATGAATTTATCCATAGAGTTTTCTTGGTAAAGAAAATTATGGAAGTGGTTTATTATGGAAGTGGTTTACCATTGCCTTCTTCCACACAATAAAAACTTAGATCTCCGCCGTGGTCTTTGATCAGCATTTCGATCACTTGATCCTTTGACTCTTTCCCATGTCACTGCTGCCCAACACAGGTGCATCAACTTTGTCTGACGCTTAACAGATACCATTAAAAAAATAAATTAGAGGAGGTAAATGGGAGGAGTGGTGATTAGTGGTGGCCACAAGCCAGTTTACCTTCAGTCCCAAAGGTCTGCCAGAGCTATACGTCCAGCCCGAGTGGACGGAGGAAATCTGTGACCTTAGGACACTTGATATTCTCCCCAACCCCACAGCACTTGGGTATATATCTTTGAATTATATAGTGTAAATGATTTATTCATATTACACTGTGTCTCCCCCTCTAGGCTCTGAGTTTCTTATGGGCAGGGGACGTGTCTGCTAATTCTGTTGTACTCTCCCAAGCACTAAATACAGTGCTTATCACATAGTAAGTGCTCAATAAATGTGATTGATTGATTGACAAAACCCCATTTTAAATGTTGGGATGGTTGAGGTGGCTTTTCCCTGAAGATAGTTGAAGCCCTGAAATTGGAGAAACAGTGAAGCCTAGGAGGTAGAGCATGAGCCTGAGAGTCGGAAGGGTGTGGGTTCTAATGCCGCCTCCACCACTTGACTGCTGTGTGACCCTGGGGGATTCATTTCTTTGTGCTCTGTTTCCTCACCTGTAAAATGGGGATTAAGACTGTGAGCCCCATGTGGGACATGGATCGTGTCCAATATTAATTAATGATGGCATTTGTTAAGCGATTACTATGTGCAAAACACTGTTCTAAGCGCTGGAGAGGATACAAGGTGATCAGGTTGTCCCACGTGGGGCTCACAGTCTTAATCCCCATTTTACAGATGAGGTAACTGAGGCACAGAGAAGTTAAGTGACTTGCCCAAAGTCACACAGCTGACAAGCAGCTGAGCTGAGATTTGAACCCATGACCTCTGACTCCCAAGCCCGGGCTCTTTCCACTGAGCCACGTTGCTTCTCTACCTTGAGAATGATTTCCTTGTATCTCCCCCCGAGTTTAGGACAGTGCCTGACTCATATTAAGTGCTTAACAAATACCACGCACCCACACACGCACAAAAAAAAAGGCACCAAGAAGTGTGTGGCATTTTTATCATTGATGTTTTTCAATTAAAATGTTCTTGCCTGTTCAGCTAAATTCCCATTGTCCTGTTGACCTCCCCTCCCCTCTGCATTGTGAGCCCTTTATTGGCCAAGGATTATAAGTGGATTGGGCTATGTTTAATCACCACAGTAATAATAATAGTAATAATATTTGACCTGGAGAGAGATGAGTAGTGATCCAAAGTGGTGAGTGTTGAAGGTGATTTTAGCGGCAATTCCTGGTGTGTTGCTGAGAGAATCTGGAGCTTGGGAGACCCGTAACAAAGAGGTGACTGAGATCCAGAGCACAGGCCTGGGAGTCAGGAGGTCATGGATTCTAATCCTGACTCTACCACTTGGCTGCGTTGTGACTTTGGGAAAGTCATTTCACTTCTCTGGGCCTCAGTTACCTCATCTGTAAAATGGGGATGGAGACTGTGAGCCCCTTGTGGAACAGGGACTGTGTCCAACCCAATTTATTTGTATCTACCCCAGCGCCTAGTACAGTGCGTGGCACATAGTAAGCACTTAAATGCCATAACAATAATAATAATGATTAGTACCATGATAATCATAATTATTATTATTATCCAGGTGGGAGGGACTGGAAAATTCAAACATTGGGTTTTTATTCCTGTGGGCATTTTTCGGTGAGTAGAAAGTGGAAAATAATCAGAAGCAGGTATGGTCTTTAGGGAATAAGTCCAATTTTCACACCGCCATCCCTTTACAATACAGCAGGGAAAGGTAAAAGAGAATAGAGGAGATACAGTGTGGGTAAAATTTAGTGTTCACCCATCGGACACAGTCGTAAATCCATACTTTCCCGTCAGTAGGTCTGGTGTCTAAAAAATGCTTGGGGTAGGTTAGACTAGTCATATTTTCCCTGACGAGCAAAATTCAGGTCCAGTGAAATACCCTGTATGAAACAGCTCCACAGATGTGTGCTGACAGCTGGAGGAATTCTGCATCCTGTTTCTGCTGCTACTGCTCCTTTTCACTACAAAGAATTAGAGGAGACAACTCACTCTGCTTCACCAGAAGGCCATTTCCCCCGAGGCTGCATCTGGCTGCATCTTCCCTAACGTTTCAATTAGAGAGAAGCAGTTCCTGGCTAGATGAAAAATATCCTATTAGATCATCCATCACCTTTGCTGCTCCCCGATCACGGCAAGTCATTTCAGCTCTCGACTGCAAGCTTTTCTCTAGACTGTAAATTCGTCATTGGCAAGAGAATGTGTCGGTTTATTGTTCTATCGTACTCTCCCAAGCGCTTAATACAGTGCTGGGCACAAAGTAAGTGCTCAGTAAATACGGTTGAATGAAGAAATATGGTTGACTGACTAATCCCCATTTTACAGATGAGGTAACTGAGGCTCAGGGAAGTGAAAAGACTTACCCAAGGTCATACACCAGACAAGTGGCGGGGCCGGGATTAGAACACAGCTGTTTGCCACTCCCAGGCCCGTGCGTGGCTCAGTGGAAAGAGCCTGGGCTTCGGAGTCAGAGGTCATGGGTTCAACTCCCGGCTCTGCCACTTGTCAGCTGTGTGACTGTGGGCAAGTCACTTCACTTCTCTGGGCCTCAGTGACCTCATCTGTAAAATGGGGATTAACTGTGAGCCTCACGTGGGACGACCTGATTACCCTGTATCTCCCCCAGCGCTTAGAACAGTGCTCTGCACATAGCGCTAACAAATACCAACATTATTATTATTATTAGGCCAAGCTGCTTCTCATAGATGACCTCCCCTCACTGACCCACCCATTCTGAGGATAGGGTTATCTTTCTTGGAGAAGGCTGAACCCAAACAAAGATCCGAGAGAGCAGTGGGAAGTGGGCGAGATTCCTGAGCTGTGCAGTTTTAAGTCCAAACTTGGTTTTTTCAGAGGAAGGGGGATCAAGACACATTTAGAACCCCTCGATCAACCTCGCTCGCTACAATCAGAGGAGAGACCTGACTCAGATCACGGTTGGCATGAGGGTTGAATGGGCTACAAGAGGTTAAGGTTGAAACAGAAGCTCTGTTGGGAACTCAGCTGATGGAAACTTCTGTGGCTGAAATTTTTTTTTTTGAAATTATGCAAGATCGTCTAAACCAATACTGTGTGTTCATTCCCACATGAAACACTGCTACGGCTGACATTCACACTATCTTCCTGACCCCCTGGGGAAAGCACACCAAATGGAAACAAAATGATTAGTGGACAAGTTAAAATAGAGACACTTCATACACAATGAGACCCCAGCTGCTTCCAGCAACAACCCATTTCCTTTGCCATCCCGTAGAAAAAGTATTCGGTCACTCAATTATATTTACTGAGCACTTCCTGTGTGCAGACCACTGTACTAAGTGCTTTGGAGAGTACAACACAACAATAAACAGACACATTCCCTGATGGGTTTTGCCAGTAATGTGTGCTTGGGAAACAGTGAGGCCTAATGCACAGGCCTGGGAGTCAGAGGACTTGGATTCTGATCTGGGTTCTGCCACTTGTCTGCTCTGTGACCCTGGGCAAGTCACTATACTTCTCCACACCTCAGTTTCCTCACATGTAAAATGGGGATTCAATACCTGCTGTCCCTCAGCTTTAGACTGTAAGCCCCATTTGGGACAGGGACAGTGTCCAATCCAATTGATCTGTATCTACCCCAGTGCTTACTATAATGTTTAGCATGGAGCAACGGCTTAATAACATAATTATTAAACATGTTGACATCAGGGGGTGTTGGTAAGTCCATGGATCTTCTTTTGACTATGCCGAATTTCAAGGAGCCCAGTTCTCCCCTTGAGAGCAGATCGGCATTAGCGATGATTAACTTTTCTGGGCAGAGAGGGGGAAATCCTCCCCTCCATGATTCAAACTCTCTCCTCCACTCAAAGAGTGAATCTCTCCCCTGGGACAAGTGATCCCTGCAGTTGCTGCCAAAGCAAATTCTATATCGTTCAATAATCAACAAATCAATCAATCGGTGCTATTTATTGAGCACTTTCTATACTGTTGTACTGTAGTTTCCCCACCGCTTAGTACAGTACTCTGCACACAGTAACCATTCAGTAAATACCACTGATTGATTAATGATACAATACAACAGCTTATAGTCGAGTAGGGGAGACAGACATTAAAATAAATTATAGATAGTGGTAGAGTATAAAGACATGCACAAAGACCTTCGTGATTTGATTTTCTATTTTCCTGTCAATCATTCAATCAATGGTACTTATATTGAACACTATGTGTAAAGCACTGTACCAAATGCTTGGGAGAGCATGATACAACACAATTAGCAGATGTGTTTCCTGCCCACCGCGAGCTTACAGTATCTAGTATTTCCTCACTGGACTGTGTTCAAGATGGCTTTTAGTTATATGGGGTCAGGAAAGATCTTTGGCTCGTGTAGGCTTGTTTATTTTTGTGGAAGCCCTAATTCGGGGGGGAAGGGGAGAGTGGAAAGCGAATTTCTCTGGGAGTCAGAAGACCTGGGTTCTAGTTCTGGTACTTTCCGACGTTAGCTAATTTGGGGGAAGACTGCACACACTGTGCAATGTACTGCACGTACATCAAGAAGCGGCGTGGCTTAGTGGAAAGAGCACGAGCTTGGGATTTAGAGGACATGGGTTCTAATCCTGGCTCTGCCACTTGTCTGCTGGGTGACCTGGGGCGAGTCACGGTGAAGTTAATCAGGATGGACATACTTGATATCCCAAATGACACTCATAGTCTTAGTCCCCATTTTATAGATGAGGTAATTGAGGTGCAGAGAAGTGATTTGCCCAAAGTCAATCAGGATCCCAGGTCTTAATAATAATTATGGTACTTGGTAAGCGCTTACTCTGTGCCAAGCACTGTTCTAAGTGCTGGGGTAAATACAAGTTAATCAGATTGGGCACAGGTCCTATCCCAAATGGGGCTCACACCCTTAATCCTCATTTTACAGATGAGGTAACTGAGGCCCAGAGAAGTTAAATAACTTGCCTAAGGTTACACGGCAGACGTGTGGAGGACTCGGGATCAGAACCCAGGTCCTGCTGACTTCCCAGCCCGTGCTCTATCTATTAAGCCACGCTGTTTCTCATCATGGCTCGTCCATCATTCCTGCTGGGAGTCTCCATCATCTACCTCCTGCCTTCATTTTCTTCAGACATATCATCAGCTTGTAACATCAGGCCGACTCTGAAAAATGGTTCACAGGGGTCTGCAGCTCGTCTTTGGTCTCTGCCTCTGAGATGCAGAGGGAGATTCTTGAATAATGTCCAAAACCACATTCCACTGCCTCAAACCGGGGGGCGGGAATCAGCTCAGGGATTCATCTCCATCTTGGCTTAAATGGACAAATTGAACACGATTCCAGATGGATTTGAAATGAAGTGTGTGTGTGTGTGTTTGCATAAACACACTCATATGGGTATGTGTACAGTGGAGGAGAGGAGTTTGTGTGAATTAGAACTTAGTCATAAGCCTTGGCAACCTCAGTGCTCAAGAAATGAATAGTAGTGATGACACTTGTGACACAATGGTGACACTTATTAAGTGCTTACTATGTACTGAGCACTAAAACTTTGGTATGTGAGCCCCACGTGGGGCAGGGACTGTGTCCAACCTGACTTGCTTGTATCCACCCTAGCACTTAGTACAGTGCCTGGCACCTAGTAAGTGCTTAGCAAATACCACAGATACTATTATTAAAGTATTTGGTAAGCACTTACTATGTGTCGAGCATTTTTCTAAGTGCTGGGGTAGATATAAGTGAATCGGGTTGGACACAGTCCCTGTCCCACATGGGGCTCACAGTCGAAGAATTTAAGTATGCATATATTAAGCACTGTGAGGTAGTAGATCCATGCTAATCAGATACAGTCCCCTGAGGCCTACAATCTAACAGGGAGGGAGATCAGGTATTTAACCTCCATTTTACAGAGGAGGAAACAGGCCAAATTAGTTAAGTGGTCAGAGAATGTGTCCGTTTATTGTTATATTGTGCTCTCCCAAGAGCTTAGTACGGTGCTCTGCACACAGTAGTGCTAAATAAACGGGAGTGAATGAATGAATGACTTGCCCAAGATTACCCAGCAGGAAAGGCAAGGTTAGAATCCAGGCCCTGTGACTCCCTGGCCCATGCTCTCTCCACTAGACTATGCTGAACTCAGAATTCTTGGACTGCTGAGTGTCACAGGAAAACTCTCTATTGTTCTGCTTGTCAGATCCCTGGGCTGGAAGGGATGGAGAACTGGATTCAGGTTGTTGAGGGTGAGAAAAGGCAGGAAGACCCGTAGTGTGAAAAGATCACAGATCTGTGAGTCGGGATCTAGGTTCTAATCCTGACTCTGCCACTTGCCTGCTGTGTGACCTTAGGCAAGTCACTTCCCTGCTCTGGACCTCAGTTCCCTAATCTGTAAAATGGGCATTAAAAATCTATTCTCCCTTCCCCTGAGTCTGTGGGACCCGTACTGTGTCCGACCTGATTATCTTACATCTACCCCAGGGTTCTGTATGGTGTTTGAAGCATAGTATGAGCTTAACAAAATAATTATCATGGGTGATTTCCCGCCACCCAAAATAAAGGAAATCACCCGGAACATGTGACAAACTTGGAATGCTGGGAAACTTTAAGGGAGAAACTGCCTATCCAAGTGGTTTAGACAGTCAAGGGAGAGAAACACTGGGGAACGGTTTTCCAGACCACTTCACCAAACCTTACGGTGGGATTTGGAAAAGGTGTAGATGGTCACTGCACTATTGTGTGTTGTGTTCTATTCTCTGAGTTTTCTTCCTCTCTCCCTGGGGTTGCAGACTAGCTAAGGACTGAGTCTTTTTACGAGAGAATAGTCAGTGCCCCTCACGCTGCTCTGTGCAGAAATGCACATTTGCGATATTGATGTTTCCTCCTACCTAACCTTCCCGATCTCCTACAAGCCAGTTCACACACTTCGCTCCTCTATCACCAACCCACTCTCTGGACGTCGATCTCATCCATCTCACCGCTGACCTCTTGCCCACGTTCTTCCTTAGACCTGGAACTTCTTCCCCTCAGTCCACCAGTCCACTTTGAAAACCCTCCTAAAATCACATCTCCTCCAAGAGGTCTACCCAGATTAAGCCCTTTATTTTCCCGATCGGCCCTACCTAACTCATCGACTGTACACTTGTCTGTGAGCCCCTCAAATACTTTAATACTCACCCCAGCACCATGGAACTTCAATATATATTCCTATGCTCTACTCTCTCCCCTATCTGGAACTTATTTTAATGTCTGTCTCCTCCAGTGGATTCCCTTGTGAGCAAGAGATCACGTCTACCAAGTCTGCGGTATTCAACTATCCGAAGTGTTTAGTACGGTGCTCTGTGCACAGTAAGTGCTCAATAAATACCACTGATTGATCGATTGACTGATGTTGGGTGTCTTACTGTCAGAGTCCAGGAGTTGGACTCGACTAACCATGCATGAAACTTTCAAAAATAAATCCCTCTATAATGATAGAATGGTGACTCACTCATCTCCCACTGCTTTTCATTTCCTGCAGAGCCTTAGACTAGAAGAACAAAACACCCCCCCCCCCCACCCCAAGAAGATCAATCAGTGGCATTTATTGAGTGCTTACTGTGTACAGAGCACTGTACTAAGGAGAATACAATATAACAGAGTTTGTAGATGTGTTTTCTGCCCATAACAAGCTGACTAGGCAGAGGGAAAGGCTTCCTTCATTTACATTGTCTCCCCGACTAGACTGTAAGCTCCTTGTAGGCAGGGAACATGCCTACCTTCTCTATTGTATTGTACTCTCCCGAGTGCTTAGTACAGTGCCCTGCACACAATAAGCACTCAATAAATGCCAATGATTGAGTGAGGCATTATTACGATCACATCTTCTCCCGCAGCATGGCTCAGTGGAAAGAGCCTGGGCTTCGGAGTTAGAGGTCATGGATTCGAATCCCGGCTCTGCCACTTGTCAGCTGTGTGACTGTGGGCAAGTAACTTAACTTATCTGTGCCTCAGTTACCTCATCTGTAAAATGGGGATTAATTGTGAGCCTCATGTGGGACAACCTGATTACCCTGTATCTACCTCAGCGCTTAGAACAGCGCTCTGCACATAGTAAGCGCTTAACAAGTACCAACATTATTATTATTATTATTATTTCATAGTGGATAGAGCACAGGTCTGGGACTCAGGAGATCATAGGTTCTAGTCCCGGCTCCGCCACTTGTCTGCTGCATGACTTTGGGCTAGTCACTTTGCTTCTCTAGGCCTCAGTTACCTTATCTGTAAAATGGGGATTAAGACTGTGACTCTACGTGGGACAGGGGCTGTGTCCAACCTGATTAGGTGGTTTCTACCCCAGCGCTAAGAACGGTGCTTGACACGCGGTAAGCGCTCAACAAATCCCATCATTATTATTTTCCCTGGCTCTGTCTCCCTACTGTGTCGTCTTCACACTTGGATCTGTGACCTTTGGACAGTTGATGTTCCCCTACCCCATCCCCACAGCACTTGTGTATCTATCTCTTTAAATTATATATTATAAATGATGTATTCATGTTAATGTCTGACTCCCTCTCTAGACCGTAAGCTTGTTAGAGGCAGGGAACCTGTCTGCTAATTCTGTTGTATCGTACTCTCCCAAGCGCTTAGTACAGGGCTCTGCACAGAGTAAGAACTCAATAACTCAATAAATACCATCGATTGATTGGTTGATTGAGTCAGGGTGGCAAGAGAGATGTCCTGGAAAAATCAGGGGAATCTAATTCCTAACAGAACAGACCTTTTGATAAACTGCACGTGATGTCAGTCAGACTGTGAAGTCAGACTGAGAGTAGAGAGAGCGCTCTGAAAATCCACTTCCTTTCCTCTAAGCAGATGCAAGGGTGGGGCTCTGTTTGGTGATGTTTACCAGAGTTGCCCAGGAAACAGGCTCTCCTTCCCACACAGCATCACGCTTGTGTGTCGGCTGGTCAATTCTCTCCCTTCCTCTTTCTCTGTGGTCAGAGAAGATGCCGCTAAAATTTTGAACGCTTTTGTTCTGCCTCTCAGCTGTTGGGCGGGAGCCTGGAGAACCAACAGCCGACAAGCTGGTCATTTGGTTTCAGAGTTGAGGGAAACCTGCTCTCGTTTCATGCCCCGGTTCAGTCCAGCACGGTCTCGGGTCAGGGTCATTGGCGAGATCAGAGGGAGGAGGGACAGAACACTGCTTGGCAGAAAAGCAGCATGGTCTAGTGGATAGAGGATGGGCCTGGAGATTCAGGAGGACCTGGGTTCTAATCCCAACTCGGCCACTTGTCAGCTGTGTGGCCAAGTCACTTCTCTGGGCCTCAGTTAACTCATCTGTAAAATGGAGGCTAAGATTGTGAGCCCTTTGTGGGACAGGGACTGTCCCACCTGATTAGCTTGGGATCATTCAATCGTATTTATTGAGCGCTTACTGTGTGCAGAGCACTGTACTAAGCGCTTGGGAGAGTACCATATAACAGTAGAACAGACACATTCCCTGCCCACAACGAATTTGCAGTGTAGAGTCTACAGTCTGAACCTTTGAAAGGTGCAGTGTAAACTACTTCTTTTAAAGTTTTGAAAGATTCAGTGTAAACGCCTTTCTAAAGTAGACACTATCCTGGCAAAGTTGCCAGTTTGGCGATGTCCTTCAGCCCTAGCCTGCAACTGTATCCATATGGGAAGCAGCGTGGCTCGGTGGAAAGAGCCTGGGCTTTGGAGTCAGAGGTCATGGGTTCGACTCCCGGCTCTGCCACTTGTCAGCTGTGTGACTGTGGGCAAGTCTCTTAACTTCTCTGTGCCTCAGTTACCTCATCTGTAAAATGGGGATTAACTGTGAGCCTCACGAGAGACAACCTGATTACCCTGTATCTACCCCAGGGCTTAGAACAGTG